>NW_022436967.1:9001763-9432543 GCF_009761245.1 Sapajus apella
GGAGTCTCGCTCTTGTTACCCAGGCTGGAGTGCAATGGCGCGATCTCAGCTCACCGCAACCTCCGCCTCCTGGGTTCAGGCAATTCTCCTGCCTCAGCTTCCTGAGTAGCTGGGATTACAGGCACGCACCACCATGCCCAGCTAATTTTTTGTATTTTTAGTAGAGATGGGGTTTCACCATGTTGACCAGGATGGTCTCGATCTCTTGACCTCGTGATCCACCCGCCTCGGCCTCCCAAAGTGCTGGGATTACAGGCTTGAGCCACCGCGCCCGGCCCTGTATTTTTATTTTTAAAAGCCTCTTTTAAATTTATGCAGTTGAGACTACAGTCCTCTCTCCCTAATACTCAAGCTCATGGGAGTTAGGATGTTAATTTGGGTGTCACATTTTCAAAGCAAATTTCCACATCCTGTACTCTGTCTAGCAGTAACATATCATGTCCAATGCATGCCTCTCTTCACTGATAAGGAATTTCTTTTTCTCCTTATTAAAGTGCTGTTTAGTGGCTCACAGAGAAAAAAAAATATTCCTATAAGGCCAACTTATTAGGCTTAATATCAAGGATAAAAATATCAGGGTGAATGAAGCTTAATGTTAAAAGCTGGGGAACAGAAAGCTTGTTTACATCATCATCATCACTATCACCATTGTTACTGTCATTATTGATAACTGTGGTAAGTGGATTAAGGTTCTCAACTCTTCACTACCCACACCCACTCACTGTAATAGAATTACATCCAAATCTTTTGTCTCATGACTCTTAACAGGGCTTTCCAGTGGAGTGGGTGGAGTGTTCATTCTTATGCAGCTAACTTTGGGTAGAACCATGTAACTTGCTTTGGTTGTTGGAATGTTATTTAATGCAATGAAGATAGAGGTAATGAATATACTTGAATAACCTGTCTTGGCTGCTTGTGTTTTTGTCATCTGTGATGAGAATATGTTGAGTAGAGCCATTAGTTCTGGAATAAGAACAAACACTGAGCTTTCACTTGCAGCCTGGATCCCAGCCCAGCTGATCCCATCTGAGCTCAGCATTGCCAGAGCTGGCCTGTAAAAATGCATGAGCAAGAAATCATGTGGTAAGACAGTGCGATTTTAGAATTGTTTATAATGTATCAACACTATAGAGAAAAGTATACTTTCTAAAACAACAAACAATTGAATACTGCTGTCTAGCTTTTCAAAACCAGATCATAGGCCTTAGATCCATAAGTAAGTTAAAATACAAAGAAAAATTATGAAAACATATCACAGAATGAAAAACCTTCTGTTTCATTGCAATGAATTGAGTTGAAAGCCTGGAGCTGTGACTAGGACACTTCTAGAAAGTGAAGATGGAGAAAGTCCTTTCCCTTTCCATTCTCCCCACCAAAATAATAATAATAATAATAATTTGTGTGTACCTGGTGTTGGTTTGCCTGAAGGCTGAAGATAGACATAACATGCATGATCCTCAGACAGCACAGGAGGATTTAAAGTATGAAATAGATCGGCCACACCCCACACAGTCTATGGGGAGTCTAGAGCCAGGCTAACTGGGTTTATGTATTAGCTCTTCTACCCTTTTGCATGTGTGATCTAGCCATGGGGTTTTAGGCCTCAGCAAGAGAGAATTGCAGAAATGTAGGGAAAGAACCATTCTCCTCATCTCTATCCCTGATCATAGAATACTTTGGCATGGTGAAAGGATTAGGTGGCCACCACTGGAGGATGTCACTGCCCTGTGGGGGCACATAGTCAAATGAAGGGTACAGAAGGCAGAGAGACAAAGATATCTCCTTAACTCAGAGCAAAACAACACAAGGTGATATATCCTTGAGCACATGGGAGACCACCTGCTTTATAGTCTCAGAATTAACAGAGCTTTTAGGTAACGGACAGATGCTGCTATTGAGTAAGTAGAACCTCAGAGCTTGTGAAACTCATGAATTGATATTAATGTGGTGAAGCCTTGAAAAGATGTGGTACACTATATTTATCCTTGAATAAATTTAATTCATTTCAACAAATATTTATCAAGTATTTACTATGTGTGAACTGTTATTTATGAATAAGAATGAAAGTAGCAGGGCTAAAGCAGTATAAATTATTAGTTTAAGCTTTTTAAAATAAATTTCGGATGACTTGAGATTGGAAAGCATATTTATTTCCTATTTCTTCATTCTTGGGTTCAGTCTTGATTGACAGAGCCCTGGATTAGTGGCACATGAGAAGCTCGTGCTCTGGTGATGTTCCAATTTTAATTGGTGATCACAACACGTCACCTATTGGTTTCACCTGCACAACCTCAATTTTCATGACTGTAAAATTAAACAATTATCTTAAACTACCCTTGAATTATTATTTTCCCTTGACTTAAAATTTCATAGTTGAAATCTAGGATCTCAATCCCTTAGCTTTATGCTTGTATTTCAAATACCATTGAAATTTTTAAATGCCATAAGGCCAGTATAAAGAATGCAAAATGGTAGTCTTAAAAAGTAGATAGACTGAGATTTATCAGTTATATTAATCCAAATGTTAATGCATTTATACAAATTATCATGTTGGGCTATCATAATTCTACATAGGATTAATGGAGAGAAGGGTCTCAAATAAGTTAGCAAGTATATATTTGCACTTTGCATTGTGTTACATGTACCCAGGGATCAAAGTGATAGCAAAAAAGTGTGCTCAGTGAAGAGTTAAGCTTGAGTTTTCATTATAAAGTGAAACAGCTGTTCAAGCAGTTCTCAAATTTGATTTTCTTGATTTTGTTAAAGATTTTTGTTTTCCAAACAGCATAGCAGACACTGGAATTGAAAAAAAAAAAAAAAACTAAATTAAAACTTAAAAACACTCCTTTAGCATACCTTACTTTGAATGTGACTTTGGCAAAGAAAGACTTATTAGCAGTGTATAGTTAGCCTGAATCTAATGCTACCAAAAGGCTTTTTTTAACTATATGAAAGCTCCAGTTGGTCAGAGCACCTTCAGTTATTGTTAACCTGATTTAACATTGTCTTCCCCAACAACCACACTTGACTAGCTTTTTTTAAAAAAGAAAAATAAAGCTCTATTTTAGGGTCAGAATAAAAGTATCTGAACTTACATGAACTAAACCTGTGATATTTTTATTCGATCTACCCAGGTCCTGAATTGGAATTATTATTTTTGTATTACTACTAAGAGACATGATTGAAAATAGAAATTGCCCCCACCATCTTATTACTAAAACTGTCAGCTGTTGTAAATATAATGAAAATAAATAATTAATATTAAAAGTAATATTTTTCATCTATTCTAAGCTTAATATATTGAACAGAATAAAACAATCACTGTTATATAAAGAGTTTTTTTCTTTCTGGAAAGAATATGGTCTTTTTAAAATAAGCCATTTCTAATTTACGTATAGGCAAGGATTTAAAATTTTAAATTTTACCTAAAAGAAGATGTTGATCATATCTGATTTTAATTATATTGGTAGTCACTTAAACATGCATTCTCTGTGAAGATAATAAATAAATAATTTTTGAAACATTTTTATTTCTGTAGTTTCTATCATATAAGTGGAGGATCCCAATAAGTTTGGAAGGGCAAAAAATATGTTCTCATGTTCCTTGTAATTCAGTCTTATTTTTCTTTCTCAGTATTTGTTGGTTTTCTGGATTTTTTTTTTTTTTAGCCTGTTGATTGCCAATTTATTTCCTTATAAATTCTGACACTTCTGTGGCATTGTAGGAAAAAGGTCGTGTGTGTGTGTGTGCGTGTGTGTGTGTGTCTGTCTGTCTGTCTGTCTCCCAGTAATCATATCATTCATAATATTTGGCATAACTGTCCTTAAAGGACAGACATTTTATAGCAAGTGAAAGTAGTTTTTATTTTAACAGAAAACATTAAAAAAAAAAACTGGACAAAAAATCTCAATCTTACATGCTCCTTGTAAGTTGAAGTTGAAGGACCAATATGTTTCCCTGAGGCATTTTTCACTCTGTTTTTTCAGGTCAGGGCTAAATTCTAATGGCATATTTCATACTATATGAAAGATACTAGTCTCATAACATTTATATAACTTCGATTAACATTGTTAAGAAAAAATGACTAAGGACTTTTACAGAGTAAATATTTAATACCCTTTTAAACAGATTACTAAAGATACCATGCTATAAATACAAAAAGAGCCACTAAACATTACATTTTATTTACTTGCCATACACAGACTAGAAAAACTCATACCAAAAATATATAGGTTTTCCACAAGTATTTCACTTCATCATTTCTTAAGGATGTTTTTGGATAAAGTACTAAGAGAATCAAAACACATTTTAAGTCAGTCTCCATTTAAGGATAAAACAATTTCAAAAAAGATGGTAGGAAACAAGGCATAGAATTTCTAAATGCGTTTATCAACATTGAAGCTATAAAATACAGAGAAGGGGAATTTTATAGTTGGTGGTTGGTACACCCATGAGTCCTACCCCTACTGCCCATAAGAACAAGGGTTGGGAGTGCTTCATTATTTGCCATTTGGAGAAGTTAAAATATGCGCCTTGCAGTTTGGAGATTCAGTAGCCTGATTTTTTCTCACTTTTGCCTGAAAAGCTGAGAGGGCAAAGGTGGGCTGGTTTCTTGCTTTGAAGCTACACAGACAGAGGCGCAATTGTGGGGCAGCAGAGTCTACCAGGGCAAAGAGTATATAAATGTCTTCCATGCACCAGATTGTAGAGTCAGGATGGGGCCATCTTACCTCCTGTTTGAGATGGCTTCCTTGAAAGGGAAACAAAAACAAGAACCTGGAGAAAATAATAAAGAAGTTGAGGGATGTACAAGGATGAGAAAAAAGTGACTGACCTGAAGAGATACTCATTTGCTCTGTCCGGGGAACTGCAGCTGAGAAAACCTCGGGGATAGGGTGAGAAAGAGCCATACGTCCTGGGTCAGCATGCTAGCATCGATGAATTCAGACTCTCTGCACCCTCCCCTTATTCATTCTTTTGCCCCATACTTCACATTTAGAAGAGGTCAGAAAATACCCAAGGGGGATGTCAAAAAAAGTAGAGGGGATAAATGAAGGAGGAAAATATAAACTGGAACTCATGTTTGAAATTTTTATTCTACATAGGACTGGACATTTTACATTTTGAATTGTGACTCAAATTCAAAATACTAGGAGACTTTTACCATCTTAAGAATGATGATAAAAGTCATGGAATCTGCATGAGTTTTCATCCAAAAGCAAGGGACTAAAATAGCTCCATGTAGCGTTAAGTACAAAAGGAAATAGAAATAAAATTGCTTGTGATTGCCCCTACAAGTAAAACCAGTTCAATTACATTGAGAATTCAAGGGCTGATGCACTTATTAGTAACAAATAAGTCAAAATTAAAAACAGAATTGGTAGTGACTTATCAGGTAACAAAGAACTAAAGAGGAAGTTTTAGCTACAATTACTTGAAGGGTTTTTTTTCCCCCTTTCTCCCATTCATTTTTCTTTTTCTTCATAGTTTATTTCCATCTTAGGAGAGGAATATTCTACTTTATATCAGTCAGCAATACATTTCAGACAATCAGATGTTCTGTGCCAAAATGTTAACTGGGTATCTATTTCCTAATGTGTAAAAAAAAAAGATTATGATACATTATATGTCAATCCCAAATTCCAAAAGTTGATTTATTATAAAATCGATGAAACTTAACCATCAAAGTCCTTCATTTGCATGAGCCCCTTCCAAGATCCTGGGAAGAAACTACCAATGAATATTTGTAATGTTCATTAAGGTAAGATAATTTTATATTATTTTAGTTAAAGGAGGCCCACCAAATATTACAAGATGCAGCTCCTACAAAACATGGATCCATTCTAACCGATCAACTTATTTCCTAAATGTAAATAAAATAGGAAAAACCCCTATATAGAAGTATGGTTTGATGTGAAATTATTCAACATTGTTTCGTAAATGTCAAATAATTGATATAATTAGTGCAACAGTTGTTTTTGTGTATAAAAATATCTATTCTATGTTTTTTCATTTACTTGTTTTCTTATTTGTAGTTTCCTTAATACTTTCTCTTTTTTAAACTTTTACTTTATATTCAGTGGTACATACGCAGGTTTGCCTTATAGATAAAGCGCATGTCTCAGGCGGTTGGTGTACAGATTATTTCATCACCGAGGTAATAAGCATAATACCCAATAGGTAGTTCTCTGATCTTCTCCCTCCTCCCACCCTCCGCCCTCAAGTAGGTCCTGGTGTCTATCGTTCCCTTCTTTGTGTCCATGTGTTCTTGTTTAGACCCCACTTATAAGTGGCATTTGTTTTTCTGCTTCTGAATTAGTTTGCTTAGGATAGTGGCCTCCAGCTCCATCCATGTTCCTGTAAAACACATAATCGTGTTCTTTTTATGGCTACATAATATTCCATGGTGTATAGCTTCCCCATTTTCTTTATCCAGTCTATTGCTGACGGACATTTGGGTTGAGTGCTGTGATGAACATATGTGTGCATGTGTCTTTATGACAGAGTGATTTATATTTTTTGTGTATATACCCAATAATGAAATTGCTGGGTCAAATGATAATTCTGTTTTAAGTGCTTTGAGGAATCTTCACACTACTTTCTTTAATGGCTAAACTAATTACATTCCCACCAGCAGTGTATAAGCAGTCCCTTTTCTCTGCAACCTTGCCAGCATCTGCTCTTTGATGAAGTCAACAAACACAAGCAATATAAAAGGACTCCTTATTCAACAAATGGTGCTGGGATAACTGGCAAGCCATAGGCAGAAGACTGAAATTGGACCCCTACCTCTCACTATACACAAATCAACTCAAGATGGATTAATTACCTGAATGTAAAACCTAAAACTATAAAAACTCAAGAAGATAACCCAGGAAATACCACTTTACACATAGGACCTGGCTAAGATTTCATGACAGTGATGTCAAAAGCAATTGCAACAAAAAAGAAAATGGACAATTGATACCTAATTAAACTAAAGAACTTCTTTAGTAAACAGCCTGCAGAATGGGAGAAAAGTAAAAGAGCAGAATAAACAGCCTGCAGAATGGGAGAAAATATTTGCAAACTACGCATTCAACGAAGGTCTACTATCCAGAATCATAAGGAACTTAAACAAATTTACAATCACAAAATGAACAACCCCATTAAAAAGTGGGAAAAGGACATGAATAGACACTTTTCAAAAGAAGACACGCATGTAGCCAGCAAGCATGAAAAAAGTCTCACGTCATTAACCATTAAAGAAATGCAAATCAAAACCACAATGAGATACCATTTCATACCAGTCAGAATGGCTATTATTATTGTTATTATTATTTGAGACAGAGTCTCGTATCATCCAGGCGGGAGTGGAGTGGCTCAATCTCAGCTCACTGCAACCCCTGCCTCCCAGGCTCAGGCAATTCTCCTGCCCCACCTTCCCAAGCAGGTGGGATTACAAGCGCATGCCACCATGCCCAGCTCATTTTGTATTTTTAGTAAAGAAAGGGTTTGCTAAGTTACCCAGGCTGGTCTCAAACCCCTGACCTCAAGTAATCTGCCTGCCTCAGCCTCCCAAAGTGCTGAAATTACAGGTGTGAGCCACTGCAACTGGTCAGCTATTATTAAAAAGTCAAAATAATAATTTCTTGATTTGAAGGGGGTGTTTATTATATAATACTTGGTAAAACTTTGAAAGGCATTCTGGAAACATGTCAGGACAAATGCGCCAGGCAGGGAATGGCTCACATTGAGAATGATGCTGTGATGACTCTAACAGCCAGAAATATCCCAGTACTTGTCTCCTTTGTTTATGCATACTGCTTTTTTCAAAACATCTACATGTGATTGTCATGTGTTACTAAATATAGTTAAAATGAAACTTGAGTACTTACTATACACTGTTTTCTCAAAAACTATTGTATTTCGGCCTTGCACAGTGGCTCACGCCTGTGATCTCTGTACTTTGGGAGGCCCAGGTAGGAGGATTAGCTGAGGCTAGGAGTTCAAGACCAGCACAGGCAGCAATGTGAGAACCCCATCACTACTAATATTTAAAATTAGCTGGGTATGGTGGTGCAGGCCTATAGTCCCAACTACTCAGGAGGGTGAGGCAAGAGGATCACTTGAGCATAAGATTTCAAGGCTGCAGTGAGCTATGATTGCATTTCTACACTCCAGGCTAGGTGACCCTGTCTTTTAAAAAAAAAAAAATTGTATTTTGTTTTCCAAATGCAAATAAAATTTCCTATGTAAACATCAACTATAAATGTATTGACAGTTAATGCATTATATAAAGTTTAAGTATTTGAGAACCAAAAAGCAGTCTACTGGGAACAGTGTAATAGAGGGATAGATGTTGGGAGGCTTTAACTTACTTTACAAAATTGTCTTGCAGTTGAAGCTCTGTAGCATCACTGAATAACAACAATGACAAGAATAAAATAATAACAGTAATAGCTAATGTTTGCTGTTTCTTAAGGCTTAACTAAATCTTTTAAACAATCCAATAAAATAAGTATAATTTATCCATCTTAGAGATGAAAGAACTAAGAGGTTCAGTAATTTATTCAAGGTGACACACCTCATAAGCGACAGAGCCAGAAGTCCACTTCATTCAGTTCAATTTCCCAACAAATACTTAGCATCTCCTTGACACAAGACATGCCAGGCTGTTTTGCTTAAATGGTATATCATGCAACATTCACTACAGAGATTTACTTCTCTGTATTACAAAATATGCACATAAGTTTTGTGTCAAAAATTTTTTCTCTGTAAATAAATAATAGATTGATGGCATCCACCCTACTTTTTTTTTTTGAGACTGAGTATCCCTCTGTCACCCAGGCTGGAGTGCAGGGGCGGAATCTCCGCTTACTGCAACCTCCACCTCCCGGGTTCAAGTGATTCTCCTGCCTCAGCCTCCCTAGTAGCTGGGAATACAGGTGCATGCCACCACGCCTGGCTAATTTTCTGTATTTTTAGTATAGACAGGTTTCACCATGTTCCTAGGATGGTCTTGATTTCCTGATCTCACGATCCAACCACCTCAGCCTCCCAAAGTGCTGGGATTACAGGCATGAGTCACTGCGCCCAGCCCTGCATTTCCGATGGTAGCAAAAACCATCACAAACCTTCTGGTGAACAGTATGAGAATATTTGGTGAAATTAAGTATGTGAATACCACATGATACAAAAATTGTGCTCTTGGCTATAGATAATGAGAACTATGTGTGTCACTTAGAATAAATAAACTAGTAACATGCACAATGATATGAATGCATCAAAACTTAGTGTTGAGTAAAGCAATGAAGAAAGAAAAGATTACAGCACTGCATCACATATATAACTACACATGTTTAACCAAAATTGGAAAAGAATAGTAACTTCAGAAACACCGGACATTTCCAAGAGTACGCACACATTCAAAAAATCTTAAACTGACCTCATTATATGGTTACAAAAGAAGGGCAGGGAAACAGGTACTGGAATAAAATAAGGAAGAAATTTTACATGATGTGGTAATGACATTGTTCCACAAATTAAGAAATATTAATAATTCAAATAATTGACCTGAGTTCCTGGGAATTTTGATTCAATGTTATGATCCAGAAAGTTCATACCTAAAATCAAACACCACTTGAGAGTTGGAATACGAAGCAAAATAAATTCAGCATTGCATCCTCAAAGCCATCAATCGCCAAAGACAATCCCCTCCATTCAGTAGCTCATCACTGAGCTCATTTTATCAGGTTATTTATTCAAGTAAGAACATTTAATTAAATTCTCACTAGAATAGCTAGAAGCGATTAAAAAAAAAAAAAGAAAGAAAAAGGTGTACTCATAACAAACCAGTATACTCAAGTACAGCTTGCCTATCCTTATAATTTTGTTAAAATAGAATGTTTCAATGTGGCTTGCTATAAAGCAGAATTTCTCAAGAGGTCTTCTGTAGTATTAACATCTAATAAACAATGTGTTATTCTCTCCTCAATGTTTCTCTCTCTCTGTCTCTTTGTTGCTGTCTCCCTCTATACCTATTTTTATGAAAGTATAAATATTCTTAACAACAAACTATTTGATTCTCTTCCATTAATAATAATAAAGAATGTTTACAATTACCACATGCTAGATGTTGCTGTGTGCTTTATTAAGGAGTTTACATGAGATATTTGATTCTCAATTTACTCAGGTTGATGCTATTATCATCACCAGATGTCACATACCAGCATATACTTCCCTGGTAGGTGATACATGGCATATTTAAAAACTTATATTCTAGAAGCTAATAATATAGTTATGTGGACCAAGTGGTTAAATCATCTCATATTGATGATTTAACCCTTTTTTTTCTGTATATGACTTCTTTGTTAAATTTTCTTCTGTTGTATTGACCAGGTCTCTCTCCTTTACATCCCTGTATTGCCTAGTGCAATATCATATTCACCTCCACACTGCATTGTATTTTCTGTTTGTGCCTATCTTAACCATTAGAATGTCAGGCTCTCTGATATGGAAACTATCTCTTGAATATCTGCATCATGAAGAGAAATAATGTAGTAAGCTCTTGTCTACTGTATTTGTTAAAAGAAGTAGGAAGGGGGATACAATTGATATCTTCAAGATACATTCCCATCAAAGATAATCTCCAGAATGCATCTGAACAAGCAGCTAGTGCATCACCTGGGTGAAATAGATCTTAACTTTATTTTCATTCACCTGAGGATATGTGAATGCACAAAACATCATACATTTATAGAAGTCTATTAGAAAAACACATTTCAGTAGCAGCATTTTGGTTCAAATTGATTTCTTTAGATGCAAATTATCAGGGGCCAGCAGTCTCATCATAGCTGAGTATTACTGCTTGGTGAGCTTGTATGCTCTCACTCTTGGAAAGGGAATACGTTTCAGGTATGAAAACCCTATTTCCAAAAGCCCAAGTGGATTGGTTGTGTGGAAGAGATAACCCTGCAGCTGCTTAGTCGCTGGTAATGCAGTCATCATTCCTCTCAAAATGCAAGGTATAATAAAGGGCTGCAAATGTAGAGTGTAATATTCAGCCAAGGCTTCATGAAGCACAATTCCTACTACATTAATATCCAAACCCAGTTTTCTGTTGGGAACTTGGTGCTATGAAGAGTGTCAATTCATTTCCTATTAAGAAAAACATCATGGATACAGCTACACAATGGCTTGTTTAAGTCTCCGTCAGGACTAGCAATTACCTGTATCCTTGAAAAATAGAAGGAACGGCATGTGGAGGGTCAGCAAGAGTGGACAGCTGGTCAATCCTCTGGGCTGGAACTACATGAAGGCTTGGCACTGCTGTTTAAATGTGGAGTGTCATTAAATTGGCATTTAATTGAACACTGTAAACAATGTCACTAGTACAACCATGTTGTTAACGATTAACCCTAAAGTAATCAGATGCTGTCTTCTGTCTTCTGGTGACTTCTCAAAATGTCACTTATCCAAGGGCTCTCCAGGAGGAACTAAAGATGATACCAATGCTACAAAAGAAAAAAAAAAAATACCTGTATAAAACTACAGCCTTACTTCTTGCTTGTCTCAGTTATAACTGCATTGGTACAGAGCCTACATAATTTCACTTTCTTTTTTTTAAAATTTATTATTTTTTTTTAAAGATGGGGTTTCACCCCAATGGCCAAGCTGGTCTTGAACTCCTGACCTTAGGTGATCCACCCACCTCGGCCTCCCAAAGTGCTAGGATTACAGGTGTGAGCCACCGTGCCTGGCCCATAATTTCACTTTCAATGACTTGCCAAATCAGCAATTAAAACACAAATAAAATTCAAAGATATTTGATATTATATTATTATTTGCTTTGAATCTGATTTATCTTTGATAAAAATACATTGATGATTTGAGATACCTGTTAAATTTTAAAGTAACCTTAAATGGCAGGTACAGACTTTGGGCTATATCTGCCTGTGATGCCTCCTCATTAATCACTCACAATCCCTTCAATAGCAGCTAACCACGAGGTTACATATGTCTTTCCAAAGATATACACGTATTTGCATCAATGATTTTGCTTTATGTTTGTTTGTAATTTGTTAAATAGTGGGTTTTTGCGTGAAATGTTTGATGAACCCAACTGTGACCAGAAAACAAAACAGTTGCTCAGAGAAAAAGCTTCAATCCACTTGATGTGGGTGCATGAGCAAAAGGAAAGTGTGATGAGTCAGAAGGTGAAAGCCAAGGATAAGGGGAGCTATAAGCAAGAGAAAGACGGTTTAAAGACAGGCTGAATATCTCTGGGGAGCTGGTTCAGGAAAATATCTGAGTGAATGAGAAACACACTGTAGACATTTAAGGTAGGCAGAATGTCTCCAAAGAGCTGGATCAGGAAAATTTCTGATTGAGGGAGACAGAGTAATCAGCTTAATATATCAGACACCCTTCTGGCTATTTCAGGATAAGACCAAGTTTTATGTCTAGAAAACCATCTAAAATTGATGTTGCCATGTCCTCTTTATCCAAGAGAACTGAGAAAGATTGCTGTGGAATGATGTCAAATCACTTTCAATTTACCAAATAAATAGTGATTGCCTACTTTGTGCCAAGTACTGGACTAAACACTTGAGGGACTATAATGGACGTTGTCCTTAAGGAATTTATACTCTGTTGAAAGAAGCAAGTGATGATTTTGCTCCTTTTGAACATTTTTAAATAAGAAAAGGGTGCTTAGGGGCACAAAGGAGGAATGCCTGTATTAGTGGAAAGAGAACAAGTCTTTTTATAAGAGGAACATCCAAAGGGAAACTAGAAGGAGGAATCAGGAATCCACCAGCTGGCAGCGAATAAGGCAGAGATGAGGGGCAGAAGAGTTTTCCAATTAAAGCTCTAAAGACAAAGACACATGTGCTAAAACACAGAAGACCAGAGAGTGAGAACAAGAGTGAGCGAGTGAGCAAGAGAGAGAGAGATCAAGAAAGGCTCTGGACATTTTTACTAAGCAAAATAAGGTAGAATGAAAATATGTTAAACCGAAATGCTGCATGTGTGCATTAGAAAAGTGACATTAGCTACAGTGTGGAGAAAACTAGAAGTGGGGATCAGACAGATAGCAGAGAGATCAGTTAGGAAGCCAGCTATTGCAACCTTCTAAACAAGGGATGACGGTGCCCTGAGCAAAAGCGCTGAGAATGGGAACAGGATAAATACAAGCATCTGAGACATACTTAAGAGGCAGGAGTGGTAGACCAAGACTGTGCTTAGTACCAAAACAGGACTAAGTTGGTAGAGAAACAAATAAACTAAACCTGGGAATATCCTATCCTTTGTAATTATTTTTGTGTAGTCATTTTATACAGCTTTGCCCAGTTACTTCCATTAATATATTCGAAGAGGTTTTCAGTTATAAACAAACAGTAAAGGAGAATGTTGCTGAAATAATAAAAGTGTAGGGATCCAGTGAAAGAGAACATGACTTCTTTTTCAGGCCCTGAGGTTGGCAGAATTTACAAGCAATAAATAAGAAGCCTTATATTTAGTTGATCTTGACAATTTGCCCTGTGCTTAAAAGATTTTGATTGGAATCGCTGCATAATATTCTTACTTATTTCAAGTCAGAAACATCACAGTCTTATTAGATGTGCATCACAGCCTACCACTAAAGCCAAAGAAAATTTCTGACAAGTCCCTTGAAGTGCAAGTCCTGAAACAGTCTTCTGACAGTAGAGTGGGTTCCAGATAGTGGTAGAATTATTGTTCTGTCTCTGGCCAACTCAGCTAATGGAACCGTTAGCTAACTTTTCTGCAGTCCTGGAAGTGAAATCCTGGCTTCCCAGTGTTACGTGTAAACCACAAATTACTCCTCCTCTCAAAAACCATTTCTCTTTTAAGATTCAAACAAGCTCTAGCATCCTCTACAGATATATTAGCTGGGAAAACTCAGAATTTACTCTGCACAGCCTCCCATTCCCCAAGAGTCATATATCTTACACTAGCTAAACATGAACTCAATCTCTTCTTGGACCACAGAAAAAATTCTCACTCTGAAAACCAGTGATTTTGGTTTCTCTTCTTTATGCATCTTGGATGATTGTTCTTTTGAGTCACACTCTCTCAACATCCTCAGCCCCTTCTCCTCTGTGATCTTCTCATAGTTTGTGAAGGGCTGGTTTTCTGAGGGCTGGCGGGAAAAATCAAGTCAATGGAAAATCTCTGACCAAACTGTTGCTACTCTCTGGACATCTCTTTCACAACCCTCAATCCCACTGAACCATCTGCTACACCAGAGTCATAGAGGTTACTCAAAATATTAGGGCTTTGAAATTTGAAAAGATATTTCTGAACAACTGAGCTTTTATGAATGTTTACTGCTCTTTGGATAGTTCGATCTATGCAATCATCTTGAAAAGAGAGAAATTTCAAAAGACTCCAAAAAGGAGCGTTAGAAAGGATTGGTGACTTATGTAAAAGTTAGTTTCCAAATTCTCATTCTCCGACAAAGGTATTTGCTGAACCCAACTATGGTATCCAAACAGAAGACTCAGCAAAACAACAAAACTTAGAGTTAAACCTGTGTTTGGCAGAGAAACATCATTTATAAATTATAAACGAAGACTTAATTGTATGTTTACATAAATAATGGAAAGATGAAAACAAACAGAACTGCATTGCCATAACAAAATGTCAGCCCACCTGCTGCTTCAGCATCATCTTTTGTTCTGCACTTGACTGGTTTTAATTAATATTTAAAGATCATTTAAGTCATATAAAATAAATAATTATAAAGTTTTATGTGCTCTACAATATTGTAAGAAATCATTACTCCACTCATTTTTATGACAATGAATTCCATTACTTAACCAAGTATTGAGTTCTTTTAAAAAAATAGATCTTCTAAAAGAAAACAAAGCAATGCATCTTTCCATGAGATACATGAGCACATAAAAATACCTTCTCATTTAAAGATAATTAACACTGCCTTTATTTTTTCCTCTGTCCTTTTGTCTTATAATTCACAGACACTCTTGACAGAGTTTGCCCTGGTAATGGCTAACTGTTCTTTTTGATATAATCACTCTTTTCTCCTACGAACAGGCCAATATCTTTTGTGATTAGCAAGTGACAGCCCTGTCTATCTCGATTAGTCATGGATACTTAGCAGTTCACTTCATGCATCACCACTAATTGCAGCAAAAGTATTCATCTGGCCTCCTTTTTATGTTTTCTTTTATCCCCAAACAAAATAGGCAAGTAACTCTATCCTTATGAGATAAACTGGCGTTGGTGAAATTTACTACGCTTCCTCATAATTATTATTTGTAAAAATGTTATTTTGAATTATCTTGGCTGTTTTTAATGAAAATTAGGTCACAAATTTAGTAGCTCATATAGCCCCTAAATTTAAGGTGCTAGTGTTCTTTGAAGGTAGTGGCTACAGGAATGAGTTAAGAAATATCATGTCATGGGTGGCGGTGGATGTTTAAATCAGTGTTTCAGTATTTTTACTCTGAATCTGTATCCAAAGTCTTATTTGCCAGTTAAACATTTACAGTGAAAGTAGGAACTAGAGTGCAAATTAATGGAATATATTTAACAATCATAGCACTTATTAAATCAAGTAATTATTATAACTTGTAGAGCTACCACCCCATAAAGCTCAATATAGTATTTATTTTCAGGTTTTTAAATTATATTTTTCCCAATATTATACTTTCTAGTGTAATAATGACAGTTATGAAACTTTATTAGTAATTCAGGAACTAATACAAATATTAGTAATTCAGGAACTAATACAATTTATAAAATATAGGCAATGGGCCGGAGGTGGTGGCTCACGCCTGTAATCCCAGCTTTGGGAAGCTGAGGTTAGTGGATCATGAGGTGAAGAGATCGAGACCATCCTGGCCAACATGGTGAAACCCTGTCTCTACTAAAAATACAAAAATTAGCTGGGTATGATGGTGTGCGCCTGTAGTCCCAGCTACTCAGGAGGCTGAGGCAGGAGAATTGCTTGAACTTGGGAGGTGGAGGTTGCAGTGAGCCGATATCGCACCACTGTATTCCAGCCTGGCATCTGGCAACAGAGCGAGACTCTGTCTCAAAAAAAAAAAAACTAGGTGATGTTCTTTTTGAAGATTTGCTCAATAAATAATATCAATATTATTATCTCAATTTGTGTCTTTATTTTCTATTATTTGAACAGATAAATTGTGAACAATAACTCTGGGACATTAATTAGATGTTGGAAGTTCAGAATAAAATGTTTTATTGCTACATTTGAAAAAAAAGAAAATAAAAAAAGGATAAGATCAGAACTGTGAGTCTCACAAAGGTCAACTTCATCTTGTGGTTAATAAAATAATTAGCACAGGCAAATCGGGATAGCAAGCTATTGTAAGAATTAAGAACATTTTATATAGCTGTAAGTAAGCCCCAAATCAGAAAGGATGACCTCGGAAACAACTGACAATGGACGATTGAAAATGCCTGAGATGGGGGTCAGGGTTGGAGTCGTTGGGAAAAATAGAGCATTAAGCACAGGGAACTAGTACTTACTGTCTAGGCACTTTCCTTAGACTCAAAACCACAGTGTGATTTAATTACTATTAGTCCTATGTGATGCATAAGCCTCAGCATAATCACCTATGGTCAAAACTAAGCAGTAGTAAAATTAGGCTTCTCCTCACTTCTTTGTGAGTCCAAAGCCCTTGCTCTTCTTACTACACTAGGATGTCTCCCAGCCCAGGATGGGTGCTAGGTAGGAGACAAACTATGGTTAAGGAGAAAACAAAGTCAAGTAAAAAATAAAGTCAAAATCAGAACTGAAGCTGTGGAAATTGATTCTAAAAATAAAAAGCAAGCAATGGGGAAAAAAGAATTTGGAATACTAAGATGTGAGAATTAGTTTTCCAGAATTTTAACTTTAAGTGCGTTCTCTTACAAAATCAGGTGATCAGAAACAAACAAACAAAAAAACCTCTTCCCAGATACACTGTGTAAACAAGTTGCAAGGGTAACAGAAAAGTTGGTTTGAAACCCTCAAAACAAATTTTAATAGTCAACAAAAAGAGCAATTTAGTCCTCTGTGGAAAAACAGAGTTAAATTTAAACACATGTACATGTGATATAAATAAAATCGAGAAAGGAAAACAGAAATGTTTCTAATGTGCTACATTGACAAATATCTGGTGGGAAATTCAGTAAGTGAATAAATACAAATGTGGTGTTGCCAGGGCAATTGCCACCGCCTGGTTTGCAGCTTCTGTCTTCTTTAGCCACACAAAAAATCCAATTAATTCCTTTTTTTTTTTTTCTGTAAAAGGGAAGAAAGAAAAGCTTTATAATTAAAATCTAGCTCAAACTATTACAATCAAATTATGACCTTTTGCAGGTTTAAAACCCTAAAACAAATGGACACTTGAAAGAAAACTGACCACCCCATTTTACTTTAAAGGGAAAGTCTAAAATTATATACACAACCAACAATCACATAAATAACTTCCTACCAGTTTAAGGACCTATTATTTCTGACAAGATATAAACTAATAACCAGACTATATTATAGGATTATACTATGTAAAATCATGCTTCATAAAATAAGGAACAAGTGACATAAGGAGACCCTATGAGCATAAGATAATTGCCCGAGGATGACAAGGATAGAAAATAAAGGGGGAAAATGACAATATCCTCCACAACTTAGCTCTTTTCTCATTCCATTGTAGAAACTTGAATTTCTTATTGTTATGTGCACAATGATAAAAAACAAAAATAGATTAAGCAGCCTGGAATAATGCCAATCATGTATTCTCATGAAGTAGCAGTTCTAGCATTTCATAGCACACAGATGACTCGCTGGAGACTGCAGAGGTAGCTCTTTCATGGAGACAGAAGGAATGAGTGTATCCAGTATGTTTCTGCCACATCAGCAAAACTCTGAGCTTGAATCATGAAGCTGCATATGCATACTGAAAGAAAAGTTAAATAGTGGCTAATAAAGTGGCTTTGAATTCAGACAATTAAGAATTGAAATCCCAACTCTGCTATCTCTAAATAAATTTTATTGAGACAACTTCTGTGCAATCATCTGCACCCATTTAAAGTGTACAACTCAATACATTTTGGTAGATACACCTGTGAAACCACCTGCACGATCAAGATACAGAGCAATTTCATCATTTCCAAAGATAGATCATGCCATTTTGTGGTACGTTCTCCCTTCTGTCCATATCCAAAGTCAATAACAGATCATCTTTTTGTCATTCTAAATATCCTTTTATTTCCTCTGCTTGTGTCTATATGGATGCGTATGGTATACACTCCTTAGTGTTTGATTCACTCAGCATAGTGAATTTTAAACTTATCTCTGTTGTTGACATTGTCAGTATCTTGATTTTGTTTATTGCAGAGTGGTATTTCAGTGACTATGCCACATATGTTTCACCTGTTGATGGACCATCGACTTATTTATATATTTTAGCTATTATTAGTAAAATTTCTGTCATCATCTGTATATGAGTCTTTTTGTAGGCACGTGTCCATCTGTCTTGGACGAAGATTTAAGAATTGGGTAGTTTTTCTAGTAGATACATAATTCACCATTTACAGAAAAGTCAGCCTTCTAAAGTTTTTATTCCACCAGCAACAGTGTATCAGCATTCTGATTGCTCTACATCTTCACCAGAACTTGGATTTTTTCAGTCTTTTTAATTTTGGCTATTATAATGGGTGTATAGTGATTTCATCTTGCAAGTTTAATTTGCACATTTTCTGATGAATAAAGATGCTAACCTTCTTTCATGTGTTTGTTGAGTATTAGTATATCTTCTTTTCTGAAGTGTCCACTCAAAATTTCAAGCCATTCTATGAACTTGTCTTCCTGTTGTTCAGACAGAAATATAATTTGACCCAGTAATCCCATTACTGGGTGTATATCCAAAAGAATATAAATCATTCTACCATAAAGACACATGCATGCATATGTTCATTGCAGAGCTGTTCACAATAGCAAAAACATGGAATAACCTAAATGCCCGTAAGTAATAGACTGGATAAAGAAAATGTGGAATATACACACCATGGAATATTGTGCAGTCATAAAAAAGAATGAAATAATGTTCTTTGCAGGAACCTAGATGGAGCTGGAGACCATTATCCTCAGCAAAAACACAGAAACAGAAAACCAAATACTACATGTTCTTACTATAAGTGGGAGCTAAATGATAAGAATACATGAAAACAAAGAGAAGAACACTCATGCCTTTCAGAAGATAAAGGTGGGGAGTGGGGAGAGAGGATCAGGAAAAATAACTAGTGGGTACCAGACTTAATAACTGGGTGATTAAATAATCCCTACAACAACCCCCCATGACACATGTTTACTAATGTAACAAACCTGCACATGTAGCCCTGCACTTTAAAGTATTTTTTAAAAGAATTCTTTTAAGTATTCTAGAAACAAATCTTTTGACAGCTCTATGTTTTATGAATATTTTCTTTCAGAGCATGACTTTCCTTTTAGTGTTCCCTATATTATCATTCAAAGAACAAAAGATGTAAATTTGATAAACTCCAACGTGTCTGTTGCCTTTTATTGTTCATGTTTTGTGCTCCCTATTAAGAAAATCATTGCCTACTCCAAGGATAAGAATTTCCTTCCCATGATTTGGCTAACAGAAAGCCAAATCATAAGCAAACTCCCATTCACAATTGCTACAAAGAGAATAAAATACCTAGGAATACAACTAACAAAGGATGTAAAGGACCTCTTCAAGGAGAACTATGAACCACTGCTCAAGGAAATAAGAGAGGACACAAACAGATGGAATAACATTTCATGCTCAGGGTTAGGAAGAATCAATATTGTCAAAATGGCCATACTGCCCAAAGTAATTTATAGATTCAACACTATCCCCATCAAACTACCTATGACCCTCTTCACAGAACTGGAAAAAAACACCTTAAACTTCATATGGGACCAAAAGAGAGTCCGCATAGCCAAGTCAATCCTAAGCAAAAAGAACCAAGCCAGAGGCATCACGCTAACCGATTTCAAACTGTACTGCATGACTACAGTAATCAAAACAGCCTGGTACTGGTACCAAAACAGAGATATAGATCAATGGAACAGAAGAGAGGCGCTGGAGGCAATGCCAGACAACCATCTGATCTTTGACAAACCTGACAAATGCAAGCAATGAGGAAAGGATTCTCTGTTTAATAAACGGTGTTGGGAAAACTGGCTAGCCATGTGCAGAAAGCAGACACTGGACCCATTCCTGATACCTTACACTAAAATTAACTCCAGATGGATTAAAGACTTAAACATAAGAACTAACACCATAAAAACCCTAGAAGAAAACCTAGACAAAACCATTCAGGACAGAGGCATAGGCAAGGACTTCATGACTAAAACACCAAAAGAGTTGTCAACAAAAGCCAAAACAGACAAATGGGACCTAATTAAACTCCAGAGCTTCTGTACAGCAAAAGAAACAATCATTAGAGTGAACTGGCAACCAACAGAATGGGAAAAAATTTTTGTAATCTACTCATCTGACAAAGAGCTAATATCCAGAATCTACAAATAACTAAAACAGATTTATAAGAAACAAACAAACCCATCCAAAAATGGGCAAAGTATATGAACAGACACTTTTCAAAAGAAGACATGTATGAAGCCAACAAACATATAAAAAAAAGCTCATCATCACTGATTATTAGAGAAAATGCAAATCAAAATCACATTGTGATACCATCTCATGCCAGTTAGAATGGCGATCATTAAAAAATCTGGAGACAACAGATGCTGGAGAGGATATGGAGAAATACGAACACTTTTACACTGTTGGTGGGAGTGTAAACTAGTTCAACCATTGTGGAAGACAGTGTGGCAATTCCTCAAGTACCTAGAAATAGAAACTCCATTTGACCCAGCAATCCCACTACTGGGTATATATACCCAACGGACTATAAATCATTCTATTATAAAGACACATGCACAGGTATGTTCACTGAGGCACCATTTACAATAGCCAAGACCTGGAACCAACCCAAATGCCCATCAATGATAGACTAGACAAGGAAAATGTGGCACATATACACTATGGAGTACTAGGCAGCCATAAAAATGATGAGTTTGTGTCCTTTGTAGGGACATGGATGAATCTAGAAACTATCTTTCTCAGCAAAATGACATATAAACAGAAAATCAAACACCGCATGTTCTCACTCATAGGCGGGTGTTGAACAATGAGAACACATGGACACAGGGAGGGCAGCATCACACGCTGTGGTCTGTTGAGGGGGGTGCCTAGGAGGGACAGTGGGGGATGGGGAGGTTAAGGAGGGATAACATGGGGAGAAATGCCAGGTGTAAGTGACGGGGGGATGAAGGCAGCAAATCACATTGCCATGTGTGTACCTTTGCAACAATCCTTCATGATCTGCACATGTACCCCAGAACCTAAAGTACAATTTAAAAAATAATAATAATTAATTTAAGTGTAAATGGATTAAATTATCTAATTAAAAGTCATAGAGTGTATGAATGAAAAAAAAAGATTTTCTTCTACATTTTATTCTAGAATTTTTATAGTTTAGTTTTTACGTTTAGGTCTGTATTCCCTTTATTTCTTTGTGTATGATGTGAGGCAAGCATTAATGTTTATCTACTGCCACCCCTAATCTCTCCCCACTATGTCCAGTTGTTTTGGTACTATTGCCTGGGAAGACTTTTACTTATCCATTGAATTTTCTTGATACCTTTGTCAAAAATCAATTTGTCCTACATAGTGAGTGTTTTCTTAAAGTTTCTATCCTGTTTCATTGATCTAGTTGTCTGTCTGTCTTTACACCAATACTCTGCTGTCTTGGGTTGTTCTCTGAGTGCTAAAATAGCATTGTTAAAGTCATTTACTACTTTCAAAGGATATCTACATTTTATTCTAATTTGTGTATTTTGAAGCTTTTTTATTAGGCCCAACAACATTTAAAGTTATATTTTATCATGCATGATACTGTGTTTTAATTGATAGAAACTGATTTTTGTCCTATAAAGAATTTTGTTAGAAGACCAGATAGTTTGTCAAACATAGGTGGGCAGGTCCTATTTTCCTAGAAGAAGAATTTAACGTAATCTTTAGTTTGCCTATTTGTAGTGGATTTCTTAAAGTTCTTACCTCTTAGAATATAGAGCTAGCCATGGCAGAGATTATGGAGTGACTTGTGTCAACTCCCCTAGAAGATAGGAAACCGAGATGTATCTGACCCTTCTTCCTGAAATGCAACAATGGAGAGATCATTTGCCATGAATTAGAGTGGCCATATATTAAGGCCCAGATCAAGGGAGAGCAAAAACAAAGAGAACCATTTAGCTCATTATAGAACTGAGTCAAAAGGAAGAGAAATATATGTTTATGTAACCCATCTTGCTTGGGGTTAATTTGCAGTCTGAGAACTGACCAAAGTTGTAAACTGAAACAACTGATCACTAAGCCTGTTGTGCAACCTTTGGGTCTAAAACCTATCAACCTATTCTATGCCCTGACTAGGCACACGATGTATTCAAGTTACTGTATTGCACTCTACTGAAAGTGTTTCATGTCTTAACAAACAAATCTGATTTTCAGAGAAATCATCCCTCGAGCCAAAATTCACTTATTCACCCAGTTGGAGATACTCAACTACCACTAAGCCCTTGATTCAACCCACTTTAGAAACAGCATGTTGCTGATGCCAGTGTTCTACTGAAACCCAAATCTCACAAGCTTGTACTGACTCTAGCTCAGGCTCTTTGTTAGCCATCCTACAGGGATCTAACACCTATGGTGGTAACTGAATGAGAAATCAAAATTATTTTAGCCTAAATATCCCTGACCATGTCTGAACTCCCCTTTTTTGAGTCTAATATGGAAAAAGAGTCTGCTTACCTTCTAAGGCTCATGACCACTTTTACAATATGCTACCCCTGCACCTGTGACTACTACTTTAGTAAACATGCCTCCTCAGCTGGTATACTTTATACATGAAATTCTCAGTTTGGAACAGCAGCCAGCCTGAAATTGCTATAGGCAATGCATGGAGATAGATCCAGACGAGAATAGATGCTTTGAGCTTAAGACCTGTTGTCTAAGTAAAAGAGGAGATCCTTAAATTTCTAAATGGAAAGCAGATGGAGACAATATGAAGCACAGGATAGACTGTTAGACAAAATCAGCTTTTACCTGTAGATGAGCAGTTTGATGATTATATTCTATAAACGGATCAGGACTATTTACGTATACCTTAAATCATGAAGTCGAACACTCCTGTTAAAAGATACATAAATACTTGCACAATTTCTCGAACTTTGAGATTTATACAACTTACAAAAAGTAATACGGTTGACAGAATTGTTTATAAAATCAGTGACACTGAAAATAGGATTCTGTGGAAAAAGTTATAAAAATAGATTTAAATAAGTGTTTTTAACTGTAATAAATAAGTCTTCTAAAAAGCATCTGCTTCTGAAACAAACCAAATTTATCTCCATTAAAAACCTGCTTAGGCAAGTAAGTCTTATCCTGAATCCCCTTCTTTAATTGTTCAGGAAATATTGCTTTGCTATTTATCTGCTGATCTAGTGATATGTTTATTCAAACTATACCACTTTCTAAAGTTTGCACACCACACATGCTGGCTTAAAATTTAATACCTCATTCATTTACATTTGGTTTCATTTTTTTTTTTTTTCAAGTCACAAGAAATGCTTATGTTACCACTTGGCCCTTTCACAAATTATAGAAAATATAAAGTCATGTTATTAAGGTCTGGTAGCTTGTTCTTATACTAAGAAGGGAGAGCGCAGATGGATTTGCTTTTGCTGCCCTGCCCAATAAATGCATTTACGTACTCTGTGGACAGGAAGCAAGAATTTTTGTTAAATTATTAAATGTTATTTTATGTTTTTATTTATGTTAGCTTAATGGATCAAGATATTCATTCATTATTTAAAACATTTATTGGGCCTGTTACATGAGCCAGGTACTGGGCTATGTGTTAGGGACACACTAATGAATAGAGATATATGGTAGTCCATTTATGATCACATTCTTCTGGTGGTAGACAGATGATAACACACACCAATAAAAACACAGATATAAAAATAAAATAGAACAATTGTAGTCAGGGATAACTTACATGAAGAGGTAACCCTGGATCCTAGACTTAAAAGGTGAGAAGCAGCAAGTCCTGAAAAGAGAAGAAGAAATATTCTAAGCAACAGCAATAGTGGGAGTAAAGCCAGGAGGCAGGAAGAGCTCAGCATGTTCACGGAAGTGAGACAAGACACTGTGCCGTGAGTATATTGAGTAAGTGCATAAGATGGGGTCAGAGAGGTAGGAAGGACAGGATCATTCAAGCCTTGTAGTAAATGAAGTTCAAGGAGCATGTAAAATTGCACTAAAACATCATCTGTTTCTCTAAAATAAAAAATCATTAAGAAGAATGGATTCTATGAGTTGGGAGGCAGGTCTTAGAAGACAGTGCTCTGGGTAATAAGATTATATGATGGTGATGCATATGAAGACACCTGAATGGTTTAAAGACATATTAGTAGGCAAACTGATACTTTTAAAGGACATGAAGAGATGAAGAAAGGGGTCAAAACTAAGGTTTATTCCTAGGTTTTTGGCATAAGCTACTGGTGGGATGGTAGAAAACTTGAATGGGATGACATGATTTGGTTGTGTCCCCACCAAAATTTCATCTTGAATTGTAGTTACCACAATTCCCACGTGCTGTGGGAGGGATCCAGTGGAAGGTAATTGAATCATAGGGGCAGGTCTTTCCCATGCTCTTCTCATAGTAAATAAGTCTCATGAGGTCTGACAGTTTTATAAAGGGGAGTTTCCCTGCACAAGCTCTCTTCTCTTGTCTGCTGCCATGTAAGACATGCCTTTCACCTTCTGCCATTATTGTGACTTCTCCACAGCCACATGGACTTATCAGTCTATTAAAGCTCTTTCCTTTGTAAATTGCCTAGTTGTGAGTATGTCTTTATCAGCAGCATGAAAACAGACTAATACATGAGATTTGAACACTATAATAAGCAAAGTGTTGTGAAGTATCGGGAAAATAAGAGCCTGTTTTCATCATATTAAGTTAGAAAAATGTATATCCATGTAAAGATAGCAAGAAAGCATTTAGTTTTTTGAGGTGGGGCCTGCACATGAACATTTGGTAGTTTTAGTTTTTAGGTGATATTTAAGCCATGGAACTGGAGGACATTACCCATGTAGAAAGTTGACTTGGTGGAGCAAAGAATGTCCAGGAACGATATCTGGAGAACGCTAACATTCAGACCACCTATTGCTAGATGAACCAAGAGTAGCCAGCAGAATATTTGCTGAAAAATAGATAAAAATCATAAATCAACCACACATTTGCCTGGTCTAATCTTCAATAATATGTCAATTGAAGTATATATCTTAATCTTTTTCTTTTGAATGGGAGTTATTATCTCCATTTTAAGGAATATTTAAATCCTGCTTGGGATATTCTAACCTTAGATATTGGAAAATAATATACTTACAAGCCTATATATAAAGAATTTCCTTATAAATTCCTTTTTACACCCCATTAAAAGAAAAACAACAGTGATAGTGACAGGTTTGGAGCTTAGTTAGTAAATGCTAACAGGGACAATAAAGTAGAGATATCTATTCAGTTCAGTGTGATCTTCGACAATACAAAGTTTTCATTTATATTATATGCATTTCTAAATCAGATTAAGAGAAATTAGACTTCATATTCACCACCTGTGAGAAGCTATTCCTTCCTCAATCCCTCCATTCTGAGGTGAGAGCCTTGAGTCAAGTAAGCCAGTGAAAAACTCTCTTGCTCCAAAAACAGTATAAGCATTAGAGGGAATACTAGTAGAGGCTGGGTTTCTAATCAGCGAGTGGCCTGATATAGGATATATCATTATTTTTTCAGATGATGAAAAATTCAACTTAGCCCTCTAGCATATGCAGGGAAGGTTTGTCTAGGCCAATGTTGTTTTATCCTTTTATACCAGGGTAATTATTAATAGCATTTCACATGTGTCTGGGTTTCAGTGATAAATTATATGGTTGCTCAACAAACATCACAACTCCCCACTTGTTGTTCCCACAACAGACATCACAACAAGCCAAACGAGGCAACAACGTGTGCATCACAGCCAATTGCGGATGAAGTATTTAACGTCACTTCCATTGCTGATAATATTCATTTAGAAGACTAACTCTTTCTCTCCTTTTCATCACTGTGTCTCCTCCTCCAAAGGAAAAATTGGCTTATTGCATTTACATGGTGCTAAATTCTTGCTCTTTAGATATGGTAGGGAAGGCATAAAAGAAAGTAATTGAAAATCACATGAGCCAGCCCACAAGTCTTTGTACGATGGCACTGAACTAATGGGTAAACTGAAGGTTTATGTTAATTTATCTTAGGTAATACAATTGTGGAAAAGTTACAGTGTGAACATAATTGTGATTCCCAAACCTGTGCTTCCAATCACTCCGCTCTTCAGTTATCTAGTTTACAGTCAGATGGGAGCAGGGAGGCTGACTTTAGCGCTACTTTAATGACAGGTGTAACACATGACATCTATCTATAACAGAAGTCCAAAGTGAACTCCCAGGCAAAAGTTGAGTTCTGACTAGGGGATTAAAAAAAAATCATCTCAAGTAGGTGATCATTAGTTCACTAATTATAGACAGAAGGAAGTGGCAGAAGAAAAGGAATATTTCAAACTAAGGAAATTACATGATTAGATTTGTGGAGGCATGAAAGTGCAAGGCAGGTTGAGATTATAGGAACTGTTGATGAAACTTAAGGTGCAGAATACATTAAAAAGGAACCTGGAGGAATAGGAGTAAGAGATTTTGGTTGACAAATAAAAAACATTTTATTTTATTGGACACATTTGAGATTTTTGTAATGATTATTTTGGTAGCATTCTGAAGGGTGACCTGGAGAGATGGATTCTCAAGTTGTAAATTTAAAAACTGTTGTACAAAGGTTGGATAGCACCTAACCTAGGGGTTAGATAGAACTAAACATATTTGAGACTTTTGTTTAATGTCACCTAAAAATAAAGTAAAATAAAATCAGCAAGCACTGAATCAAATGATTCATATAAGCATTCTGTTTGGACAAAGTTCCACTGAAGCATTGACCCTGTTCAAATATTTTTGAAAAGACAGATGCCCTCTAGAGAGCATTAGCTATTTGGAAAATCAAATCTCCCACTTACAGAAAGAAAAGAAGGTAATGGAATCAACCCCTGATCTTTATAACAGAAAATTCTGAGACCTTTCTCCCTAAATGTGTCAACTGCTTTACTTTCGTGGTCAGTGTTGCTTTCTCTTTACATCCTGCCTAGCACAGGTATTAGCTCTTGTTTCATTATCATATTCTACCAGGAAAAAGTTTCTTTCACTTAACAAGAAGCAGTGCATGCTCAGAGAGAAGCAGAGGGTGTAGAGCTGGATGGAGTGCAGATGCTGGCTGAACACTAGGTACATCTGAGAGGCTCTTTGATCTTGATGTGAACTTCTATTTGCTGTCCTGAAGCACATCTTTTTCTTTCATATACTAGGACTTCAAATTTCTCTTAGGTTATTTTCCCCACTTGGTGAGTGTTTTGGATGGTTTACCTCAACTCCAATTTCCAAGTAAGGGCTATAACTGTGTATATCAATCTGCATATCAAATCTTTTGACCACAAACATTTTGATTCAGGATTGAGGATATGACCCAATTCTGAGAGATGTTAACACTCTCTTAGGTTAAGCTAAGAATATAAGACCCTTTCTCTGGCTTTTGATGAGTATGTGACCATAAGAAATGCTATAACCACACTAGAAATGCCTAGAGTTGCTTTACACAGCCCAAGCATGGAACCATCCATCTTGAGGAAGCCAAAGAGATAAATGGCTAAAACAATTTACATAAATCGATACATAAATGGTTTTAAAGGAAGCAAAAAGCTACTATGTGAGTGCAGGAAATGTCTTCAGAACGTGTGCTATCATCTACCATGCAATAATGCTCTTCTAAGGCATGTTTCACTATTTTTTTCTAAATCAGATTAAGAGAAATCAGACTTCATATTCACCACTCACCATCTGACTATAAACTAGATAACTGAAGAGCAGAGGGATTGGAAGCACATGTTTGGGAATCACAATTATGTTCATATTGTTACTTTTCCACAGTTGTATTACCTAAGGTAAGTTAGCATTAGATAACATTAAAAAAATATATTCACCATATTTGTCTAGACAGGCAAAAGGACAAAACTTGGCATATATCAAAGAGACAGCTTACGTTAGTTGGGTTTTCTGTTTATAAGACCTTCAAACTTCCAGCAAAATATTTATTTCTCAAGATGTAAAAATTACTATATGTCATGAATACCTGAGTGACTCCTAAGTCGATGAAACCTCATATATTAAATCCAAGACTACTACTATTTATTTCATAAGGGATGTAATAACTACACACCTGAGGTCAATAACTGTTTCTCTTTTTGTCTGGCTTATGGTTCTGATTTGGTAAAAAAAAAAAAAAAAGTAAATATTATTTAAATAAAAAATGTCTATGCATTTATTTTACAAGGTAAGTAAAGAATTTTTGCTTTGGGAAATTTGTGCCCTCCCACTCTATAGTCAATCATCAAGGGAATGGATCCCCAGAGGAGATAGTGGACAGTGGTCTCTCTTTTTAAAAGGAAATAAAGAAGTTAAAATAATTACGTCTTGACAGATGGAAGACCAAACTTCTGGGTTTAACGTAGTTCTCATAAAGGTCTTGGAGAGCTTAAAAGTAGAAAATAATCATAATTACTAAATTCCAGACAACTCAGGAGAAAATTATTTCTACTCTTTTCTCAGCATTTGCATGAAGCTTAACCCAGAAAGCCTAGGAGAAAAGGCTTTAATGTATAGATTTAATTGGATATATGTATTGATACTAAACTTCTTTCAACAAAATGCATAATTATTTGTAGGGAAGTGAACATTTCTAAAGAAAATGCTAAGTTCACAATACTTAAAAGTGGGGACATCTATTTACACTTTGGGTCTGAAACTTTATATTTTATATGGTATAATGATGTATATGAATGCAATGTATTTCATATTGTAAAATAGTACATATAATATGTAACAGTTCGTCAATCGAAGTTACACATAATCAAAAAAGCAACCCACTTGTTTATTTAACTAAATTGTCACACTGGAAAGTTGCTTTAATGGAATAATATTAACAACAACAACAACAACAAAAAAGAAATAGGACTGTGAATTCCACTAAGAAAAATTCAGCATTTGTCAAGTTGTTTTAATGTACTAATCAGAGGTTTAAGTGTTTTCTGAGTATTACTTCCTTGGATCCAGATTCCAACACTGCAGTTTAGGTATTTTTATCATCCCCATTTTACAGAGGAAACGATTAAGACAGAGTGGGGTTAAGGAATCTGTTCAAAGCCACACAGTTAAGAAGGAAACAGAATGTGAAACTCTTCCTCGGAGCTGGTACTATTTCCCATGATGCTATAATGTTTTGTTAAGGAGGCGTTTGACTTTGTTTCATGTCTAAATAGGCAAGACAAGACCTGGCATATATAATATATCCAGCTAAGAGGGTTTGGAGTTTGACAAGTCTCAGTGTTAGCAAGAATATCAATATAAAATTGTAGAATCTGAGCTGCTCCCTTACTGCCTAGCTGGATAATGTAATGCCGCAATATAGGTGACCTTTGTCTAACAGATGGTGCCAGGTTTTGAGACAAGCTTGAAGAAAATTAAAAGCCAGCAGGTAAATGTTGTTCCTACTAATGATAAAAAATGTTAAGGTCATCTAAAAAAAGGCTTCTGTCTTTATTAAAAACTGACGCTGATGTAAGTGGCTCTACCACTGACTCCATTGGCTTCTATAAAAGAAACTATACATTTTGCTTTCATTTTCTGTCTTCTCGCTTGCTTTGACCAAAATGGTTCTCAAACCTCAGCGTGTATCAGAGTCACCTAGAGCACTTGTGAAATCACAGATTTATGGGTTCCACTCCTGGAGTTTATGATTTAGTAATGTGAGAATTTCTTTTCCCAATTAATTCTGAATTGACGGGGAGCTGCTGATCTGTAGGCCATACTTTCAAACCCCTGCCTCAGTCCTCTGTACTCCAAAATCCTTCAAAGAAGTTTAGAAGGTGCTCATCAATGTATCTACAATTGTTTTTACCGCAATGCCCGGAATATATGTATCAAAACAAACAAGTGAAAAACAAAAAAAACTTGTGAACAGGTTGATGCAAAAGTAATTGTGCTTTTGCAATTGCAAATTGTGGTTTTAATAGCAAAGACGGCAATTACTTTTGCACAAACCTAATAACAATATTTTCAAAGATAAAGCTTGTGAGAGAAGGAGCTTCTCCTTATTCCTTTCTTTAACAAAAAGTAATGTTGACATAGTGACTCACAGTGTAAAGTGTTTTAGGAGATTTAGATAAAGATTCTTAGCAATATGATTCATAATAACCAATAACTGGAAACGGGGTGAATACATTGTGATACAATCATGTAATGAATATTCTACAGTAATAAAAATGAGCTAACTACTGCCATATATACAAGAAGAATGAATCTTATAAACATAAGGTTGAGCGAATGAAGCCATACATAAAATATCACATTCATATAAAATTTGAAAACAAACAGGACAAGATAGTGGTTAGCTTTGGGAAGAGATGAGTATAGCAATTCAGAGGGGATATAGTGGGAGATTCTGGAATTCTGGTAATCATCTATTTCTTGTCAAGAGCATGTTTGTTTTTGACAATGCATTGAGCTGTACACTTATTATTTTTGCTTTTTCTGGACATATGTAATATTTTAATGTGATATTTTATTAGCAGAAAATGTTTTAGCTTGAAAAATAGATCAAATATACCAATTTTCAATTAGTGGACAGAAAGTATTCATTCATTGGCTATTTTCCAGGTATTATGGGCTAAATTGCAACTCTATCTTTCAACTTGTATGCTGAAGTTCTGACTCCCAGTACCTCAGAATATGACTGTATTTGGAAATAAGGTTTCTGTAAAAGTAATTAGGATAAAGTTACATCGGTGGGTCCCAATCTAATATGATTCATGTCCGTATAAAAGAGGCAATTAGGAGGCAAACAACACACAAACCTCAAGAGGGGTGACCATGTGAGAACACAATGAGAAGATAGCCATTGCAAGGCAAGAAGAGAGTTATCAAAAGATATCTGCTCTGTGGACATCTTGATCTTAGACATAGTCTTCAGAATTTTGGGAAAATAATTCTTTGTTATTAATGCCATCCGGTCTGTGGTACATTGTCATGCAAGACCAAGCAAATTAAGATATGAAAATAACTTTCATATCCATTGTTATTGTATATGTTTAGGATAACAAAGGATATGAAAGATGATAATCCTGAATAATGTCTACATAGTCCTGAAAAATTAAGAAGAACACTTTTTAAAGCTCTTGTCGGTGCTCTGTGTTTATGAACTTGTGCATTGCTCCATCAGGATGGAATTGTGAATGAAAATTCATTTCCAAATATTCCTTCTTCCTCAAACACAATAAATTTTATGCTTCCATTTTCCCAACTTGAAAATGAGGCAGAGGAATTTAATATTTGCCTTTGCTTGAATAGAAATGTTATTTACTAGTGTCCTTGATCAATATCCTTCCTGATGTCATTTATGTCATTTCAGAACGTGATAGTTATGTCACCACTGCTAGTCCACAGAGCTCAGTTATTTGGTCCCACACCAGTTTGGATTATACTGTGAAAGTACCTTTTAAATGTGATTAACATTTTCATCAATAGACTTTGGATAAAACAGATGACTTTTCATATTGTGAATGGGTCTTATCCAATCAGTCGAGGGCCTCAAAAGAAAGGCTGAGGTCTCCTGAAGAGGAAACAATTCTCTTCTAGTCTGTCTTCCAACTCAAAGTTGCAACATCAAACTCTTGCTGGAATTTTTAGGTGCCTGTCCTGAAAATTTCATATAACCAGCTTCCCAAAATTACATAAGACAATTCCTTAAAATAAATCTCTTGATGGATAGATAGATAGATAGATGGATAGATAGATGAATAGATGGAGAGAAAATTTGTTTATCTGAAAAGCCCTGACTAACACTAACATACAGAGTAATTTTTAATTCTTAAGTAAATCTCAACTTTTGTAATTTTCTTTCCTTTTGTCCCTTTCCCAGGTTTTCTTCCATTTCTTATGTTTATTGGTGAAGATAGAAAAAAAAACACTGATTCAACATTAAAGTTCAAGCCTCAAACTTATTCTAAGATAATTGTGTCCCTCAGGTCCACAAACTCTATCTGTAAAGGGCCAGGTAGTAACTACCTCAGGCTTTGAGGTCCGTCCACATGATATCTGCAATAATTACTCAACTCTGCTGTTGGAGTGTAAAGGCCACTGTAGAAACTGCAGAAATGAACAGGCATGGCTGTGTTTCCGCACAGTGTATATATTTACTTGGGACATGGGTATTTTGAGCTTCATGTAATTTTCACACATCACAGAATAATATCCTACTTTTGATTTTTTTAGCCATTTAAAAATGTGAAAATAGTTTATTCTCTAAGAAAACACCCGTATGGCTGATGATGTTGGGGGTAGGGGCAGAGACCCCAGAGGCCCTAGGATATAAATTTTTAAAAAATAAAAAGAATTTGAAGAATATATAAAAATAAAATTATTTTAGCACAGGAACCTTAAAGAAACCAGCAGTAGGCCAGATTTGGCTCAATGGTCATAGTTGGCTGATCCCTGATCTAGTCAATCCCCTTGGTTTCCAACTAGGAAAAGTATTTTCATTATGTCTGATGTTTTGCTGCATAGTGAGGGATTTCTTACAGAAACTAGATTTTAACGAAGAACAACACAGTCCATATGCCTGGAGGACAATGAGGTTTTTCAAGGATCTTGCTAATTAATGACATTTTGGGTCATAAAGAAGAAGAAAGGTCACTATTGCATTTTCAACACATTCTTGAGAACATTGCCAAGAGCATCCACTTACATCAAAAATTGTACCCACCAGTCATGACCTTCCATCTTTTCTTTTTGGTTTGCTTTGTTTTCTACATGTATATTCAGCTGATTTTCTGGGAACATAAACTACTGAAATCAATTTAGTGATCAACCACTATTATCTCCTTTCCTCTTCCTGCCATCTTATAGCTCTCTGCTTTCCTGCAAGCAAGATGTCAGGGCATTTTTATTGTATTGCTATTTACTCTTCAGCTCAATAGTTTTTTCAAAGCAGACACATCATTGACATTCAGCAGTATTAATCTCTGCCAGTGCAATACGCCTAATTGGCTTTAATGAAATAAAGAAGGAGAACTTAGTGGGAAAATTGGAAAAGAGTTGCAATGAACTAAGATCTCTGTTTTCAGGTATTTTCTAAAGTCAATGTCATCGACCAAAAGAAAATAGAATGCTGCTAAATAGCATTTGGTCCTCTACAAATTGTGAAGGTTGTACGTTACTGAAAACAGGGTGAAAATCCTTTCTATTTCAAAATTTGTTTATTTGGAAAGGACTTGAATATCAAGCCCAGACTTAGGGTGATAAAAAAGTAAGCATTCTGTTAATAACTTTGCTAATAAAACCTCTTATATCAACATAAAGATAATCACTGACTCCCAACATAGACACACAAAAAGTCTGCATAGGCTGAAGAAAATCAGAGAGTGATTCTAATGAAAAATCAGACTACGAACGTTCAAGTTATATACATAGAATATCTTATCCAATGCTTTCTTTTGTTGTCATGAAATTTATTTTAAAAGCTATTGCTAAGTATATAGTTAGTAGATTTTTATTACATTATGAAAATCATCTGTATAAAAATGGAAGTTTAGAGTATGGAAGGTTATGTCCACATAAATCACCTGTATAGGCTCAGTTGACAGATGTCTGAAATACCGCTAAGACACTAAGACAGATTCAGAACCACCTCAGAAGCAACATGGCTCAGTGAACCAAGCAATTGAGTGTAACTCTGGGGAATCTGTATTCTAACGCTGATTTTTCTAGTGTCTAATTTTAGACTCTCTACATATGGAGCAGGCTGATATAGGGCAAGTAAGCATACCACCAGAATTGCAGAAAAAATAATGCAATTTACCAAGTACAACTTGCCTTTCATCATCCTCCAGATCCTAACTCCTCAGCCATGCACACAGTGTACCGGCTGCCACTCACATGCCAGAAATGCATGCTTCGACAAAGCCTAGAATAATGATCTGGAAAGGCTAAGAACAAGCAGTTTGATTATTGAGAGATATGGTATAACGATCCTGCTCCCATACAAGTAATTGGAAGCAGGATTCAAAATAACACTTTTGAGATAAATTAGCTCACCTATAAAATGCATTCATTATTTGAATTCATTATTACATTTTACTTGTCTTACTTTTACCTTACAAGGTATGCATATTTTTTAAGACTCAATATTTAATAGACTGGTAGATTCACCGATTTACTGAACATTTAAACTAACTTACTCATCATAAGCAACAATTAGTTGTACCCTTATTAAATTTTCTCTCATCATAATAGAATAATCTCAAACCTACTTAATACCAAAATGCTCATTTTTCTTGGCATTCTCAAGACTTGGATCTTCACACACACACACAAAAGGTCCCTGGGATTAACTGAGAGATCTTATGAGCTCCTTTACAGATTCACCTGGAGAGAGCAGAATGTTGCTACAGGAGGCATACAAGCCTTACGGTGCAAGCTAATACATCTCTGGATTGCAGGTTCTCACATTGTCTCACCACTCCGTCATGACACTGCTGAAGAGGGCTTTTTCTTTGGCCGACTTGGTCTCTGACATTGACAGTGCTATTTTTTTCCCCAAGTGTAATTCTTCCAAATTCCCATTTCATTATTCTTACAAGGGCAATCTCCACTTCTACCCCATTATACTCTTGCAAGCTCAGGGATTTCATTATCCTACATAGAGGGCTAATACTTCACCAAGAAGTGGCCTAGAAAATCCATGAAGCCTTCCACCACAAAAATTATTTAGCTTTGCAATTTTTTAACCCAGATGAACATGTTAGTAAAATCAGAAGCTGTGAAGCATGGAATTCTAAATTGAGACTACTGAAAAGTATCACAAGAACAAAAATAAGAATATGATGTCACACTGGCTTTCTAAAATATCTAGAAACAATTTACATGCTTTCAGTAACTCTATCATACTTAATTTTAATATTACTTTATATTTATAAAACACTATAATTTTAAAATATCACATATATTATTTGATTTCTATATCTGCTTCTATTGCATTTTTTCCTGTAAGAGAGATGTCTTCAAATATTATAAAGGTTTTAATCAAAGAGTAAAATCATGCTAAGAGTCTCTAAAGAAACCTATTGTGAATGTGAATATAAATGCATTTGACAATTGCAAAATCAGTTGGTTCACTAAAATACAATTTACATTTCCCAGGCTTTTTTGCATCTTAGAATTTCTAGTCCACCAAGACTATCATTCTTTTATAAAAATGGCCAGAACCTTTATGCCAACAACACTTAAATCTATACCTCAATGCCTAAACTAAAAATAAATATGCATTTTGAGAGAAATAAAATGATTATTAAATGTTTAGTGTAAATATTCAAAAATGACTCATTTTGTTCACTTAAGAATCCTATTACTCATGGCATTGTCAATTCCAGAATTTTTTTGAACATTTGGGCTGTTTGTGAGCGAGAATAAAATTGTGAGTGTTTGAAGAAGCCGTGGAGATTATTTCACGCTAACCATTCATTTAGTGGAAGGGGAAAGGGAGAGGTCAGGTGACTCGCAGGAACTAAAATGCTCATTAAGTGATAGAGTTTAGATCTGAAGGCAGAACTTATGACTCCCAAGACCCCAGTCAACTTCTATGGCAGAATTTCACTTGGAGCTTGCTATAGTAACTCTATAGACGTGCCATGTGACAACTTTATTTTCCAGAAAAAAAATTAAACCATCATCATGGTTATCATTTATCTAGTTACTTTCATACATTGTATCTAACCTTTAAAATTGAAGAAGACTCTGTTTTCTTCTTTATTCCACTCTGAACTACTTCAGAAATTTGAGAAGTATACATAAATTCTGTGAATTATCCATTTTACCTTGTTCATTATGGAACTTAGTTAAGTTTCTAAACATTTTGCCAAACTGATATTATGGAGTACAGAAGCCAAACAAGACAAGGGTCCTGTCTCTGCAAAAACTTAACAAGCTTATCAGAGGAACATCATGGATTCCATGGAAATGACTCAGATGTCCCAAGAGGATTAAGAGGTTGGAGCAATCTCTCTTCCTTCTTTTAACTCTCTAACCTCCAAGTACCTCACCGCATTAACAAAACAAAAGAAAATTTTTAAATGTAGAGAAATTCTGTTCTATTTTCATCAGCTCCTACTTTCCTGAGACAGGAAGGTAAAGTGATCAATGCATTTCACTTGGAAAATAGAAACAAATGATCATACAACCTTGGACAATTAGCCTAAAATGCTTGGAATCATTTCGTTGCGTAGGTTTACTATGCCACGTTCTGTGAATGAGTTTGAGATTCCCGTGTAGCTTCCAAACTGCAGCCTTCCTCGTTTTACCTGGACTTATTGAATGAGTGTCACATTTGAGTTTCTGATTCAGGCCCTCGACCAACAACATCACCTCTGATGGGTGAGCAAGGAGCCCTGTGTTGGCATCAGACCATCTGGTTGGATCCACAACAGCTTACCGTTATCAAGAATCTTGTTTTACCAGGTGTCAGCTGGGATCCCACTATGAATGGGGCTAACTATCCAGAACAAATATTGTATTATCCCTTTTTCTTTCTGTCTTAACCTCTCAGCTAAATTCAATGTTCTTTTCATACGCACATTTTTCTTCACCATACCTTGGTTTACTGTGCCTTTTGAGCATTGTTGGTGGTAACAGTTGAATAACCATAAGGGCAGCCACTCAGAACACTTTCTTGGTTGGATTTCCCTAAGAGCAGAGTCTCAGATAAGAACTTGAGTGCAGGTATTTTATTCAATAGATGATCTCATGAAGCAAGAGAAAAGGAGGGGCTAGACTGAGACACAGAAGAACAAAAAAGCTAACAAAAAATTGTATTGCAGTCACAACAATGAGACAGATCGGCTTGAACATTTGAAATCTTCTCAGAGCATGAAAAATAAGATCATCTGGAATTGCTCCTCTAAAAGATGGTGGGGTGGACTACATAGATTCTTATGGTACCAGAGAAGCCTCCAAGCAGAAAATGGAAAGGCATATGGCCAGCTCTGGATGGGTCAGCAGAAGGTAAACTGGAGCTTAAAGGAACTGTCTACTAAAACTACAGCTAAAACCAGATCTGCGCAAGGGAACATGAGGCAGGCACCAAGCTCTCTGCTGCATTGTCTTTCCTTGTCCCAGTTTCCTTTTCCTGTCCAGGGAGTACATGTGCCAAAGGGCCCAGCACACCTTAAATACAAGTCATGTTATGACACCGGAGAAATCTAACACATAACACCAGAAAAATATAACACATACTTAACTATTTTTACACATATAACTAAGGTAAACAGGTGATGCTAATTGTGAGAGATTCTAACAAATGCCTATGAGAATGATCATTTGAAACTAAGAGAGAAACCATGGCTATTGATTTTATTTTTAAATCTGGAAAACACAGATCAAGCAGGAATAACCTGTATCAGAATGATAGGAGATATCAAATATCTATCTTAAGCTGCTAGTTTACAAGCTAATAAGTTTACAACAGAGTGACCAATACATTTTTTTAAAATCTCAAATCACCAAACCCATAGGTCACAGGGGGTGGCAAGGAGACGTGTACTAATTGCAACTGTAAATCAATAGCACTAGTCCAAAATTTTAAAATTATTCTGAGATGGAGAAAGGTTGATTTGAAGAATTTTTTAAATGACAGTTTTTTAAAAACTAATATTTTAAAACATTAAATAGCTATTATTATTACCATTTACAATTAAGGCCATTAAGCTTTGGAAACAGAAAGGTAAAATGAGACCCAATGGGACAGAAGCAGAGTGTGGCAGAGGAGATGTTGCAGCCCAGCTTTGTCAGCTTTTAAAGCCAATGCTCTTTCTTTTTATTTTTATAATTGTAAAACATTTTTCAGTTCAGGGATATAGGTGCAGGTCTGTTGCATGGATATATTGGGTGATGCTGAGATCTGGGCTTCAGTTGAACCTGTCAACAAGATAGTGACCATAGTACCTGACAGGTAGTTTTTTAGTCCTTTCCTCCTCTACTGGTGTCTATTGTTTCCACATTTATTTTCACATGTCCCCAGTGTTTGGCTCCTATTAATAAGTTAGAACATGTGCTACATGTCTTTCTGTTTCTGTGTTAATTCTCATAGGATAGTGGCCTCCAGATGTATCCATGTTGCTGCAAAGTGCATAATTTCAGTCATTTTTTTCCGGTTGCATAGCATTTCATGGTATATGTATACCATATTTCCTTTAACCAGTCCACAGTTGATGGATGCCTAGGTTGACTCCATGTCTTCGTAATTGTGAATGGTGGTGCAGCATGCAATTGCATGTGTCCTTTTAGTAGAATGATTTAGTTTTCTCTGGATATATGCTCAGCAATGGAATTGTTGGGTCAAATGGTAATTCTATTTTTGGTTCTTTGAGAAATCTCTAAACTGCTTTCTATAGAGACTGAACTGCTTTCTATAGAGTCAGAACTAATCCCACAAACAATGTATAAACATGCCCTTTCCTCCACAGCCTCACCAACATCTGTTATTTTTCGACTTTTTTAAAACAGCCATTCTGACTGCTATGAGATGGCATCTCATTGTGGTTTTGATTTGCATTTCTCTGACAGTTAGTGATGATAAACAATTTTTCATGTTTGTGGCCATTTGTACATCTTCTTTTGAGAATGTCCATTCATGTCCTTTGCCTACTATTTTTATAATATGTATGATATTATTTTATACCTTTCAATGTTTGTTTCAGTTAGCATTAATTTTGCTGCAGGTGGCTAGTAATCCAGCTTTATTTTTCTCACATGGTAGGCCAGTTATCTTTTTTTTTAAGCAAATTCAATTATGTTATTTGTGTACATTATGGGGTACAAGTCTTTGCCTTTATTAATGGTGGGTTTTTTTTTTTTTTTTTTTTTTGGTCTTGATTTGTTTTAGTCCTTCATAGATTCTGGCTATTAGGCTTTTGACAGATGCATAGTTTGCAAATGTTTTCACCCATTCTTTAGATTCTCTCTTTACTCTGTTGATAGTTTGTTTTGCTGTGCAAGAATCTTCAGCTTTTAATTAGGCCCAAATTGTCAATTTTTGTTTTTGTCATAAATTATTTACCTAGGCCAGCATCCAGAGAGTATTTCCTAGGGTTTCTTTTAGGATTTCTATAGTTTAAAGTCTTACATGTAAGTCTTTAACCCATTTTGAGTTAATTTTTGTATAGGGTAAAAGGTAGGGACCAAAAAAGAGCCTGAATAGCCAAACCAATCCTAAGAAAAAAGAACAAAACCAGAGGCATCGCATCACCTGACTTCCAATTATACTACAAAGCTATAGTAACCAAAATAGCATGGTACTGGTACACAAAAAATAAACACATTGAACAATGGAACAGGATAGAAAATGTAGAATGAAGCTACACACCTACAACCAACTGGTTTTCTGCAAAGTCGACAAAAATAATAGAGAAATGACATCCTATTCAATCAATGGTGCTGATAATACTGGCAAAACAGATACAGAAGAGTGAAACTCAACCCTTCCAGCATTCTTTCTACTCTTCTAGATAGCAACTCAAACCTTCCAATGATTGCATGTTACAATGCAGTCTCTGGCTATAGGAAATACGAGATTTTTAAAAAAATGTACAACTAAAAATAGTTCGAATTGTTTCAAAATTATTGGATAATTTAATTATATTATACTTAAAATTCAAAGTTTTCAACTTTATATAAAATAACTGTAAAGACAAAAATTCAATTATGCTCTGGTGATACACAAATTTTCCCTTTGTCAAACCTATATGAGGTACAATTTTAGGGACACAAAAATCAGATTTGTATGAACTAGATATATGGAAATATATCTCAAAATATATGGAATCTTACTATTAATAGTTTTCACCATACTATTTCTAAAAATAAGTACTTGAGTTTAAACTCTAGTATTTGCAATATACATTATGTCTGATACATTTTCTTGGTCTTACAACACTAGAAAGAAATATTTTTAAGATGAAAGTTGAAATAAATTCTGAAGAAAGAGAAAAACTGGGAGACGGTATGAAGCAGATCAAAGTGGAAAAGGAAATAAGTCAGAATGAGAGCTATGATAATCTGTAAGAGAAGTTTCTGCCAACAGTCTGAATATTTAATAGTATAAAACAGTTAATGGAGGAAGAAAAATAAATGACAAGTACTATGATGTTCACTTAAAAGCCAGCATTGATATCTAGAGGCAAAAACAAACTCTAAGAAAGAAATTTAATTATCCAAAATATAGACAGAGTTCTGTGACTATTTCAACTCTTGCTAATCAAAGAGGTGGGTCGGTCTACATCCCTACTAGAAAGTTCTTGAGCAACATACTGCCACCCCAAATATGTTTAATTAAAAAATCTGTAAGGATATAATAAATATACTAGATGTCCCAACTTGGACAAAGTAGGAATTCAGATATGTCTGCGCATGTCTCTTAAACTAGTGACTGAGATAAAAGAAGCCAATTTTTCATGACTGATTTTAGCTATAAACAGAAAAATAGCTTTATTCAAGTAATTTCTGTGGGTAAGGGGAAAATGTATTACCCTGTCAATGTTCAATAACGTTTCCTCTTTCTGACACTATGGATTTGTATCTGAATCCAGAGATGCAAATGAAGTTAACCAAACTTTTCTCTCCAAAATATGAGATTCAGAAGCACAGATTGGAAAAGAGTCCTCTCTAAGGAACACACTTGGCTTTGTTGCAGTTACGACTGCAGAGCATGTACTCATGGGTCTGAGAATTTGGCAGTTAAAATACTTTGAACACAGTGTGTTAGAAAGAGTTTTAATTGCAAGTAATAGAAAAACAACGGATCAGACAAATTTATCTTACACAGTAAGAAGTACAAGAAGGTAAGCCATTGGGGATGGCAGTTCTCCTGCTCAGAAATCATCCATGGCATAGGATCATTCCATACTTTTGCTTCATCATGCCCAGTGCATGACTTTTCCTCTGCATGTTTATTGCTGCATGATCACAGAGGGAGTGCTGCAACTCCAGGTATCACATCCATGCTCAGCCTCATTTGATCATTATATGAGGAAAGAAAAAGACATTCCCGAAACCCCTAATCCATATCATCACTAAATGACTTTCTTCCCTAATGGGGACAGAACTGTGCCATACACCCACCCCAAGCTCCCGAGAAGGTTTTCCACACATCTTTGGTGCAAAGTAATAAGAAAGAAGCCTTGAGCCACATAAATTAATAACCCAATACATTTTTTGTATTGAATGTGTAGCAGGATTTAAATGTTTGTATTGTTTTAACATTGAAAGCATCTGTTCTATTTTCTTTCATTCATTTATCAAACAATAATGAAATAATGCTTTTCCTCTCCCCCTGAAGTTAAACTTTAAAAGTCTCAAAAAAAAGTCAAAGTCATTTTCAATTACTAATGATTCAGATCTGAGCTATATGAGTCTTCAAGACTATAACAAAAGAACTAGAGAACAATTACATTTGAGAAGAAATGAATGTGAGGGTGCTTCTGAATGAAACCAGAAAAGAGAAGGATTCTCTAAAGAGAAGAGCAGAGGAGTTGAGGGAAAGCTGAGGGGTTTGAAGTGGAATCCCACAAGTAATCTTGGAGAGTTTCCAAGGGAAAGGGCCTAAGCCTGGGAGATAATAGGTGGGTAGATACAGAAAAGGACCTTCAGTTCCTAATAGCAATTTGGAGGCTGAGTCACCCAGGAAATGCCCAGTGTTCACTTTGGAAATCATTTCACAAGATTATTACTCACCAAATAAACACAACAAAATAAAAATCAGTGTTAAAGGGAACAAAATCAATGTCTTTAAAAACTCAAATAAGGAGCCAAAAGTAAGCTTGGAATAAGAGAACTCAATAAAGGACGAATAATTCTCACACACTGTCCAGAATAGAAATCAGACTGAAATGAATTTTCTCAATTGTTACGAATTACTTTGTTTGATATGAACTTAAAATAAAGAAAACAGCACAAAATCCAAAAAAAATAATTATGTGGCTAATTAACTCTTACTTGAGGCTTTCAGTAAAGGAGCAGGACTCCTTTCTCTATATTAACATTACTATTCTTTTCTAATTAGTGTTACAATGGCTCTGGTGAATTTACAATATACTTTTACAAACTATAAAATTTCAAGATTCTCAGGTATTGAGCTTCTCTTTATCCCTCCCCCAAAGGCTGCTTCCTCTCATTTGTTCCTTTAGTCTGACATATAAAATAAATTGAATTTATGCTAAAACCTGAGTAGCAAGAACTGGCATTTCTTTCAAATAATATTCTCACTTACAGACATTCAGATGTATATTTTTGTAACCCTCTGAGACCTTTAATTCTTTCACTTATTTACTCTTATCTGCTTCTACTTGCTCTTCCAAATTGTTTTATGATTATTGGATGACTATGTTCCCACCCACAAAGTCTGAGGCCACTTCTGCTTAAGACTTCGTTTTTCTTATCCTCCAATGACTTTTGAGTCGGGGAAGGGGAACATGAGGTTGCTACTGAAGCTTGACAATATTCAAAGATTGATTGCTATTTTTTAAAATCTTCATTATAAGGGAAATGGTTATGCCTTACTCTGTTACACTTTTTTAAGCAAACGCTGGAAAAGAGCAGTTGCTCTCTTCCCTTAATCTTGTAGTCTCATAGATCTTACCACATCATTGAGTCTGCTACTTCTATTTTTACACTTTTCATTTAGCACTCAACCTTCTGTTGCCTGATTTTCAATGCTGATGCTCAGCATCACAACACAGACAAAGAGCAGTAAGAAGGCAGGAATGGCATATGTGTGCATGTACGCATGCACACACACTCACTCACACACTCACAACAGAATCTCTTGAAAAGAGCCAATTTTAACAATAAAACTAGAAAAGGCACACAGGAGAAATATAAATTTCTAGTATCTGATTCGTTTGCTGGTCAGCCATTAATATCCAGACTTTTTGAATATTTCTACTGGCGAATACTTAACATTTTTTTGCTACTTTATAAATATTTCTCCTGGCACATCAATATCTAAAATCTAATATTTTTACATGTCAATTATTTCCCCACTTTCAGTTGTAAGACCTCTTTGCTTCTCTAAAATTGTTCCGTTATAAATGCCGTAGAAGTATTCAGTTTCAAAGGCTAAAATAATGATTCATTTATTTTAACCTTTTCTTCTTCAGATATTTTTTATGTCTATGCATTTGTTTTTTTGCTTCTGCAATCATAGGCCTCACTTCACTTGTAAACACTCTATGATTGAACTGTACCTGGAGCTACTGGACTACTGTCAGCTTCTCCCACTGATTTACACATCGCAGTCAATGTATTCATTTTGGCTTCTACACTGACTCTCTCTTATCTTTCAAACTAAACTGAAATTCCTAATTATAAATAATAAGTTAATTTTATCTTAATATCCCTCAAATATAACTTTGTACTTACTTACATATTTTCTATATTGTGATTTTTTGTTTCTCCTACAAGTACCATGATGGGGCATTACAAATCCTGAGCCGAATCGAATTTTGAATCTCAACTCACAGGTAAAGAACTGCTCTTCTACTTCTCCACTGTGTTCTCTTACCTGGTTCTACAAAGTCACTTCTTTCATAAAGCTTTCTCAAACTAATGCTAGTTTTCCTAATTAATCCAACTGTCTAATAGTTTCCATTTTTGTGGTGACCAGAATAATGTCACAAGCTGGAGCTAAAGACAATACTTACAAATATACAGAGAACAGGGGTTTATCTCATCATGAATTGTAATTCTTTTTATACTGTACCCACAAAATCATTTCATTAACTGAGGAGGTGTGCTGATTATAGCCATTGAAGGTGTCTTCATATGTCTGTGCAAATGTTAAAATTTCAGAAATCTTGCATTTCACATCAGGAGGCCAGGCTCAACAGATGCTTCCATATGTTCACACCCCTTGTTAAGGCAGAAGGTGTTAATTAAACAAATAATTTATAATAATGTATTTGATTTTAAAAAATCTAAATGAATTCATCTGTTGTGTTCTCTCTGTGATGGCTGCTAGCCAGGATGGAGCTTTTATTCACAATAAATACATTTGCAGAACTGGAGTCACATGTATGAATGTGTACTAGTAAAATAGTTAATGCATTATAAAGACTCTCATTACAGGAGAGATTGTAAATTTGACACAGAGAAATATTTTATGGAAAATTGACTGGAAATATTTAAAGTAGGCATAACCTAGGGCCTCAGAATTTCTAATTAAGCCCTGATAGTATAGTAAATTGTTCTAGAGCCTTAAATGTGTGTGGTAGAAGTAAACCCACAGGACTTTGAAACTTACAAGGGGTCATCAAAGAGAGATGCTTCAGAATCTACTCTGAGACTCAGTGAGATCTTTGAGGGAAAGGATCAAGTTTCTTGTTGAAACGTCCCTTCCACTCCATTTCAAGTGTCCTGGCCCAATCCAGTGTTCAGTGCTCAGACTCACATTGGGATTCATAGGCTATAAAATGGGTGTAAAAATGGGAAAAAAAATGAGCTATGATTTAAGAAATCAACTCTGTGTTTTAGGGGAATAAAGTCTATAATACCTAGAAACAGCACCAGTTGTCATGAATAAGCATGGAATAGAAAGTGGCTGTCTGCAAAAATAGCACAGAACAAGTGGCTTTAACAGGTAGCAACTGGAAGGGAATCCCTGAGATGAGAGATAAATAGAATGTTTTTGAGGAGTTCATGTGACTCAGTTACTAAGTAGAGTGATGGGGGTAAAGGTGGAACTGATCAGGGTGAATAAAAGCTTGTCCTAGTTCAGGTCCTCCTCACCTCAATACAGAATTCAAAAAATCCATTTTTCCAGTTTCCTTCAATGCCCTTCTCCATTTCACTTTTCTTTTTTTTTTTTTTTTTTTTTTTTTTTCATTTTTGAAACAGGGTCTCACTCTGTTACCCAGACTGGAGTGCCATGGCGCTATCTCGACTCTGCAGCCTCTGACTCCCAGGTTCAAGCGATTCATCTGCCTTAGCCTCCTGAATAGCTGGAATTTATAGGTGTGCACCACCATTCCTGGCTAATTTTTATATTTTTAGTAGAGACAGGATTTTGCCATGTTGGCCAGGCTGGTCTCGAACTCTGGGGTCAAGTGATCCACCCACCTCGACCTCCTAAATTGCTCCAATTACAGGCATGAACCACCGTGCCTGGCTCATACATTTCCCTTTTCTAACTGATTCTAGAATTGTCTTTCTTAAATATGTAGCTTAAATATTATTTGCCTGCTTCAATTGCCTTTTGATACTTCCCAATTGCTAATAATAAGTTAATCACTATTAATTTGACCTTTTAGGGTATTCAAATTTGTCTCAAAGAACATGAGCTCTAGGTAATGCTGGGGTTCAAATCCAGAATTTCACAAAATGCTACTTATTTGACTTTAAGACCCATCTCAAGGGTCGATAATATTTTAAGTATTAAATAAGCTAAAATATAAAGCATTTAGAACAATTTCTGATACAGTATTCTATAAGAATAGTTAGCCATATATTCATATATCTTGGGCCCTAGACCATCTATAGAGTCTTCCTATTGAATCTTGTAGGTAAAATCATTTTCACGAGGGTCCAATTGTTCTTACCACATGGACTATAGTAAGTTGTTGTCATAGTTTGGATATTTGTCTACTCCAAATCTCATGTTGAAATTTGATCCCCAATGTTGGAAATGAGGCCTAATGGAAGGTGTTTTGATCTTGGGAGCAGATTCCTCATAAATAGATTAATGTCCTCCCTGGGGTTGAGGGACTGTGGTTAGCCCCCTTGAGAAGTGGTTGTTAGAAAGAGCCTGGTATCTCTACCCTCTCTCTCCTACTTCCTCTGTCACCATGTAATCTACTCACCAGCTCCCCTTCACCCTCCACCATGAGGGGAAGCAGCCTGAGGTTCTCACCAGCTGCAGATGCCCAATCTTGAACTTTTCCAGACTTCCAAACTGTGAACCAAATAAACCTTTTTAAAATACAAATTACCCATCCTCAGGCATTTTGTTATAGCAATACTAGAGAGACTAAGTCCGTTGTAAATGTGACAGTTTCGCCAGCTAGCTTTTGAGATTTTGTGGTCAGAGATCAAGGGTTTTCATTTAGTATGTCTATTACCTGGCCCAGTTTCTTTCACATAGCCAGGGCTTAGAAATATTTAATAACATGCATTGGACATAATTTTTTTAAAATGAAGTTTCCAAATCTGTGCAGTTAGATAAACTCAAAACGGATGTTGATTAATTAATCACTGTCAGCTGAAAGAAATGTCTCTACTTATCTACCACAAGTTTCCGTATTCACTTTGTCCTCATCAACATTGTGATCCATTCACAAAGAAAAAGAATGGTTAATATACCAGATGGTAGAATTAATGTGAATAAAAACATATGAAACTAGAATAAATGACTCAAAGCAAAGCAAAACAAAAACAGATCAATGTAACATGATAAATATAAATGCCTAAACTTGAGAGTTTTTTTAAATTACATTTAAGAGAAAAAATTACATTTAAGAGAAAAATTTAGCTTCAAATAAGTTAATAGAAAAAATGTATAGAAAAATTTTAGTTGAACATAAGTTCTACAAGTGTATTTGTTAATCTCATTACAAACAGCCTGCATAATCTGAGGGACATAATAAAGTGCTTGAAACAATAAGATAAATGACTATTACATTAATTACTGGTTTCTTGTCTCCAGAATCATCTGTGAGACAAAGGTGCACCAAAGAGACTTTCAACTTAAATCTTTCCTCATAAGAATCCAGAATCTACTTTGAGTAGGATCTTTCTATTTTTATAGGTTGTTATTAGTAGTAATAGCACTGTCATTGATATGGAAGTTTTAGTAGTAGCATTTGGGGTGCCAGTTTTATTACATTAACTTTAATACATACCTAAAATAGATGAATGCTGGTTTATCTTGATTTATACCACGGTGTAATAGATTTTCTATAGGAACTTTTCTTCTCTCTAATGTCAGTATTGTTTATTTTCTTAGAAATAATGTAAGAAATAACAAGTTTTAACTTAATGCATATTGTTTTCATAGAATATCATACTATATAAAAATTTAGAAATCAATTAGAACATTAGATTCAAAGACTTGAAATGACCTCTAAACTAAAATTAAGCTATTAAACTGTTATTTTCTTAGGAGGTATTTGCACATATAATCAAGGATGAAATCTAATTACATATTCTAAATGAGATTTACTAATACAATTCCATTATTAAATAAGTGTTCTGTGGTTATTGGAGTTTTTCATTCAACCATCTGTTGTGAAAATAAAAACAAAAGAGTATAATACTTCATTTGTGATTTCTGTTTATTTATTCTGCATATGTTCTTTCCTTCTAGTACTAGCACTTATTGATTTCACTCTTTCGATCTTCAATGCTACACTGCCCACCAGATGACTCATGGACTAGACTATGAGTCAGCTTCATTTACTGCAGTATATCCAGGTTTAGTGCAGTATCAGGAACAGAAACATGGGTGAGTATTCACTGACCGAATTTTGAAAGGGAAGTAATGAGAGATGTCTTCTATCAGTTATTCCAAATTTACGCCCAACCCCTTAGTACCTTGCTTTTCAACCTGATACACTCTGACTTTGGGATCAGTTGATTGAGATGTCTTGGGAGAGATCTGGGGAACAAAGGGAAGCAATTTCAGCAAATTTATTCTTCTGGTTTCCTCTTGAAGCTCATCTCTCTCTAGCTGTGTCCTCTTTGCTAGTCCTCTCAAAACAATGGGATTTATGCAACGTTTTCTTGTTGGCATTCTGACTTCTTTAGACTCAAAATTCATTGTCTAGATTTAATGGTATTTGCTATTTACATCAATTGTATCACATTTATTTTCACTTAGATATACAGATGCAAAGAAAAATTGGAAAATGAGCTAAAAAGGCTGAAGTATTATAATCCTTGTTTTGGAGACAGCAAATATATTATGCTAGGCCCCCTTATTATGTGCAAATATAACAGCATACTAGGATAAAACTGGGTTGACACTTAGATTGTCACTGTGAGCTGCTGTACATAGGGATTTTCTGTATACATGTATCCCCTAGAAATTAAGGTGAGCATTGGTAAGAGATAGCTGATCTGGGGACTTTGGATCTTGGCCATCTTCTTGTCTCAATAACACAACTAACATCTGGCAAAATTTGGCAGAAATGAAGTGACTATATGCACAGGGGACAATTGATATTGGTTGTGGGGAAGCCTCAAACAGGAAGAACAGATGTACTTCCCAATGGCCATGTCCCCTATGGAGAAAGCAAACTCCCTACACTGAGAGACAGCCTGGTTTGGTTTCTTTTGTTAGTAAGAAACTGGGAGTGATTGAAAAATGTATCAAAGACTTCAGTAAGAGAAGTCTAAGCATTATATAATGCAAAAATATCCAATGATCTTATCAAATATTAATGGTAGACATGACCTTATATACTATGTGCTGATCTTATTTTTCAATTGGAATGAGTAATTTGTAAGTTATTACCTTAAGGCAGAGTGTATTAGTCCATTTTCATACTGCTGATAAAGACATACCTGAGACTGCGCAATTTACAAAACAAAAAGATTTAATGGACTTACAGTTCCACATGGCTGGGGAGGCCTCAAAATCATGGTGGAAAGCAAGGAGGAACAAGTTACATCTCACATGGAAGGTGGCAGGCAAAGAGAGAGAATTTGTGTAGGGAAACTTCCTCTTATAAGACCATCAGGTCTTATGAGACTTAGTCACTATCACAAGAACAGTACAGAATAGACCTGCCCCCAATGATTCAATTACCTCCCACTGTGTCTCTCCCACAACATGTGGGAATTCAAGATGAGATTTCGGTGGGGATACAGCCAAAACATACCATTCTGCTCCCAGCCCCTCCCATATCCAATATCCTCACATTTCAAAACACAATCATGCCTTCTCAAAAGTCCCTGAAAGTCTTAACTCATTTCAGCATAACTCAAAAGTCCACAGTCCAAAGTCTCATCTGAGACAAGGCAAGTCCCTTCCACCTATGAACCTGTAAAATCAAAAGCAAGTTAGTTACTTCCTAGATACAATGGGGGTACAGGCATTGGGTGAACATAGCCATTTCGCATGGGAGAAATAGACCAAAACAAAGGGGCTATAGGCCCCAGGCAAGTCAAACATCCAGCATGGCAGTGAAGTCTTAAAGCTCTAAAATGATCTCCTTTGATTTCATGTCTCACATCCAGGTCACACTGATGCAAGGGGTGGGTTACTATGGCCTTGAGCAGCTCTGTCCCTGTGGCTTTGCAGGGCACAGCCCTCTCCTAGCTGCTTTCACAGGCTGGCATTGAGTGTCTGCAGCTTTTCCAGATAAACAGTGAAAGCTATTGGTGGATCTACCATTCTGGCGTCTGGAGGATGGTGGCCCTCTTCTCACAGCTCCACTAGGCAGTTCCTCAGTAAGGACTCTGTGTGGGGGCTCTGACTCTATATTTCTTTACCACATGGTTCTAGTAAAGGTTCTACATAAGAGCACCACCCCTGCAGCAAACTTCTGCCTGCACATCCCGGCATTTCCATACCTCCTCTGAAATCTAGGTGGAGGTGCCCAAACCTCGGTTCTTGACTTCTGTGCACCTGCAGACTCAACACCATGTGAAGGCTGCCAAGGCCTGAGCCCTTTGTAGCCATGGCCTGAGCTGTACCTTGGCCTCTTTTAGTCAAGGCTGGAATGGCTGGGATGCAGGACAGCAAGTCCTTAGACTGCACACAGCATGGGGACCCTGGGCCCAGCCCATGAAACCATTTTTTCTTCCTAGGCCTCTAGGCCTATGATGAGAGGGGCTGCCATGAAGGCCTCTGATATTCCCTGAAGATTTTTTCCCCATTGTCTTGGGGATTAGTATTTGGCTCTTTGCTACTTATGCAAATTTCTGCAGCCAGCTTGAATTTCTCCTCAGAAAATGGGATTTTCTTTTCTATTGTATTTTCAGGCTGCAAATTTTCCAAACTTTTATGTTGTGTTTCCCTCTTAAAACTGAATATTTTATCAGCACACAAGTCACTGCTTGAATGCTTTGCTGCTTAGAAATTTCTTCCACCAGATACCTTAAATCATCTCTCTCAAATTCGAAGTTCCACAGATCTCTAGGGCAGGGGCAAAATGCCATCAGCCTCTGCTAAACATAATAAGAATCACCTTTGCCACACATCTCAAGTTCCACATCTCCATCTGAGACCACTTCAGCCTGGATTTCATTGTCCATATTATTATCAGCATTTTGTTCTAAGCCATGCAACAAGTCTCTGGGGGAATTCCATACTTTCCCACATTTTTCTGTCTTCTTCTGAGCCCTCCAAAATATTCCAACCTCTGCCTGTTACCCAGTTCCAAAGTCACTTCCACATTTTCAGGTATCTTTTCAGCAGGTACCCACTCTACTGGTACCAATTTACTGTATTATTCCATTTTCATGCTGATAATACAGACATATGGGTAATTTATACAGGAAAAAAGATTTAATGGTTATAGTTCCACATGGATGGTAAGGCTTCCCAATCATGGGCAGAAGGCAAGGGGGAGTAAGTCACATCTTACATTGCTAGCAGCAGTCTAAGAGAGAGAGAGAGCTTGTACAGGGAACCCCCTTATAAGACCAGCAGATCTCAAGAGACTTATTCACTATCATGAGAACAGCACTGGAAAGACCTGAGGCAATGATTCAATTGCCTCCCATTGGGTCTCTCCCACAATGTATGGGAATTCAAGATGAGGTTTGAATGGGGACACAGCCAAGCCATATTACATGGGTATTAAACTTTTTCTATAAAATGCTAGATACTAAATATGTTAGATTATTGTAATTATTATTATGATTATTTTTGAGACAGAGTCTTGTTCTGTCACCCAAGCTGGAGGGCAATGGTGCAATCTTGGCTCACTGCAAGCTCTGCTTCCCAGGTTCAAGCAATTCTCCTGTCACAGCCTCCTGAGTAGCTGGGACTATAGACAACTGCCACCAAACACAGCTAATCTTTGTACGTTTTTCTTTTTAGTAGAGACAGAGTTTCACCATATCGGTCAGGCTGGTCTTGCACTCCTGATCTCAGGTGATCCACCCACCTCAGCTCCCCAAAGTGCTGGGATTACAGGCATGAGTCAGTGCACCCAGCCAATATGTCAGATCTTAGACTTTGCAGGTAAAGAGACAAAATTCAGGAAACTCTAGGTACTTACATAATAAAAAATAAAAACAAACACCCATGACATTTTAATTGACAAAATTCAAAATATAATAGATACAAAAATTAAGTATAATTTCTGTAATGCAGACCTACTAATTTGAATAGAATTCTTTTGGTGGGGGAAGATACATTTTCTGATTAATTAGGATTCAAAGTTAATTCCCTATCATCATGGTAGAAGCATGGTCTCATCCTACAAAGTCTTTCCTTGCTTTAATTAAACAAGAACTCTTATTCTGAATTACATCAGAATGTGTTTCCTGTTTCTCTGTTGTTCAAACTTACAGATTGCCATCACTATCCTTTTTCATATAAGAAAGCAAGTGGAGGCGGATCCAAGATGGCTGAATAGGAACAGTTCTGGAGGGCAGTTCCCAGAGAGAACAACACAGAGGGAGAGTGAACACATTTCCAAATGAGCTATTACTGCTCACAGACCAGGAGATTCCCGGGCAGAAAAGTGCCATGAGTTTCCAGCATGGCTGTTTCAGCCTGCACAGCGGGTCTCAGCACAAAAACTCACACAAATCTGGGTGGCCATTTCAGCTGGCACCTGGAATGCCTGGGAGACAGAGAGGCACATTCAGCTGAAAAAAAAGGGGGCTGAAACAGGGAGCCAGGTGATCTGGCTCAGTGGGTCCCACTCCTACAAACACCAGCAATCTGAAACATTCTGGACTGAAACCTTTGCAGCAAATGCAGCTGGACCCAGAATGATCAAGCTCTGCCGGGAGAAGGGCATCCACCATTACTGAGGCAGTCCACCACTACCAAGGCAGTCCATCATTACAGAGGCAGTCCGCCATTACTGAGGCAGACCACCATTACCAAGGCAGTTCTAATGATACCTCTTTAAACAAAACTGCAGGGAAGTTCACATAGCAACTGGGCAGAGCCAACGGCAGCTCAGCAATGCCTCTGCTACCGGACTGTGACTGGGCTACCTCCTTGCTGGGCATGCAGCTACGAAAAAAGGCAGCAGCACATCAGGAACTTGTAAATAAAGCTCCACCTTCCCAGGACAGAGCACCTGGGAAATAATGGTTAAGATTTCCACTGCAGCAGACTTAAATGTACCTGCCCAGCAGCTCTGAATGGAACAATGGAGGTCACAGCTCAGCACTTGAGCTCCTATAAGGGACAGACTGTCTCCTTAAGCAGCTCCCTGACCTGCATATATCCAAAGAGTCACCTCATAAAAAAGAGCTCAGGCTAACATCTGGTTGGTATCCTTCTGGGACTAAAATAATAGAGGAAGAAATTGGCAGCAACCCTTACTGTTCTGCAGCTGCCACAGGTGATCCCCAGACAAGCAGGGTCCAGAGTGGACCTTCAGCAGTCCTACAGCAGAGGGGCCTGACTACTAGAAGGAAAACTAAAAAACAGAAATAAATAACTTCATCATCAACAAAAAGGGCATCTACTCAGAGAGCCCATTAGAAACTCACCAACTACAAAGACCACAGGTAGATAAATCTACAAAGATGGGAAGAAACCAGCACAAAAGGAATGAAAACACCCAAAACCAGAATGTCTCTCCCCCTCCAAGGGATCAGAACTCATCACCAGCAAAGGAACAAAGCTGGATGGAGAATGAGTCTGATCAATTGACAGAAACAGGCTTCAGAAGGTGGGTAATAAGAAACTTCTGTGAGCTAAACAAATATGTTCTAACACAATGCAAAGAAACTAAGAACAATGAAAAAGGATTGATAAAATGCTAATGAGAATAAACAGCTGAGAGAAGAATATAAATGATTTAATGGATCTGAAAAACACAACACGAGAACTTTTCGAAGCATACACAAGTTTCAATAGCCAAATTGACCAAGCAGAAGAAAGGATATCAGAGACTGAAGATCAACTCCATGAAATAAAACCAGAAGGCAAGATAAGAGAAAAAGGAATAAAAAGAAATGAACAAAGCCTCCTAGAAATGTGGGATTACATGTAAAGACCTAATCTACATTTGATAGGTGTACCTGAATGTGATGGAGAGAATGAACACAAGCTGGAAAACACTCTTCAGGATATTAACTGGGAGAACTTCTCCAACTTGGCAAAGGAGGCCAATATTCGAGTCCAGGAAATACAGAGAACACGACAAAGATATTCCTCAAGAAGAGCAACCCCAAGGCACATAATCATCAGATTCATCAGGGTTGAATAATGAAAAAAATGCTAAGGGCAGCCAGAGAGAAAAGTCAGGTTATCCACAAAGGGAAGCCTATGAGACTCACAGCGGATCTCTTGGCAGAAACCCTACAAGCAGGAAGAGAGTGGGGGCCAATACTCAACATCCTTAAAGAAAAGAACTTTCAACCTAGAATTTCATATTCAGCCAAACTAAGCTTCATAAGCAAAGGAGAAATAAAATCCTTTATGAACAAGCAACTGCTGAGAGATTTCATTACCACCAGGCCTGCCTTACAAGAGCTCCTGAAAGAAGCACTAAACGTAGAAAGGAACAACCAGTACCAACCACTCCAAAAATGTACCAAATGGTAAAAAGCATCGACACAATGAAGAAACTATGTCAACTAATGGGCAAAACAACCAGCTAGCATCAAAATGGAAGGATCAAATTCACAAATAACAATATTAACCCTAAATGTAAATGGACTAAATGCCCCAATCAAAACACACAGACTGGCAAATTGGATAAACAGTCAAAACCCATTGGTGCACTGTATCCAGGAAACCCATCTCACATGCAAGGACACACATAGGCTCAAAATAAAGGGATGGAGGAAGTATCAAGCAAATGGAGAGTACAAAAAAATTAGGAGCTGCAATCTTAGTCTCTGATAAAATAGATTTTAAATGAACAAAGATTGAATGAGACAAAGAAGGACATTACATAACGGTAAAAGGATCAATGCAACAAGAAGATCTAATGATTCCAAATATATATGCACTCAATACAGGAGCACCCAGATACATAAAGCAAGTTCAAAGAGACTTAGACTCCCACACAATAACAGTGGGATAATTTAACACTCCACTGTCTATATTAGACGGATCAACCAGACAGAAAATTAACAAGGATATCCAGGACTCAAACTCAGATCTGGACCAAGCAATCCTAATAAACATTTACAAAACTCTCCACCCCAAATCCACAGAATACACATTCTTCTAGCACCACATCACACCTACTCTAAAATTGACCACACAATTGGAAGTAAATCACTCCTCAGCAAATGCAAAAGAATGGAAATCATAAAAAAAAGTCTCTCAGACTACAGTGCAATCAAATTAGAACTCCAGATTAAGAAACTAACTCAGAACTTCACACCTTCATGGAAACTGAACAACGGCTCTTGAATGTTGACTGGATCAACAATAAAATGAAGGCAGAAATAAAGATGTTCTTCAAATCCAATGGAACGAAGACACAACATACCAGAATCTCTGGGACACATTTAGAGCAGTGTCTAGAGGAAAATATATAGCAATAAATGCCCACATGAGAAGCAAGGAAAGGTCTAAAATTGACACCCTATCATCAAAATTGAAAGAGCTAGAGTAGAGAGATGAAAAAAAAAAAAAAAAGAAAAAGAAAGAAAGAAAAAAAAAACTTGAAAGCTAGCAGAAGACAAGAAATAACTAAGATCAGAGCAGAACTGAAGGAGATGGAGACACAAAAATCCCTTCAAAAAAATCAATAAATCTAGGAACTGGTTTTTTGAAAAGATCGACAAAATGGACAGGCCACTAGTCAGATTAATAAATAAGAAGAGGAGAAGAATCAAATAGATGCAATAAAAAATGACAAAGGGAATATCACCACTGATTCCACAGAAATACAAACTACCATCAGAGATTACTACAAACAACTGTGTGCACACAAACCAGTAAACCTGGAAGAAATGGATAAATTCCTGGACACTTGCACCCTCCCAAGCCTAAACCAGGAAGAAGTTGAAACCCTGAGTAGACCAATAACAAGGGCTGAAGTTGAGGCAGCACTTAATAGCATACCAACAAAAGAAAGCCCAGGTCCAGATGAGTTCACAGCCTAATTCTACCATACATACAAAAAGGAGCTGGTACCACTCCTCCTGAAACTATTCCAAACAATCCAAAAAGAGGAAATCCTTCCCAAATCATTTTATGAGACCAACATTATCCTGATGCTAAATCCAGGCAGAGACTCAACAAGAAAAGAAAATTTCAGGCCAATATCCATGATGAACATAGATGCAGAAATCTGCAATAAAATATTGGCAAACTGATTGCAACAGCACATCAAAAGCTTACCAACACGATCAAGTAGGCATCATCCCGGGGATGCAAAGCTGGTTCAACATACGCAAGTGTATAAATGTAATTCACCACATAAACAGAACCAATATCAAAAACCACGATTATCTCAATAGATGCAGAGAAGGCCTTCGACAAAATTAAACAGCCTTTTATGCTAAAAACTCTCACTAAACTAGGTATCAGTGGAACATATCTCAAAATAATAAAAGCTATTTATGACAAGCCCACAGCCAGTATCATACTGAATGGGCAAAAAATGAAAGTATTCCCTTTGAAATTGGGCACTAGAAAAGGTTTCCCTCTCTCACCACTCCCATTCAATATAGTATTGGAAGTCCTAGTAAGAGTAATCAGTCAAGAAAAATAAATAAAGGTATTCAATTAGGAAAGGAGAAAGTCAAATTGTCTCTATTTGCAGACAACATGATTGTATATTTAGAAGACCCATTGTCTTAGCCCAAAATCTCCAGAAACTGATAAGCAACTTCAGTAAAGTCTCAGGATACAAAATCAGTGTGCCAAAATCACAAGCATTCCTATACACCAATAACAGACTTAGAGAGAGCCAAATCAAGAACGAACTGCAATTCACAATTCCTACAAAGAGAATAAAAAACCTAGGAATACAACTAACAAAAGGTGTAAAGGACCTGTTCAATGAAAACTACAAACCACTGCTCAAGGAAATAAGAGAGGACACAAACAGATGGAGAAACATTCCATGCTCATGGTTAGGAAGAATCAATATCGTGAGAATGGCCATACGGCCCAAAATAGTTTATAGATTATATACACTATCCCCATCAAGCTACCAATGACCTTCTTCACAGAACTGGAAAAAACTATCTTAAACTTCATATGGAACCAAAAGAGAGCCAGCATAGCCAAGACAATCCTAAGCAAAAAGAACAAAACTGGAGGCCTCACACTACCGGACTGCAACCTATACTACAAGGCTACAGTAATCAAAGCAGCATGGTACTGGTACCAAAACAGAGATATAGACCAATGGAACAGAACAGAGGCCTCAGAGGCAATGTCACATGTCTACAACTATCTGATCTTTGACAAACCTGAGAAAAACAAGCAATGGGGAAAGGAGTCCCTGTTTAATAAATGGTGTTGGAAAAACTGGCTGGCCATGTGCAGAAAGCAGAAACTGGATCCCTTTCTGACACCTTACACTAAAATTAACTCCATATGGATTAACGGCTTAAACATAAGGCCTAACACCATAAAAACCTTAGAAGAAAACCTAGGTAAAACTATTCAGGACATAGGTATAGGCAAAGACTTCATGACTAAAATACCGAAAGCATTGGCAGCAAAAGCCAAAAGAGACAAATGGGATCTAATTAAATTGTGGAGCTTTTGTACAGAAAAATAAACAATCATTAGACTGAACTGGCAACCACCAGAATGAGAAAAAAATTTTGTAATCTGCCCATATGACAAAGGGCTAATATCAAGAATTTACAAATAACTAAAACAGATTTATAAGAAACAAACAAACCCATTCAAAAGTGGGCAAAGGACATGAACAGACACTTTTGAAAAGAAGACATATATGAGGCCAACAAACATATGAAAAAATGCTCATCATCACTGGTCATTAGGGTAATGCAAATGAAAACCACATTAGAGATACCACCTCATGCCAGTTAGAGTGGTGATCATTAAAACATCTGGAGACAACAGATGCTGGAGAGGATGTGGAGAAATAGGAACACTTTTACACTGTTGGTGGGAGCGTAAATTAGTTCAACCATTGTGGAAGACAGTGTGGCACTTCCTCAAGGATCTAGAAATAGAAATTCCATTTGACCCAGGGATCCCATGACTGGGTATATATCCAAAGGATTATAAATTGTTCTATTATAATGACACATGCACACATATGTTCATTGCTGTACTGTTTACAATAGCAAAGACCTGGAACTAACGCAAATGCCCATGGATGATAGATTGGACAAGGAAAATGTGGCACATATACACCATGGAATACTATGCAGCCATAAAAAATGATGAGTTCATGTCCTTTGTAGGGACATGGATGAATCTGGAAACATCATTCTCAGCAAACTGACACAAGAACAGAAAAACAAAAACCGCATGTTCTCACTCATAGGTGGGTGTTGAACAATGAGAACACATGGACACAGGAAGGGGAACATCACACACTGGGGTCTGTTTGGGGGGAACAGGGGAGGGACAGTGTAGGCAGGGAGATTGGAGAGGAATAACAGGGGGAGAAAGGCCAGATATAGGTGTTGGGTGGATGGAGGCAGCAAACCATATCACCATGTACTTACGTATGCAACAATCCTGCATGATTTGCACATGTACCCCAGAATCTAAAGTGGAATAAAATATATATTTTAAAAAATGAAAATAAATAGCATGATGAATAAATCAAATAATAAAATAATAAGAATATGGAAGAAAAAAAGGAAAGAAAGCAAGTTAGAACTATAGCTTCTGTGGAAGCCTCCTTGGGTTTTGGTTCCAGCTGACTGACTTGTAATCTTTGACTACTTACTTAACCTATATAGAAGTCTCAGTTTCTTCATCTAAAAATTACTGATAGTATCTACTTTACAGGGTTGTGATAAGGCTTAAGTGAGTTAACAAATGCAAAGGTTTGGAAGAGTCAGTGCATGGCTACTTTCAAAACAGTGAATATTAGTAAGTATTATTCTTTTGATATTTTTTCAACCATATAAAAATGTAAAACTATTCTTAATTCATGGTTCTCAAAAAAAAAAAAAAAAGACATAGGGCAAGATTTGGTCCACAGTCTACGGTTTGTGGACTTCTCCTCTAACTGATGATAAGCATCACTGTGTCCTCACTTCCCACTTTTTAGACATAGAGACCTACTTAACTTTTATCCTTTTAATGCAATTGAGATTCATCAGCAGGTGATAATTGCTACCTATCCAACTACATGGAGGGTTGTGTCCATTCTTTCATCAGAGTGATTTTAATATAAATTCTATTCAGAAACTTTGAAATAAGAAATTCATTTTCTTCTACTGTCATCTATTGCCATTCACCAAGTATAATTATCTTTTAATATATTTCTTCTATATTAGTTTCATTTCAGCCTTTGTCCATACCTTTAGCTCCTTGCTTTATTTCTCCATCTCAATTTGAACTGTCTTTCTTATATTTGGAAGTCAATGCCATATCTTCATCCTAGTAGCAGTTTACTGCTGTTTCTAGCTTATTGCATCACACACTTCTTTAAAATTCATTTCTTCTAATGCAAATGAAAGCCACAATGTGATAACACCTCACTCCTGCAAGAATGAACAAAAAATAATAGATGTTGGCATGGATGCAGTGAAAAGGGAACAATTTACACTGTTGGTGGGAATGTAAACAACCACTTTAGAAACAGTGTGGAGATTCCTTAAAGACCTAAAAGTAGATCTATTATTTGATTCAGCAATGCCATTACTGGGTGTCTACACAGAGGAAAAGGAGTCATTATATGAAAAAGACACTTGCACACACATGTATATAGCAGCACAATTTGCAACTGTAAAAATATGGAACCAGCCCAAATGTTATTAACAAGTGAATAAAGAAAGTGTGGTATATACATTCCACAGTGTGTATATATGTGTGCGTGTGTGTGTGTGTGTGTGTGTATATATGTGTGCGTGTGTGTGTGTGTGTGTGTGTGTGTATATATATATATATATATATACACAGACATACATTATGTAATACTACTCAGTCATAACAAGGAATAAAACAATGGCATTTGCAGCAACCTGAATGGAAGTGGAGACTATTATTCTAAGTTAAGTAACTCAGAAATGGAAAAATGAACATCACGTGTTCTTACTCATAGGTGGGATCTAAGCTATGAGGGCACAAATGCATAGAATAATACATCAGACTTTGGTGACTCAGAGGAAAAGGTGGAGGGTGGTGAGGGTAAACGACTACACAGGGTAGGGTACAGTGTACACTGCGTGGGTCATGGGTGCACCAGAATCTCAGAAATTACCACTAAAGAATTTATTCATGTAAGCAAACACTACCTGTTCTCCCAAAACCTATTAAAATTAAAAAATGTTTTAAAAAAGTAAAGCAGCCAAGAACACATTTTAAAAAAATCCTTCTTTAATGTCCTCACAATTAGACTAATGTCATTCTCCCTTGAACTCCTACACATTCATTACAGAGTTTTGTACCTAGTTTACCCTACTGGTCACCCCCCTAGGGATTGCTATTATCTTGCAGTTGTTTAATTTCATTGTATCTGACACATGAAACAAACCAACCTCATATATCCTAGGCCTCTCAAATTCTAATTACTTTTCCTTTCATTCAATTTTATCCCTTCGCCTAGGACCATCCCATTGCAGAAATTTGACACTCCAACTTTATACTCTCACATTATTTTCTGTTAAGAGTATTTAATCAGTGATTCAACAAAATGATTTAAAGCATGATGTAAACTTATTACTAGGATATTACTCTAGTCTTGAGTGACCACAAAAAATTCCCTAAGGAAGTGATACCTAAGTAGGCTTCAGAAACATTAGTTATTTGTGTTAAGAGGTGGGAGAAGAGAAAGAGCATTTCAGAAAGTGAGAAAAGCACATGGTGAATTTGCTGAAGCAAGAAACAGAAACCAGTACAGCCAAATTATAGAAATTACGTGCATGGAGGGCATAGTCAATGGTGTGAGATTTGATTTGAGATGGTGACAGAGTTCAAAGTTTAAAAACCATTGTTAACGATTTCAGGTGTGTCTAGTTATGTATTGAAACTTTTTTTAGCTTCAGTGTGAAGTGTGAATTGCAGAGCAGGAGAGAAGGAAGCCAAGACTGGGAGTTTAGTTAAAATGGTATTTCCCCATAATTATGTTGGAGTGGGAAGAGAAATCAGTAGAGAGATTTGAGAAATATTTTTAATAAAAATATATAGAACTACATGATTATTGGATAGGGGAAATAAGGAAGAATGACATTTAAGTCTGAAAAACAGAATGACATTTAAGTCTGAAAAACAAAAGAACAACATTTAAGTCTGGAAAATAGATTGAGCTAAGAGGGAAGCAAATGATGATGGCATAAGTAAGGTCTATCCAAAGGGGAATACCTCCGGGAGCAAGAGAACCGTGGGACGCAATGTGTTGATGTAGGTATTAGACATGAAAATGGTGAATTTAGAAGAATAGGCAAATAAATGTGAGGGTCTCACCAAACATTCTCCTAAATCCTTTTCTCTTTTCAACCAGCACTTCATATTCAACCAGTTAAGTCCAATCAACTCCATTTTCTAAATTTCTCTCCTATTCATGCTCCTGCGTCCCTCAGACTTCGGGTGCACTGGGTTGGACATTTATCATCTCTTTACTGGGCTACTGGAGTCACACCTCACCCCACTGTCTTACCCCTGTTCAATTTATTTATCCCCACTGCCATCAGAGAAATCAAACTCACAATTAAATGTATTCTATCCCTCAACTGCTCAAAATTCTTCAGTTTCCTTGCATTCTTACAAAGAGTGAAATTTGTATTTATTTTCATGGCATGAACTGCCCTATATGTTCTAGACTTCACTACTCACCCAGCTCTTTACCCTCAATACTTCCCTCTATGACACTTAACTCTTCAGCAAACAAACCTTCTCCTCTTAGGGTCCTCTCACATTTTTCCATAGTTAGTGCTTATATTTGCTTTTTGGGATGCCCACTATGCAGTAAATAATTTGAGGGCAAAGTTTGTATCCTTGCATTTTTGGATCCACAATATCCCGTATAGCCTGTGAGTAAGCATTCAAAAAAATCGGTTTCAAATAAATGGAAATTCTCATTTAGTATTTAATTTTTTTATTGCACATCAGTGCATTAGCACACAGCAAATTATTTTGTGAGATTCTCCATTTCTGGAAAATTATCATAAACTCTACTTGAAATTTTATTTATAAGAGTTAAAACATAATGACCTCATTCATATTAAATCTGCGAATTCCATAAGACCTTTATTATGGGCTAACTTTAGATGACATACTTTGCATTGAAATAGAGTATTGTGTAACGTCTCTAAATTGTTGAAACACATAAGTGGCATAGATGAAAAATGACACAGAAAAACACAATATGGAGGAATTTCAAAAGAAAAAACCACAGTTGGGTGCAGGTAAAACCTCATATCATACTACTGTGAATAAATTTCACACTCTACACTCTAATTACATTGTGCATTTCGCTAATGGCTCTGTCCCCAGAGGGCCTCTTGGGAATCAACTGGCAGATTTTACTGGGCCCAGAGTAAATTTTAATGTGTTGAAAGGTAGTACACTCACAGTCTTACCTATTCAAAGATAAGATAGAGAGAAAAAATACACCACTCTCTCCTAATAAACATTAGGCACTATTTTGAGAAGTCACCTTAACAAGTAAGTAATTCAATCCTCAATCGCTTTTGTCCTTTATTATCAGCACGTAATTTCAAATCGAACTTGTCTGAAGAAATGCTTAGTTCACTAATGAAGGTTTTATAAGTCTTCTTCTCTGATTTTAAGGAAGAATGTGTTACGGAAATACACGTGTGTTAGTCATTCTTTCACAAGGAAAGGCTGTTTGAACCATGGTACTTGTATTGAGAGAAACCACTATTAAAGTGAATTTGAAATCCACTTTAATCTCAGGGAGAGACAGTTGAATCATATGAAGTTGCTGATTGTTGACCATTTTTGAATTACAAAATTGAAATTTCATGTGGTTCAACCCAAATGTTTCTAGAGAAAATTTACAAGAGTAAACTCATTAGTCTATATGGCATACCAACTAATATTAAGAATAATATTTATGGCTCATATTACTAAAACAGCATAAAGGCAAGTACATACTTTAACAAGAGACAACTTTGATGTTTGTGAGTAATACCAAATATTTTCAACTATTCAAATTTAATTTAAAGGCAAATCATCTTCCAAATTAACTAAAAAATGTGATTTAATGTTTTGTTGAATATCAACCACTATATTCCTGAACTTCAATATATTTTAGTGGCAAATACTATAAATTTAACAAATATTTGAGAGTTAATTGCATATTTTAGGGAGGTTTTGACAATCTGGGGTACAAATACCTTCTCCTTTCAGCATTTGTATAAAATAGACACATGCATAACATATTGTCTCAATCTCATAGGCAAGATTAACTAAAAATGAGATAAAATACTTTCTTCTTCCTGGTAGTTAATTTCAAAAGAAAGCAAAGGTCAATTTCAATCAATTGGCCACTTAAAATCCTATATATTTTCCCTTGAGTCACTTTAAGTATTGCAGGCTTAGAAGAGCTATTCAATAGATCAAAATATTAGAATGAGATTCTCCTAAATCTAATTTGTTAGCATCCTCTATCAAAATATTTTTGTGGTTTGTCGATTTTGTTAACTCTGTAACAGTCTATAAAGCAGTGAGGATAGCTGTGCAGAGAAAATTGGCATACACATTTTCAAAGGAGGAAGATCTGAAACAGACTTGGATTGTTCTGTGTTTCTGTCATAGAAGATTTGAATTACTATCTTATTAATTGACACAATTATGCATCTATTTTCTCTTGTAATAACAGGATGAGAGAACTTCAGGCTAATTGTAGGGTAAGCAAATTTCATTTTCCTTTCAAATAAATGTCAGCATCAAGATCACATGAATTTTTATAGAAGTTTCATGTATGCATTGTCTTGAGAACAGTGTCAGCCCATCCAACAACTGCATAATGCTGACTCCATGATGCAGGGCCCATTTCTAAGTCATCGGCAAACTTCCATAATAGTACTGAACAAAGACACAGCCCCAAATAATAACCACACACAGAGTGTAAGGAAAGGGGAAAAAACTGTAAAAATAAATCCTAAAATCAACAGCTCCCAGGGCTTCCGTATCACTGATTAAGTGGGATTTGGGAAGGGTGGTTTAGGGTTTTTTCCTCCCTGCCTTTACAGTTCTACAATCACAATGGCCCTCTAGTGGGATGCTAAATTAAGAGGCATTTTGTTTGTATTGTTAGCAACTAGATCGAAACAGTCACAGAGAAATGTTTTATTATGGTGAGGAAAGGACTCTTAATAAGGCTCTTAGGAGACTGAGTTTTAATGATGCTTAACACAATGTTTTAAACCACACACCACATCTACATGTTATTTCTTGTTAAATGCTGGTTATTAAACAGCAGGCTGGCTCCAGATTGCCTGCAGAGGGTAGTTAGGGTTGGTTGATACGTCTCTGACAATTTGAATAGTTGATGGAGTGACACGTGCTGTTTGCATTAAAAGGATTTTACATTTTAACATACGCACAGTGAAACAGTATATATTATTACCCAAGTACTTCTACACAATGTTGAAGGGTTAAAGCCAATTAAGCACAATTGTAAGTTTCAATTTCTTCTAGAATTCTGTGCCTTCATCCAAACTTAACATGCTTAAGGTAGAATGACTTCTCTCACTACTTAACCCAGGGACCTCTGTGGTGAATTGTTGTATAAAACTGCAGACCAAAGAACAAGTAAGCAAAATAAACAGAATATGCCCCAAGGAAACACCTAAGCTCTAAAGCAAGACATGCGTATAACTAGCATTTTTTAACCATTTAAAAGCTTAGAATTTTCGCATTAAAAAGCAAAAAGAACATTGTTTGCAATGTCTCTGTTTTTACCACTGTTAATTTCACAACTTTCTTGCTCTAATGTATTTCAAACCCTAGGAGAACAAGTTATTATTTGGGTCAAGCAGGAAACTTGATGTCAAGGAACTAACGTATCCAGTTTTTAGATGCTAATTATCAGCATTAAATGTGCTTTCCTTGATGTAACCTGCTTTCTCTTTACATTTTTTATTTTGGGATCCTGCTTCAAAAGTGTTTAGTTCTCTTTGGAATTACATATTCCCCTGAAATAGGTGTATAAGGAGAAAAAAATCTACCTGCAACTTGGAAGAGATCTTTATCTTGGGAATGCTTATAGGTAAAAACAATGGGTTAGTCATCTCTTTAGTAAGTTTTGGAGAAAATCCATTATTACACTTGCCTCTTTTCTCCTTCAGGTTTTTATTCCTTGCCTCTTTTCACCATTGCCATGGTAAGATGTAAGAAAGGAATATGTTGTGGGCCCAGAGGCAAAGGCGGTCTGCATGTAGTATGGGTCCATGATTTCCAGTGGGAGGTTTAGTGATGGCTCTTTTCATAATTTCCAGGGTCAGAAGGAGAAAAGTCCTGTTTTTAAGGAGTCTTGAATGTTTACATTTATCAAAAGATGAAATAGGCTTAAGAATTAGAGCAACAGAGTCTGGGAGGAATAAAGAGTATTGCGGTAAGACAGATTAGTTAATGGGCACGAAATACAGTTAGATAAGGGAAATAAGTTCTAGCATTTGCTAGCATGGTAGGGCAACTATTGCTAACAATAATTTATTGTATATTTCAAAATAACTGGAAGATAATATTTAGAATATTCCCAACTACCTGGGAGGCTGAGGCAGTAGGATCACTTGAGGCCAGTGTGAGACCAGCCTGGATAATATAACAAGATCCCATCTCTAAAAAAAATAAAATTAAATTAGCCAGGCATGGTGGCGCATGTCTGTAGTCCCAACTACTCAGGAGGCTGGGGCAGGGGGATCATTTGAGTCCAGTAGTTTGAGGCTGCAGTGAGCTATGATTGTGCTATTGCATTCCAGCCTGGGTGACATAGCAAGACCTCCTCCCTAAGAGAGAGAGAAAGGGAGAGAGAGAGAGAGAGAGACAGACAGACAGACAGACAGACAAACAGAAATACTCTTAACCAAAAGAAATGAAGAAAGAATGAATGTTTGAGGTGGTGGATATCCCAATTACCCCAATTTGAACATTACACATTGTATCCATATATCAAAATGTCATATGTACTCCATAAACCTGTACAACTATGTACCAATAAAATTTAAAAAAATAAAATCTTCAACCACATGAGTGAACTTTAAAATCTGAATATGGTCATGGAAATGGCATGAGTAGAAATGTGATGCATTACTGCAAAGCAATTGTGTGAACCATTGGCTTAATAAGTTTAAAGTAGGCTAAAATAAGTTGAATGCTTGCCAACAGTCCAGGCCACTTCAAGGCTAGGAGATTTATAGGGTTTGGTATCAAACCCAGTCTCTGCATACTTAATCATTTCTTTCACTCAGAATTCGGTGGGGGTAGTACGGTGTTGTTTGAGGATCAAGTTTGAACAATCCTGTCTTCTTCACATACATAGGAAAACCAACCACAAACACAATCAGCAACATCAAGTATGTCCTTAAACCATGTAGAATTATGTATTAAAATACTCCATAGCACATTTAAATTACATGTAGTGATAGTGCTGCCACGTGGACATATTAGATTCAGACAGAACTCTCAATTCTAATGTTATATTTAAAGTCCTTGGATTGAGCAAAAGTATGAACTAAAGAAACTCTGGTTACAATCTCATTTCTGCCACCGATTTTCTGGTTGATATTGGACAAGTCACTTAACCTATTTGAGGACAGGTAGATTCACTTCTGAAGGCAGAATAATAATGCCTGTGTTATATCTATCATAGAGGTGACATTAGATTTAAAATCAAACTGATATAAAGTATAAGAATGTTAGTAAAGCTAAGTAAAATACTATATAAAAGTATGAATTGTAATTATTTATATAACCGAAGTTTGACAGAAGGTCCAAAACACACAAGGTTCTCCCCTTTCCTTGAGAGTGATATGGCCAGAGATAATGCACTGTTAATTCGGTTTCTTTTCTTGGATAAAGAAAATACATTTGGATTGCACAATTTGATCTGTTGTTGACACTAACGAGTGGCTAAATGATAGATAGAGGGATAAAAGGAGGCCAAATAAGTTACACATAAGTCCATTCTGCCATAAGCATCCTATGTTGAATTTGAATATATAAATATTTCCTAATTAATTTTTTGTGATTGTCTCCTGATCTTTATACTAGAAGACAGAAGTTCTTGGCCTTTGCATGCTTAATAGACATATAAGCATTACCATGGAACTTGAACTTTTATTTCCACAGTCTTCCCCATCTATATAGTTCTGTTTAAAAGCATAGTTATTAAGAAATTACCAATGTTCAATTTCTGGCTGTGTTACTTACTACTGGATGTATGATATAGTGGATAGTTATTAACCTATCTGTTCCTCAATTTTCTATCTGGAAAATGGAAATAATAACAATACTATTCAATAGAGTTAATTTGATATATTTGAAATTCAAATAAATCTCTATATTTGTATTAAGTGCTTCATAAATATTAATATTCAATGCTAATATCTCAGTAAGAGGCACACAATTCTTCAGGAAAAAACAAACCAAAAAAAAGGAGCTATTCCTATTTCTTCTCTTTCCTTCACACTTGATAGCTATGGGCTCTTTCTTGGAAGTATATCCTAAATCTCACCACCTTCACATCTAATATTTCCTTAGTTATTACCAAACTTACCTTTGTAATTTATTTTACTATACTATATTAGATTGACCATACTACAATCTACCCACCACAACCACCACTGCCAAATAGTTGCTTCCTACTTCAAATTATCCAGGGGTTATATGTTCTCCAAGGTTAAATCTCAATTTCATATTATGTCCTACCAATATAAATCATAGGGATGTCCAAGCATATTTATATCATGAGGGTGTAAGAATACAAAGATAATGTTCCCTTAAGATAAATATTTGATATTGCATGATTCTTTAAAAGTTACAAGAAAATATTTAAAACATCAAGACAAATTTTCAGTTATAAAATGAATCAGCTCTGAGAATCTAGTGTACAGCATGGTGACTGTAGTTAGTATTATATTGTTTACTTGAAATCTCCTAAGAGAGTAGATTTTAAGTGTCCCCATCACATATACACAAATGGTAACTATGTGAGGTAATAGATGTGATAATTAATCTGACAGTGGTAATCATTTCATAATGTATGTACATATAAGTCATCACGTTGTATACCTTGAATATATATAATTTTTATTTGTCAGTTATGTGTCAGTAAAGTTGAAATATAATAAAATAAAATATTAAGACATTGGATACACTATTTACATAATAACAGGGTCTTTAATGCTCTACTTTGAAGAAGGAGGAAATTCTTCTTAGATTTCCTCAGATTTCTTGTATCCTTATTGCCATTTTATTTTTATGTTATCATTTTCATTCTATCTAGGTTTTACAGCCTTTATATAACTAACCCCAGCTGTCGTGCGTATGTATGTTCTTTATTTAAATATCCCAATGCTCAGAAAAGTCCTCACTTTCAATAAAATTTCTTTGAGTTTTATACATTTTCTTTTATCTCTCAGTCGACTGGTTTTTGTCATCATGAAGCCTTCATTTTACAAAAAGTTATTGAAGATTATTGCTTCCTTAAACACAACTGCCTGTTGTTTTCATGGTTGAATGTCAACTTGAACAGTTATAAAATCTTTGAATCACAGAATTCATATTCATGGCCCAGCATCCAGTGGATGAAATACCAATTATCTACCTGAGCCTCATATAATATACAATAATGGGGAGATTAGAATAAATTTACAAAAGCTTTCATTTGAAAAAATGGGATATGGGTAACAACACAGTAGCCATTGGCCTAGTACCTCTACACCTTGTTGGGCTATGGCAGCTTGGAGGGGGCAGGAGCTCTTTAGGCAGCCAAATTGCTCACCCTCTGATCCAGCCCTCTGGTAGGCTCTCCCTTGTTCATTGTTCTCTGTAGTAAGATCTGTAATTGGCAATATAGAAGTGTATCTCTTTGCGGAATGTTCAGCTTTGTCAACTCTCCTCCTGGGGTATAAATTTTTGTATTCTGGGTATTGCTTTAGAATTTGAACAGTCATAGAAATTTTTAACTAGGCTATATCTTTAGCAGAAACTCTTTTAAAATACCCTGTTTAACTCTCAGTACATTTTCTTTACCTCATTTCCACAGCCAGATATATTGCCTAGAGACTCATTGAATCTAGGGGTATATGGCTCTTGGTATTGCACTTCCTTACCTCTGCTGTCATTTTAATGACCTCTGTATTGAAGTGGACTCTACTAGCTCTAGTGAGAAGGAATGATTATCTTCTCCTTGCACCTTGCTTTGTATCAATTTAGTCTTCACAATGAGAGAAGTCTTCTTCAGCCATGGCCATCTTAACAGGAATGCTTGCAGGTAGGCTCAGGTTAAGGGAGGTAATTCTCAGATATGTTAAATTGTATTTCCTGCTAACACCCTCAACACAGACCCTGATCATATGAAATATGAACTCTTGAGGTATAAAATTGTGTCTCTCTTAGCATTTAACAAATTTATAATTTGTTGATTTTCACGTTTCATAACATAAAGCTCAACTCTCTTCACCTTCAGCATAAATTTCTTTCTTTCTTGTGGGACGTTAACGAATGCTACAAAAAGTAGCCAACATAGACCTATGTCGTGATCTAAGTAGCTACATAAAATAAACCTTAATTTAACTAACATTTTAAGAAAGGCATGAATACTGAAACAACTTCCTCCCCCCTCCTCCTCCTCCTCCTCCTCCTCCTCCTTCTTCTTCTTCTTCTTCTTCTTCTTCTTCTTCCTCTTCTTCTTCTTTCTTCTTCTTTCTTCTTCTTTCTTCTTCTTCTTCTTCTTTTCTTCTTCTTCTTCTTCTTCTTCTTCTTCTTCTTCTTCTTCTTCTTTTCTCCTTCTTTTCTCCTTCTCCTTCTCCTTCTCCTTCTCCTCCTCCTCCTTCTCTTCTTCTTTCTCTTCTTCTTCTTCTTCTCCTCATCCTCTTCTTCTTCTTCTCTTCTTTTTTTTTTTTTGGCACAATCTCAGCTCAATGCAACTCCTGCCTCCCAGTTTTAAGTGATTCTCCTGCCTCAGCCTCTCGAGTAGTTAGGACTACAGATGCGTGTCACCATGCCCAGCTAATTTTTGTATTTTTAGCAGAGATGGGGTTTCACCATGTTGGCCAGGATGGTCTTGATCTCTTGACCTCGTGATTCACCCACTTTGGCCTCCCAAAATGCTGGGATTACAGGCATGAGCCACTGCACCCAGCGGAAACTACTAATCCTGAAAAAGCAAGGTAATTAGTATTCTCTTGGCTCTGTATCCTCAGCTCGATGGGGTACATATTTTGAAATCTGCTACTTTCAGGATAACATATAATACAGACTTCCAATCTTTCTCTAATATTGAAATAGACATAGAAATTCCATTTAACCCAGCAATCCCATTACTGGGTATATATCCAAAGGATTATAAATCATTCTATTACAAAGACACATGCATATATATGTTCATTGTGGCACTGTTTACAATAACAAAGACCTGGAACCAACCTAAATGCCCATTGATGATAGACTAGACAAGGAAAATGTTGCACATATACACCATGGAATACTATGCAGTCATAAAAAATGATGAGTTTGTGTTCTTTGTGGGACATGAATGAACCTGGAAACCATCATTGTCAGCAAACTGACACAAGAACAGAAAATCAAATACCACATGTTCTCACTCATAGGTGGGTGGTGAACAATGAGAACACGTGGGCCAAGGAAGGGGAGCATCACACACTGGGGTCTGTTGGGAGGGACTAGGGAAGGGACATCAGGGGTAGCGAGGTTGGGGAGGGATAATATGGGGAGAAATGCCAGATATAGGTGATAGGGGGATGAGGGAGCAAACCACATTGCCATGTATATACCTATGCAACAATCTTGCATGATCTGCACATGTACCCCAGAACTTAAAGTACAATAAAAATATATAAAAATGAAAAAAAGAAATATCTCAGTCTTTTGCTACTGTGAAATATCAGATTTTTGTGAAGAAATGTATAACTTGGCAATATTTATAGAAGGATCTTTCGGTGAAGATGAGATACAATCTGGGGAAAGTGTACCTCAAAACAGCTTAACGTTGATTTTGGTTCATATATCTTTCTTACAGAGCAATAGAGAGGAACAGTGAGAGGAATAGGGTGAGAAAGAGAATTTTTTTGGTATACAGCCTCAGCATTTATCACTGTTTATATTCAAGTGGTCAGATAGATTCAGAAAATAAAATGAACTGGGCAATCATAAATGGATTAGTCTATCAAAAAAATAAACCCAATATTTGGGTTTTTAAGTGAATATGATGTATCAAGATTCAGAATGAACAGTAACACAAGATTGGCCAAAACACCTAGAACACTAAGTTTAATTCTGTGTCACTTAGGAAGGCCTTTTTATCCCAATAATCCAAGAGCTGATCACAGTAGTTAAATAAATTTCATCTCCCATTGCAAGAGGTCCAGAGTAGGTGATACTGACAATAGTTCAGCAGTATCACATGACCTAGCTACTATATTTGCAAACGACTTATTTATTTTTATTTTTTAAATTTATTTATTTTACTTTAGGTGCATACTATATCTGGCTTTTCTCCCCATGTTATCCCTCTCCATCCTACCCTCCCTCTCCATTGTGGAAGACGGTGTGGCTATTTCTCAAGGATCTAGAAATAGAAATTCTATTTGACCTAGCAATCCCACTATTGGGTATATACCCAAAGAACTATAAATCGTTCTGCTATAAAGACACATGCACATATATGTTGACTGCAGCCCTGTGTACAATAGCAAAGACCTGGAACCAACCCAAATGCCCATCAGTGATAGACTGGACAAAGAAAATGTGGTACATATACACCATGGAATACTACACAGCCATAAAAAAAGATGAGTTTGTGTCTTTTATAAGGACTTGGATGAATGTGGAAATCGTTTTTTTTAAAGTAACAAGGCTGTTTCAGCTATGGAAATCACATGCATTTTTTAACAGGACAAAAAAAAAAAAAAAAAGGAAAAAAAACCGTATCTCATTATCAGAAATCAGTAACTCAGAAAAATCACAGTCGACTTCCATTTATGTCCCATGGATCAAAATTGTGTGATATGGCCACTTCTTTGCAAAAGAGAAGCTTAAATATTAGGTATTGTCTACCAAGGATAAACATTAAGTCTTGACTTAAAGAAAACTTCAAGAAGTTTGACATCCAAAATGTCACACAAAAATGCATAATAAGTATCAACAACCTTAGTTAAAGTGAAGTAGAGTAGGATTAAATATTTAGCACAATATACATGTCATTTTAAAGTTTCACTACCCTGAACCCCATACAGCCTGCCATACAAATTAGCATTATGCTCATGCTTAAATGGAATCATGTTAGGTATAATATAAGCCTACAATGGCCTAAAGGGTATGTAATATAATCTGTCCCTCTTAATTTTGCTTATAATTTTGATAAAGCTTTATCCCTGTATAAAGAATGAATACATCGTATATTTGTAAACATGTTATTTTATGGAAAGATAAGACCTGCTTTTAAATTTATGCATCCTTCCCACATGCTGGAATATATTATCTCATTGCATTTTATTCTACTAATTATTAAATGTTTATTTTCTAAATAAAAAAATCAGATATTCAGAACAGTTTGCCTAAATTCACAGTATAAGATGAAGAACTTGAAATCAATGAAAACCCCTACTTTCCATGACACTACGATAGACTGTAATATCTTGCTGTATGAGAGAAAGTGAACACCAAGCTCATCTCTTCCTTTATAGTGAAGATTATGTTCTGCTTGCAACACACTGCTGGAACAACACTTAAGGTCACCCTCCCCACCCAATTCTCTTTTTTGTTCCCAAGTTTGAGAAAACGTGTTCCCTGCATCTGAGATACAAAAGCAGCCCCTCTTACCAAAAAATCAACATTCTAGATCACAGTTCAGCAAACACTCCTTTTCCCCCAGTTTTCTGGCCATGTTTGTGCTATCAAGTGTTATTTATTCCTATCCTTCACTCAAGTGCAAGTTACTTTGTGTGCAAGAACTATCTTGCTTGTCCTTTTGTTTTTCCTGAAAATTTCTATCTTTCTCCTATTTTTTTACTCACTATAAGCTCCACTCTATGCATTATATTTGCTGACCTCACTTGAAAGGGAGGCTCGCCTAGTTATGCCAGTAAGGCTAGAACAGAATGCAGGTGAGGCTAAAGATTAAATGCTGTAAGCTTTTCCAAAAGAAAGTGCTAAGGTCAAGTAAGAGGTTATGCACAAAATTTATCATCCGAGTTGAGTTATACAGTGCCTGTATATACTATAAAGGCAAATGTTCCGAGATGTGATTTGTGTTAAACCAGAAATCAAAGAAGATGGGAATGGGACATTGTTTTGATTAATCAGACATTAGTCCAATAATTCTCAGTACAGCTCATTACTTCAAGCAACTGTTTCCTTGGTGGATTGAGATCATTTAAAAGGACTAAAAGATAATAAATTGCTATTGAATATATGTTTAGAAACTATGTCAATAGGAAATCATGTGCAACCTGGTCTTTCCAGTCATATATTTCAGTCATTCAACATAAAAAGGCTATTGATTTAACTCCCACTTTTCAAATGATGAAGGTTTGCCTTCTTCAGTGTTCTTCCACCATAACATTCCTCTGCTCTTTTGATGCTTCATATTTCTCCCCAATAAGCTATTACCCTTTTTATTCAAGATATTGACTCACGCCCATGCTCTTGTCTTAGATGTTTCTATTGAACTTCCGCCCACCTATAATTCTTCACACCTATACTTTCCCCACCCTCCTCTCTCCTGTTGGCATTCCACTTTTCATCTACTTGGTTACTTGGTGGGAAGGATAAAAATCAACTCAGTATAGATTGAACAGCTGGAAGACAATCTATTCTTTCAATCTGGCCATGTTTTTCCAGTCATTCAAGCCTTATGGATATCAAGTATGATCAATCTCAAAATAAAAATCTAATGATTTTTTTGCAGAAAAAAAGCGTTAGAATGAATAACTTTTTCATACTTCGGTTTTGCTTGTTAGTAGTTTTCTATCACTTTTGAACATTATTCAAAAGATAAAATAAAGGTGATTTTGTTTCATTAGAATCAATGAACAGTTTTAAAAACCATTTGATATTACTTTCAAAGAACTTTATCTCCTAGCAAACTGACTGTCTTTACTTTAAAGGTTTCATTTTCATAAGTCAAGAAGCACTCTGAAAACTGGCTGGGTTCAAAACAGTCTCCTAATCGGTCTTTCCATCTCATCTCTTTCAAATCTCATCTCACAAATTTTCCCTGCACATCACTGCCAGAATTGTCCTTCTAAAATATAACTACATCTAGCTTTTTTTTTTTTTCTTTCTTGCAATAGAGTACATTCATAGTTCCTATGCAGGAGGTTTAGGCTCCTAGAGTGGCATCACGTTTTTCTATCATAACATCCACGACCCCTTTAATATACTTCATGCTAGTCATGCTAGCTAATGATTCTTTTTAATCAGTGTCCGAAACTATTGAGCTTCTGTGCTTTTCATCACACCTCTACTCCTGGGCAATGGCTCCACTTAAAATGCCCTTCCTATTCTTTTCTACTTAATAACAACTTTCTCATCTTTCACAATTCAACCCAAGCTTTTTCACCTCCACAGAGGTAACCTAACTTCATAGTACATTTATCTCTATTTATTGGTGACATTTTTCTTAATCACCACTTAATTTCTGTACTCTCTTCTTTTAAAAAATTTTTGCAATTTGTTTTTTACTCGTCCTATATTCATTATGCAACTTTCTAATAAGTTTATTAAATGCAGTAAGTATGATGATCAATGCTATATTCAAACTCCAAAAAAAATCCATTCAGTCCCACCAATCACACAGAAAAATATGATAATGGGAATAAGACAAGACAAATAAAATATGTAAGTAATTCACTCACAAATTTCCCCCATACAAAAATGGCATACTAACTTCAGAAGCATAAAATTTTTGAGATAAAACAGATTGTAGGATAAGACAATTTGGTTTATAACTCAGGAATGTTTTATGAGGTAATTCCATACAATGTCTTTTGTATTATTTTCATTTGTCCCTTAACTTTATTCTTATATATTTATTTTCCTAATAATCTGGTGAATTCTCCCCCAAAAAGGCCATTTGCCATTTTTCTTTTTATTCAAGGCAATATCCAGAATTTAAAACTTGGTATGATAATATAAACTTAGAATTGACTCTTGAACATGGTAGTTAGGGTGCTGGGATCTCATGCAGTCAGAAATCAGCATGTGACTTTTGACTTCCTCAAAGCTTAGCTATCAATAGCCTACTCTTGACTGGAAGCCTTACTGCTAACATTAACAGTGGATTAATATTTTATATGTTATATGTATACTGTATTTTTACAATAACGTTAGCTAAAGGAAATAAAATGTTATTAAGAAAAGCAAAACAAATGCCATTAGCAAAATATTTCTGATTGAGGGTTATTTTAATAAATAAAATTAACTTCTACATATTGGAGGCTTGGCTTCCTAGAAAATGCCATGCAAGCTATACAACTCCCTTGAGTACAAAATGGAAATAATATTCCTCAGGCTTATAATACATAATTTAAATACTCTTTCTGCAATGAGAGGTAATAATCCTAAAAAAACTCACTTATGTATCTCCTCTATTATTCTGAGCCAAGATATATGTCTGGTTTGAGAAGGAAAGAACAGAGGAAAGACTCTCCCTGTCCCATAGCCCTCTTTTCTTCATCTGAACCTCCTTATTGTCTGTATCCTTGAAATCCTTAGTAATGTTCAATATAGGATATAATAGTGGATTCACTTGAGTATGATTTATTAATCCAATTCTAGAACCAGTGGTATATCAAAAGTATGTGTTCCCCCATTTTTCCTATACTCACAGAAACACACAGGATGGGAAAATGATTATAATGGAAACTAAGCTCTGCCAGTTCCTCTGTGCCTCCTGGGGATGAATTTGGCAATGTTGTTTTAAGATGGTCAATGTCCACTAATACGTATTATTACATATTTAGATATTAAAACGTGGACTGACAAAAAGTAAAGTAAAGGGTAGAGAGAACACCTTTCTTAAAAATCAAAGTAAGAAATTGAGTTTGCTGGAATGGGGTTGCCTGGAGAAGTGGAGAAATATGTTGGGAGTGCATCATCATTGGTATAATATATTTACCTCACCAAACCTTCATTAGAGTCTGAAACACATAAAATTCTTTCTGTGGACAATTTCAATGGGAAATAGTGATAATAATAAAAAAAGTTATACTTTATATCTGTCTGAAATGGTCCCCAGGAGAATGGTAAGATGATCCAACATAGACTAAGTAAGTGAAATTAAAAGTTCATCAATCAAGGTGTATAGAAAAGAGCAGAGAAGAAAAAGTCACCATTATTCTTCAACAGAAACGTCACAAAGACTGCAGAAATTCAGAGGTTTAACAGTCTGTGTGATGGGCTTTCAGTTTACAAGTATAGAAAATTTCAGCTGACAGCTATGACACAACTGGTAACAGGCAATTCATGTGTAATGTCACATTGCATGTTTTCTAAATCCAAAAGTTTGAGACAATGGTCTAGAACCTGTACCTTTAAAAAGACACACCTGACTCAACAGGCTGGTGAAAAACACAAATATTATGATGGAGTTATCTATATAATTACATAAAGTTAAGAATTTCCTCAAAGAATGTGTGCAGGGGTTCAGTCAGGGTGGTGGGAAAAGTTGTAAGAGAAAGTATAAATATAGTTATAGGAAATAGGCACAAACCTTCTTGGAAGGCCGGGAGGTTTTCATAGCTTCAGTAAAATGTTTGGCTGAAAGCAGCTGAATTCTCTTAAAGGCATAGGGCTAAGATACATAGGAATGTAGAGGAGTTTATCTAAATAGCTTGTGTACTCAGGGAGTCCTAAGACCAATCTTTGCTCATAGAGAGCGTGGGGAACTGCTCTCTACTCCAGGGATTGGCAAATTCAATTATCCTCTAATGGTGTTTATTTTAGGCCTCAGTACCTGGCCTTCAATCATTCATTGGCAAGCATGTTAATTATCCACAGGTGTGTTGACTCAAAGCCTTTGTCATTAAATCTATACTGAATAAATGTCCAGACTGACAGCTGGTCTGGGCTGCAGCTGCTAACTCTTTACCAGGCCCTTCTCGGTATCTGTGAGTGGCCTGGACCCCTAAGCCCATACTTTCACTGGATATTTGTGTCTGAATACATTTGTTCATCTGTTGCTGGGACTAGGTCTGCCATTCGGACCAGCAAATGTGCCACTCTGACATACAATTTTATAGTTTCTATTTCTTCAGGTATCATATTTACTTTTTTACTTTATCAATCCTAAATTGAATATATCCTCACTCTTTTCTAAAAATAATGAAATTAGTCATACTTAGTAGCCCACATATATATTACTTTAAGAAAATATCCCAAAATTTAGTGGTTTAGAATAACTATCTTCTAATATGTTTTATAATTTTGTCAAGTAGCAATTGATACAGACTCATTCTGGGCAATTATTAGCTCCACATAACATGACATGAATACTTGGTAGTAGTCATAGGCAGCTGAGGTCGTCTGCTGGATCCAAGACAGCTTTACTCCTATGTTTGGCATCTTGGCAGAGATGGATTCCACTGGAGTTACTATTTTATTTTGTAATCTCAGGACCTCTCCACCACATAGTTTATTCAGGAGGATAGTTGGACTCACACTATGGCTTAGGGCTTTAAGAGCAAGAGCCATAAGAGACAAAAAGTGGATGCTATTTAGCCTCTTAAGGCTGTGGCCCAGAAACTGGTATGGAACTATTGCTGCTACATTCTATTCATAAGGCACTCACAGAGCCCAGCAAGATTCCAGTGAAGACGAACTTGAACTCTTCTCTCAGTTGAATGAATATTAAACATTTGTGATTATTGCTAATCTACTGCATAACTCAATCTAAAATTGTAATAGTCCAGTCCATTTAATTTGTAATTATTAGTTTCAAATATATAGTATTTTAATGTTTTATTATTCCATCCTAAAATAATTGATTGAAAGAGATTCAACTATAAAAACAAATCCATTCTCATTTATCTTCTTAACTAACTTAACTCATGCAATGCATAATCTTTTAAAAAGTGTTATCTTTTTCTTTAAAAAATAACTAAGCATTTCTGTGAGATGAAAGTTGACACGTCTATAACTCTTTGGATTTTGAGTTGCTTAAGGCAGAATAAGGCACATTTTCTTTTGTCAGGTAAACGCTGCAGAATATGAATTATGTTGATTCATAACAGACATGTCATTTCTAACCTTCCCATCTTTGCAGTCTGAAAAACACATTCCACTAGTCATAAACATCCTCTTAACTGTACATATGCTCCACCTTAACCTTGAATCTCCCCCTGGTAATTCTCTATGCTGATTTGTTCTGGTCTGACATCTCCTTTGTGTGCCAGGATTTAAGTTAACCTTTTATGCTTTTATAACAGATGCCACATACGCTGTAGTCAGGGATTTGGTTAATTGCTTCTCTGATGGAGAGACCATCTTCAGTTGCAAGGATTTAAAAAGATTCAGGAAATCAACAATAGGTAAATTACAAGAGGATCAGAGTCTTTCCTGCTAGGAAAAAAATGTAAATGTTAAAAGCTTGATCCGAACCTCATACTCATGCATATTTCTAAAACAAGATTTGTCAACGGCAAATGCAAAGTAGTTCAAATTTGATATTAATGACTTTGTCTGTTTTATATGCTAAAGCCCTAAAGCAGCAGAACTGACTGCCAAGTATTGATGTAAGCGTATTGACAAAACAGAAGGCTTCACAGTGAGGACATTCTCTCATAAGGCTCCACAGAGTGACTCTGTAATTACAGCTTCAGTCACTGTATATCACATCTCTGGTCCACTGGCCTGTTGGACTTGATTTCACCTCTCACCCTCTTCTAACAGTGAACAACAATCAAAAAAACAACACAAGGAGGAAAATGAACTAAGTAACTTCTATAGCTAATAACAGATAACCTAGAATAAATATTCTTTCTGAGATGAGGAGGTTAAGGTTTACCAAAGATTCAGGAATAGTGGATACATTTTACATCATATCTTTTGCTAAATTTCACTTTAGTGGAGTGTACAGTTCTGTTGTGACTTCTTCCCTCTGACATACTGCAGAGGGAATCTCTTCTCAATAATGCATTAGATAAAATAAACCTTGTTCCTAAGTGAAGTGTGAATTATTTTACACCAGAAGAAATACTGATCATCATAATAGATTCATGGTTTTTATTACCTGCTGAAGAGACTTAAATCAACACTGAGATTTTGTTATATTTATGTAACCCATATGCATAGCCTATAAGAGATGGTATTGGTGACATAGAACAGTAGCTCTATGGTAGGGTCTGTTTGTCTTGTGGGCTGAATCAGACAACCATTTGAGATACAAGCAAAAAATGTTAGCACTTCTAATTATAATCATTTTTAATTTATACTTTTAAAGTTTTATGTGTGTTTTATAATATACGTTGTATTTTTATATTTTTATAGAATTGTACAGATACATTTTATAAAGTAGATTGCAAGTATATATATGATGAAAGGGCACGCTCAAAATATTTTTAACCCATGTGGTACATAATATAAAATGTTTGGTGAACACTAATCTCAAATATTGAAATTTTTCACGGGGTACCTAACCATGGTTTTCTGACGTTAGCAAGAATACCGTAAGGAGTAGTAGAATAGAAAGAATGTAATATTTGAAAATTAGCCAATCTAAAATATGAAATCCATTTCCATCCTTATAAAGAAACTATGATCTTAAACCAGTCGTAATATATCTAAAAAATCAAGATGATAATAAATCTCCCAGAGATGTTGTCAGGATAAAACCAAACAAATGTTATCACTGAGTACAATGATTAATATACACAAGCACTCCATAAACGTTAGTTCTTCTCTACCTGTCCCCTCTCCTAGTTTCCTTTGGCCTTTTTGTATTATTTTGTATTTATGGCTATATTCTGTGTAACATGTCTCCATATAGTGGAGGCTTAATCTGTCTCACTACTAAATATTGACATCCTGTAGGTTTGTTAGTTGTTTTATATGTAATTTAACCTTTATTTAAACAGAAAGAGATTATGCCAAGGAAAACTTTTTTAATCTTTTAAGGCAATTAATACTGAATTAAGTAGAAAAATGATATTTTTTTTTCTCTTGATCATCATTTCTTTCTCAACTTTTTCTTGTTTCCACTCAGTCACTTTTACCTTTATACCTAATAGACTAGTTCGACTCCACCTAGAAAGAATGGCTGTAATACTAGACCTCATTCCTCATCATTTTTCAGTTTCCCTCTCTTTCTGGTGGGAAACTCCTGCCTTGTTCCACTTCTCCTCTTGTGAAAAGATTCAGATTGGATTAAGCTCCAAACTTCTCTCTCACTGGAGCAGAATTTTTGTCTCAGTCTCTCCACCTCAAGTCTTACCTTGAAAGCTTTGCCTTTTATATTAAAAAATCAAACAAAACCCTCTTTTAACATGGCATTGTGCTTTTCTCTTATTTCATTTTATTTATCCCCAAGATTTGATCCTTCCACTTATCTTCCCACCCAAACGACCCCTTGCTAACACACACAAACTAGTAGCAGTAACAAACATGAAGGCTCAATTTTAAACTGTAGCCCCAAAGATTTAAATATGAACAGCAACATAAAACTATTTTCTTTCCTGCATGCTGCTACCATCTCATTATTAATTGCTTGAAAAACAAACACGTGAGCCCTATTGCAAGACACGTAACAAATAAGAAAGCATGATCAATAAGATTCTAATGTGTACTTTATCAAATTATAACAGAAAACTCAAATGGAGAATATAAGACAGGGGAAATAGACAAAGACATGCTACAAATAAAACCCAAGAGAATGGAGATCCAAGAAATTGAAACCTTTTGAGTCTTATCCAAGGAAAAAAAATTATCTCCAAAGATAAGAAAACAAAATCAATCGACTCCAATATGGTAGATGTTGTAAGATCATACAGATAAAGCCATAATTAGCTAATTTATTATTCTAAAATGTATTTCTCTCATTGGAGATAGTCAGATAATTGACTCAATATTAATAGTTTCTACTTTCAGTGCCTCTTTTCTATGTGTCTTTACATAAAGTCATATTAAATAGTAGAAATAAAATAATTAATTATCCAAATACGTCATGGATAAAACCCCTTCATTGACGCTCACTAAATTAGAAGGAGCTAAATGATCTAATTTTAGCTACATTTATTGGTAAGGTCCACTCCAAGTTGCTAATATTTTACCTTGTGGAATTTCATAGATAAATACAAGACTGCTTATCCTTCTCTAATATCTAAATTGTAACAGGTGGGTATGGCCCAGTACAGAAATGACAAAATGCAATTAGCTATGCAGAATTTTACATACGTGGGAAAATAAGGGGTAAATCCCTATGCAGTTTTCTCTCTGTCACTTAGGTCTAGCTGCCTGAAACACATATATAGCCTCGTCAGTGATAATAATAAATAAAAGAAGACCATCACAATGTGTTCAATTTGAATGGCATAAGTTTGTAGCTGTTCTCATAGCATAAATCTACCATTGCAGTCTAGTTTGGTGATTAAGACTGCCGGCTCTGGAGGCAGACTGTGGGTTTTGCTAGCTCTGTGACATAATGAAGCTATTTAACTTCTTTCAGGAGTTTGTATGAAGTTTAAGTGGATTAATACAGTGGAGCACTTAGAACAGTGTCATCAATGCTCAGAAAACTGCTATTCTTTATAGACTATCTTGTAATAAAGGTGGCACTATTTATAGGACACTTCTGTCTAAAAATCCAGAAGCTATCACATCCCAGAATTGAGGCCCTGACATTGATGTGGTGGATTCAATATGAATATTAGGTTACGAGTACATTGAGTTTAGATAATCAAGCATAGGGTGATGAGAATCTCTAAAATGTTCTTAGGACCTATTAAAGAAATTAGAAAATAACACTTTAAAATCGGGTTAACAGTTTTAGAAATCATCACTCAATAAAAAGGCTTGTAACATTATAATAGGAAGACAATATATCTACACCTACCCCAGGATGACTAAGACGCTTCAAAGAGATAGTCATGATCTATAGAATACAGGTAGAGTAAGGTGAACTATGAAGTTAGCTATAATCTCCTTATAACAGAAACTTTACCTAACATACAAAAGATAGAAGAAAGAAACTCAAGCAAAATAATTTGTCAGTTTGCTTTGCACTTGGTCTTGTGAGAATGGTTCCCTGAGCAGCAGGTAGAAATATTCCCAAGCACTTAGCCATTATATCTCCATATTTATGATTAAGATCATTTCACTATCTATCTTTACTCTTTCTAATCATGCACATACACCAAGAAATCCATCTAGAAGATTGCAAAATAATCTTTTCAAAATGTCAATTTAATCCTGACATTGTTCCTTTTAAATTGTTTACTATATCCCCAAGTTGATGGTTTCAAAAATGAGGCTCACATATTCCTCAGGGACAGCAAAGAGAAGAAAAAAGAAAAAAAATGGGATGAGTAGGAAAAAAGAGGGTGAGAATCAGGATTGACCAGCACTACAACATTGGAAGATGAGACAAAGTAAGTAAGACCAGCAGGGGAGAGGAAAAAGAAGAAACCAGGGAAAGAAAAGAAGAAGAATGTTCTGTCCTTGAGGCCAAAATAAGAAAGAGTGTTAAAAGGAAGGGGTGAGTAAATATGTCTCCTTTGGCTGAGAGTTTGAATGGGATGAGAATAGTGTGACATGGCCACTGGTTTTGACACATGGAGATTGTTATGACATCATCAAGAGTAGAGGTGAAGGGATTTGAGAAGATAAGAAAGGAATGGGAGAAAAAACAATAGAAATGGTTGTAGAAATATGAACAAGTTTAGTGGAGAAATGGGAGAGTAACTGAAGAAGTCAAGGGAGGGTATTTTGAAATCAATTCTAAGCTCCATGGTGGTCAGGGATTTTGTTTTGTTCACTACTCAATACCCAGTCCCTAGTAAGGTGCATGGCACACTCAGTTGCATAATGATGGATGGAATCCAGGGCAGGGAGAAATTTATAGTCAGAGAAGCTGAGCAGCCCCCCTCCACAGCCATACCCACCATCACGCAGGGAGTTCTCGCCTTGATTGAGTGCCATGCCATTCCACAGGTACAGAAATCAGAGAGTACAGGATAGACGATTTCTTTTCTTCAACTATCTAATTCCACTTACTTTCAATTCTACTTTGTTTCACCCCCTCAGGGAAGCTTTTCCAGATCTCTATTCAGATTTGGAATTGTCTTCTTTTCACACCCCTATAATTATTATTTTTATTTGGCTGTCTTTCTAACTAGTCAATAAGCTCCTTGATGGGGGAGACTATGTCCTGTTTGATTTTTCATCTCAGTGTCTGGCACAACGTCTAGTATGATTCAGACATCAATACACATTTGATGAATAAATAATAAATGACATTCCTACTGGGAATACAATGTGCTTTTCAGTAAGTACAGATATTCTAGTCTTCTTGGTATTTCTTTTTTATTTCTCATTACACAGTAATCCATGACTGGCTATTCATATTCAGGTTTATTAGTTTCCTATGAGTTGGTGAGCAAGATCCAATTCTTTAGAGCCTTTTAAAAGAACTAATTTGCTTTTTGTGATTACACCAATTTAGGAATTAGGACCCTAATCCTTAGAGGCAGAAGCTAGTTGCCTTCACTCTGCATCAACTTAATCAGTGTAAATAAGAAAAGAAATTATGGTGTCATCATACAAGCATTGTGCGATAATTTTTTTCTATCTTCTTATGAGTGACTTGAACCTTTAGAATTAAAATATTAAATTACATTTTGATTACATTGCATATTGTTACATAGTCTTCCTTTTAGCTACCACGAAAAAACAAACAGTGAGACAATAGGCAATGTCACAATTTTTACTTAACTATCTTTTTATTTAATGTCCAGATTAGAATTTTCCTAATTGAATAATAATAAAAAGGCTTTGATGGTTAATTCTCATCTCTATTCTTTATTGTTATAGAAATTGTCACTAAATGAATTAACTATCATTTCTTTTAACATTTATTCTAATATCCTATGGCTTCAAAAAGCTACCCTGTTTTGAAATATTAATGTTTTTGGTAACTATATTCCCCCAGTCTTTCATTTCTATTATTAATATTCAACATGAAGTAGGCTGCCTTTAAATACCAATAACTGTCCCAGTTCATCCATAATTCATAAACCCCTTTTTAACATGTAATTCATAGATATTGGTATTGCCCACTGACTCTGGAATTAAAATGAGATAGCACAGTGGCAAGCATCACTGGAAAAATAACCGTCAGTTTCTGCAACCTTATAAAAGTGAGCTGGTTAGTTTAAGTTCATATTAGCTCCATGTCAAGGAGGGAAAGCTATTAGAGGCACCCCATTGTTCCAAATTTTATTTTATTTACATTTTAACAAGATTTGATGAGATAAAGCTCTTAAAAAATACTGTATCATTTGCAAGATGAGTTGCTGAATCTTAACAAGGAGGTAGACCTAACCATGACAAATACCATTCTCAAAAATAAACATTAAAAATATTTACAACTGCCAGTCAAAAAATATGGCTGTGTTCATAGAAATAAGACTATATTTTACAAACAATATGTGAATGAAATATTATGCCTTCCATTGAATTAATGAATAGCAAAAAAGATAACAGAGCAGTATCCATTTAAGGGCTAAGATGTCTTATAAAGCCTTATTTAATTACACTAATAATGAACAAAGCTTTATTACAATGTACATTTTAAAAATATTTTACTCCTAGAGATGCCTCAAGTAATTTAATCTGCTGCCTTCCATGTAGCACAATACAATGGTCCCAATTCCTGACACAGAGCTCCAAAACCCCTTGGAATTTTATGGATTATGTGAGCATCTTTTGTTCTAATGAAGCAACTCTTGATGGATTCCTGGATAGTTTCAGGATGGAGATTTGTCACCAGTAACATGAAGCCATGTTTATAAGCTTAGAACTTTTAAACCCACCCCCATCCTCCAGGAAAGGAAGAGGAGCTGGAGATTGAGTTAGTAATCAATCATGTCTACATGACGATGCCTCCGTAAAAACCACTAAAAGATGGTTTGGAAAACTTCGAAGTTTGTGAACACATCCATGTGCTAAGAGGGTGGTACACCACAACCCTACTAGGAAAGTGGTTCCTGCACGTGGGGCCCATCCACACTTTGCCCTATGTACTTCCTCATCTAGCTCTTCTTCTGTATCCTTTGTAATATCCTTTACAGTAAACTTGTAAATGTAGGTGTTTCCCTGAATTTTGTGAGTCCTTGTAGCAAATGATCAACCTCAGGAATGGGTTGTGAGAACCTCTGATTCATAGCCAGATGGTCAGATAAACAAGTAACAATCTGGACTTATGAATTGTGTCTCATGTAGAGTGCAGCTTTGAGAAAATGAGCCCTTAACCTATGGGGTCTGTACAAAGTCCAGGTAGATAGTGTCAAAATGGAATTGAATTACAGGGCCTCCAGCTAGTTTTGGAGAATTGGTTGATGTGGAACTACTCCCCACCACCTCCCTGCTTGCCCCTACCCTGCCACATCTGGCACCCGAAGTAAAGTGTTTTTGAAGTATTGAATACTGTGAGAACATAGAAGTTAATAGCAATATTTTTTCTGTACAGTTATTGACTATCTATCTCCTAATGTGCTTATCCTTCTCACAATGACTACTACATTGCCCAATGGGCAAACATGGTAACCTTTAAATTTGAACTCCAGCATTACCTCCTATTTGAAGGCATTTTTATGTTGCTGCTGTCAGTATTAAAGAGCTATGCAGCCACTCCTCCGTTGGTCCTCTGTACTCTGTTCAAACTCTGTCATAGTGTTTTCACCAATGCCCCATCCAGAATTTGTTTATCTTTCTGTCCTCTGTACTCTGTTCAAACTCTGTCATAGTGTTTTCACCAATGCCCCATCCAGAATTTGTTTATCTTTCTGTCTTGGCTGGCTAAATGGGAATTTCTTTTCATTTTTCAGTTTTTTTGTTTTTTGTACTTTGGGCTCTGGGATTATTCATGTGTATATCCTGCATCCTGTATGATTGTTGCATAGGTACATACATGCCATGGTCGTTTGCTGTCTCCAACCCTGACTCCCCACCCTGTCACCTCATCAGGCATTTCTCCCAGTGTTATCCCTCCCCAACCTCCCTGCCCCTGCTTTCCCTCCCCTCCCCTCCCCTCCACCTTCCCACCTAGCCCAGTGAGCATTGTTCCCTTCCCTGTGCCCAAATGTTCTCACTGTTCATCACCCACCTGTGAGTGAAAACATGCAGTGTTTGGTTTTCTGTTCTTGTGTCAGTGTGCTGAGAATGATGGTTTCTAGATTCATCCATGTCTCTACAAAGGACGCGAGCTCATTGTTTTTTATGGCTGCATAGTATTCCATGGTGTACATGTACCACATTTTCCCTGTCCAGTCTATCATTGATGGGGGTTTGGGTTGGTTCCAGGTCTTTGCTATCATAAACAGTGCCACAATGAACATATATGTGCATGTGTCTTTATAATAGAATGATTTATAATCCTTTGGGTATATACCCAGTAATTGGATTGCTGGGTCAAAGGGAATTTCTATTTCTAGGTCCTTGAGGAATCCTTGAGGAATTGTCTTCCACAATAGTTGAACTAATTTACACTCCCACCAACAGGGTAAAAATGTTCCTTCTCCACATCCTCTCCAGCATCTATTGTCTCCAGATTTTTTATGATCACCATTCTAACTGGTGTAAGATAGTATCTCAATGTGGTTTTGATTTGCATTTCTCTAATGTCCAATGATGATGAACATTTTTGCATATACTTCTAATAGCAGAGATGACTCTTATACATTAAAATAGGGGAATTTGGGAGAGAATGTAACTTTTTGAATTAAGAGAGAGATTTAAATTAATCAGGGTGATTTTGAGAATGAAAAGGGAAGTTCAAACTCTCTAAGAATGCTGTCTCTGAAAACTAAAGTTCCAACAGAGTTACAGCCATAATATACAATTATATCCAAGTGACATAGAATAAAATATCTTGATTTAAGTTCTATAAATATAAAATTAATGGTTGAATGTTTGACATAGAATCAGGTTACATTAGAAACATACATACCAGACATATTAACCATAAGGCTTCAATTTGAATTTCAAGAATGTATTCTTTCCTTAGATTCAGCCATACAGATAACATTAACAAATAATCAAGAAACTAACTCATCAAATTGTGAATAATTGAAAGTTGCATGACTTAAGAAACTGACCAAAAGTGACAGAAAAAGAATTTATCAAATCAAAAACTCAACTAATAGTTTACAATGTATACTCTATATACCTATAAACAATGTACAAAAACTGGCCAGGTGCAGTGGCTCACTCCTGTAATCCCAGCACTTTGGGAGGCCGAGGTAGGCAGATCAAGAGGTCAAGAGACTGAGACCATTCTGGCCAAAATGGTGAAACCCCATCTCTACTAAAAAATACAAAAATTAGCTGGGCATGGTGGTGCACACCTGTAGCCTCAGCTACTTGGGAGGCTGAGGCAGGAGAATTGCTTAAACCCAGGAGGCGGAGGTGCAGTGAGCCAAGATGGTGCCACTGTACTCCAGCCTGGTGCCTGGCGACAGAGCAAAACTCTGTTTAAAAAAAAAATGTACAAACATTTTGAATATTTTATTAATGATCTCTTCCCTATCCCAAGCTTGTACTGTAATTAATACATATTCAGGTTAAATCAAATCATCAATACCGAAGTCCTTGAACATAACTGATAGGACAGCATTTAAATAATACTCATCCAGTACAAAATTTCTGGTCAATTAGAGGGATTGAAAGGATAATAATGACATGCCCATATCATGGAGAGGAAGAGAGCCAAAATTATGTAATTGAGAGTGGGGAGGTCAAAATCAATATTGAAATTTACCCTAAAGAAATACAGCACAAAGGTGAAAGGAAAACTTGCCACAATCTGCAGCATCGCCTGTCACATACACATACTGAATTTGTGCATTTATGAGTTACACAGGCATTTTTCAAAAGCACATGAACAAGTTAATGTAGTCAAAGAAAAGTCACAGGCCTACCCACTGAGAGACTTCATAGAGTGACATTAACGTGGTAATTTCACCATGTCTGGAAGCTGATCTTGAGTTTGGCTGAAACTAGAGCTCCAGTGTCTCTGAAACTGAGTTTAACTCTTGAAAATTATACTCACACATGACAAAAGATAGAGCACTAGCTGACCTCAACTGCTAGACCAGTGCACATGCCTTTTAGGTAATCTTCTCTTAGGAGTGCATCTTGAAAAGAAAGGAATCAAAATACAGTTAGTTATATAATTCAGATGTTCAGTTGCATTATCCTCTGTGAGCTGGTCCATCTGACTCCACTACAAGGATATGCAAGTGGACATGAGAACTCATTAATTAAATATGTGTTTTTTTCTCTCTCTGCTTCAGAATTTAGTTTTGGCCCTTTTCCCTCTTTGATTAAGACTTATCTCTAACATGAGAGCCATTCTGCCTCTGTTCTTATTCAATCTGAGTTTTCCTCTTCCAAGTTTTTGGAGAAAAGAGGAGGGGTGAAACTTACCGTTGCACACAGTCCACCTACGTTACATAATGTTCCATACTCTTAAGTCAGGCCACTTTCAGACTCACGATTGGTGCTGGTGTGCAGAAACAGAAGGGAATTTTTCAGTCTCCTCTACAGCATTTTGGGAACCTCTACATTGCCACTGCTATTGCAAAAGATAGTCTTTGAACATCTTTATGTGTGACATTGATCTGATTAGTTTTCTGTGTGTTTAATATGTATTAAACCCATAAGGAGAGAAACAAATATTGATGTAAACCTACAGATGTTAGTAACCTTCCCCCCTCTGCTAATCCTTTAGATAAAGATTATGAATAAAATCACTAATGACATCTTATCTCAACAAAATTATGCTTCTGTGAATGAATCTGGATAAAGCAGGTTTTGGGGTTGATTTTTTTCACAAAATTCAATTTGTGATTCCTCAACTGTTGAAATAAATCAGCATGATATTAAATGACTTATCCCTCTCTCACCATCTGCAGTAAATGTCTTCAGAATTGATGAAGTTAGACACACAGGCATGCTCACATGCTTAACGGTGAGAAGGACTAAAAAATAAGTTTTTAATAAAAAATACTAAATAAAAGCATTTCTTTGCAAAAATTCACCACTACTCTCATATCACTGGGTAATAAAATAATACTCCACATCTCTATGTTTTTCCACTTTACTTTCAAAGTGTTTCATCTGGTCTTTAGTACAAAGATATTTTAGTTTCCCTAATTATAATGAGGTAAAGAGCTACTTATAGAGGCTAAGCAATTTCCCATAATGATTCAACAAGTGGTTAGCAGATCCAAACCAAAAACCAAAACTAGAACCCATGTAAACTGAATAAAAATCGAGGGCAATTTTCAATATACTAATGATAGCATCATTTGCTTCCCTTTGTCAGAAAGAAAAGTTGAACAATGAATCATTGTATAAATGTTCATTTAGGAAAATAAGTTGATTTTAGATTATTCTCCTTAACGCTGTTTCAAACATATAGTGCCAAAGCTCCTTCTAATGTTATTTTTTCTAATCATGAAATAACCAGAATAGTGTCAAGGTAAAAAAGGAATACATAACATATGATATGTGGCATATATTGGTATGAATTGGTATTGGTATGGTATATGGTATTGGTATTGGTGTGTGGTATATGGTATTATGGTATAATACCATACATGTATAGTATTTTAAGGCCAATGTTATCAGCAAAATGAAAACCCTAAACAAGTAAAAAATGAGAACCACATCTACAATAAAATCCATGTTCTGGGTTCAGTTACGTGTTTTTCTAAGTGGCTGAGGGTCTCAATGAGACTTGCTCTTAACCAGCAAAGGTAGTATTATCTGTCCTTTCAGACCTAGGCTTCCAGTATGAAAAGTAAATAATGGTCTGATACTTTTCATGAAGCTTCTGCAACTCTTCCCCAAAGCTACTGATAATGACTTCTTGTCAAAAGGAATCTAGGAAACATTTTTTCAATTCCTGTGAAAGTAGTTCTACATTGATTTTAGAGATGTACTCATGCACATGGCCAAGTTGGCAAGTGGACACACAGTGCCCTGCAGCTCTCTGAAGCAAATCAGAGGCTTAAATAACAGTGGCAGCCAAAACACTCCCTTGGACTCTTCAGATTTTCTAGCACTGTATCACAATTGCGGTAATATAATAGATTTTATCAACACAGATTCAGTGTATTACACTCAAATTACATGCAAAAAAAAGTAGTATAATTTATAACTTAACAGTAAGCTGCTTAAAAATATGTATAAACATATGTATTTTCTATTGTCAATTTGGTTTCTTTGGGAAAAGTCACAGTCTATAGAAAATGTTCATTCTATCTATGACATTAAATGAAATCAATTTAGATTTTCTGAATTCTCCATGTAATTGGCTAAAAATGGATTTGTGCAAAACTAGATCCAGGTTCTGACCACTCCAATGACTTGCTATGTGAATTCAGAAGCATTACTTCCTATTTCTAAGTCGCAGCATCTTGCTCTGCAAACTGGAAGTAATGATAACACCAATTTTGTAGATTCATTAAAGGATGCAATCCACATCTACCCTTTTAGTGTCAGGCACATAGAATATACTCAGTAAATGTTATTTTTATGGTAATTTAGTTTTATTATTGATAAATATCTCAAGTACATTTTAGCAATTAGGATTTGTAAGAGAATCTTATCTCCCCTAAACAATTTTTATTTTTACTCTTGCTGTTTATTGATTTTATCTGCCTGTTTTTTTCTTTTTGGAGACAGGGCAGGGTCATACATATTTTATGTAGGTAATTTCCATGTAAGTTGCTTTGGTGAACAAAATAATTATTAAAATAATTGATAAAAGTTACTTTAACATACAGGTTTACCCTTTAGGATTAAAATAAATGAGGAAAGCTCAAAGCTATTAGTGTCTTTGCAGTAAGATAAATAATTCATAATTGTCAGTATAAAAACAAACATTTTGAAACATCATAAAGTTATATTTATAACGTCAACAGCAAATTTCTTTCTTCTAACCATATTTCCCCTGTGAAACATTTGATTTTCAGTCCAGATAATGATCACTGCTCTTTTGGGTAGCTAAAATAGTCTCTTCATCTAGGCTACTACCACTTCTAAGTGAGTCATTAGAATGAGTAACGGTTCTCAGGAGTCTTCCCCAGCCTGACTGGCTGTCACTTATCCTAAGATAACTGACAAAGGCGTCTAGAACTACCACTTCGCATAGGTCTCAACCTCTGTGCCTTCCTGTGGAGATTGACCAGAGCGGCGATAGACGGAGTTCTGCTTTACTGTCTTATGTCTCCCAGTTACAGAAAGACTCTTCTCGTGGCCTAGACACACATGTGCAATGTGATAGCCACTAGCTGGGTGCACGATTTAAACTTTCCATTAATTTAAGTAAAATGTAAAATGCATTTTCTTGGTTGCACTTACCACATTTTGTAGGTTCAATAGCCACAAGTGGCTAGCAGGCACCATTTTGAGCAACACAGATATGGAAGATTTCTCTCATTGCAGAAAGTTCTGTTGGACAGCACTGACCTAGACCTTGGGTGAACAAAAAGAGAAGCAAAGCCTGAAGCCAACTGTCATATCTCCAGGGTACAAGGAGGTCAACATCAACATCTCTTGTTCTTATATTCATTCATATAGTTTCTTTTCCAAATCATTCCTGATTTCCTATTTGTTGTGTTTTAATTTGTAATTTTATGAACGTAAGCCAGTAAATAGTTTTTCTACTTCTGAAAGAATAAGAGAAATGTGTTATGTATATGGACTGATGGAGAAACTCTCCCTACTATGTATTTGTATACACCATGTTTCCTCAAAACTCCAATGACTGAATTTTATTCTACTTGAAAATAATTTAAGACAGTATCTCTGTATTAAACTGCCTATTTAAAATTTCAGAGGGCTTCCCTGAAATCTCCCACTCACATGTTCATAAGATTTCATTCACAATGCTTAATATTAATATCTTGTCCTTGTCATGTCTCTTATTATTATAGTTATCAAGAGAATCCATGAACTGTAAAACTCTAGAGGATGGTACATTTCAAACATGCCAAGTAACTGTGCTTCCCTAAATTCTGATCATGGAAGGTATCTTGGAGGAAGGGCTGCATTAAATGTTCAGATGATATTCTACTTGCCAAAAAGAGCCAGCTGTTTATACTTGGCGGCATACTGCAACAGAATTATCTCATTTGCAAATCTTGGGATATGGAGATGCAGATAAATGTTAGCAGTATAAACTAGCAAATGTAGAATGGGTTATATTCTTAGTACAGGGAGGAAGACTCTGTATTTCATATTTGTGCATATGGAGTTTTGAAAATTTATTCATAAACATGCCTTCTGAGCAATATGGCACATAAGGCATTTTTAATATGGAAAAATCTGTATTAGGATATTTTCTTGCAGAATGTTATATAAACAAATATTTTGAAATTCCACTTATAGAAAATGTGAATAAGAAAGGCCATGAAACAAAAGCGTGTCTGGTGCATTATTAATAATAAAATGTGTGTTTCTAACAATCAAGTATCATGTATAATGATAGTACTCTTTCTTAGATGCAAAAGGCCCTCAATTAGCAAATAAGGACATGTTAGAATTTCTTTGATAAATCCACTCAGTTAATACATTCACATCTTAGCCTTCACAAAAAGTTCTGCACTCAAGAGAAAAAAGTGTAGTCATAAGAAACTTGTTTATGACTCTAAAAATGAATAAAGACTTTTCATCATAGTAGAAGAAAGAATATATATATATATATATATATATATATATATATATATATATTGCTTTTTGTTGAAATGAAGGAAAGGAAATTTAACCATCGCTACTAGTAGCTAAGCAAGGAAAATCTATTATTTTCCCTTCAGTTGAAGGACACTATTTTAGTCCTGTTAATCAATTCATTCCTCTAACTATAGTCAGAATGATGTTTTAAAAATACAAACATGATCACATGGAATTCTTAATCAGAACACTACAATGGCTTTCATTGTTACTAGAAAAACATCCACACCTTTCACCTTTAACATGGCTTACAAAGCACCTCTTGATTGATCTTTCCTGCCTCTCTACCTGCCATGACACTGCCACAAGGCCTTACAGAGTCCCTAATACACAGAGGCATTAAAGGAATATTGAATGAATAGGTAAACAAACATTGTAACTTTTTTTCCTCAGACAAGAAGCACCCAGAGAAAAGCAATAAATGGGGTGTGGACATTTCCTTATCAGTTATAAAATAACATGTTCTTCCCCTCATTCTCAATTTTCTAATAGTGTTTTATTTTTCTTAGAGCACAAGTACTTGGGATACATTCATTTATATAAATAAACTCAATAATGGCAAAGATGTGGCCTGGTTTTTCTACTGCTGTATCTCCTAGTGACTTGAGTCATCTTTGACATAGAGTAGGTATATAATACATTTCTGTTGAATGAATGAATGAATGCTCTGCACCTTAAGCATGTACTTGGCTCATCAGCTAAATGGTCTGAAAGCATTTTCTGAGGCCACTTTGCCTTAAGTCATTATCCTCTTCCCTACCTACAATTCTACTCTCCAAGTTACCATTTGAGGGACTCATTTATTCATTATGAAGCCCAGTTTTTCCTCCTTCACTTAAACAGGTTCATTGACATCCTTTGCCTTCAGTATAAGTCCAAAATACTTAGTATAGATACATGACATGGCCCCTGTTAGTCTCACCAGTACTGACTCTCACTGTTACCCCCTACTTTCTGTGTTATAGTCAAGGTAATCATTTCTCAGTTCTTCATGTGCACCGTGTTATTCTTCACTTGTGGGTAAGTCTTCACATAAACTGGTTCTCCTATGTGAGATACTCTTCCCACAAATCTCTTTCACTCTTAATTTTTCTGCAGGTTTGTGCTTTAGAAGTAGCTGGGACCGCTGGGAAAGCGTCTTTAGAGTACAAATATTGGGGAAGAATTTTGTGTTCCCCTAGTATTTTGTACTATCATACAGCACTTAGCATCCCATAATTTTCATTGCTTATTTGTACGTATTTTCCCCAGAGAGTAAGACATTTGATGGCAAAGGTGATCATTGCTCATACACAGCTGTGAATAAAAACAGTATTTGTTGAATGTGAAAACGAGAAAAATAGCTTAGAATTCTAAGTCGGCTGCAAATCTCAGACAGTTGCTTTTTAGATTAGGACTAGATATTTTTCCACTGGAACCTAAACATACTGGGGATATGATAAACACTTACAGGTTGGCCTGGCTTGGTGGCTCATGCCTTTAATCCCAGCACTTTGGGAGGCTGATGTGGGTGGATCATGAGATCAAGATATTGAGACCATCCTGGCCAACATGATGAAACCCCATCTCTACAACCAGACACCACCTGTACCCCAATAACTTATGGAAAAATCAAATCAAATAAGAAATGCATGTTTTATACAAATAATTATGGCATTCAATTGAAGGAAAGATAGCCAATGAGTATGACCACAGACCTGAAGACCATCCTGGAGGCTGTGTAAGCAGACAATGCAAGGTCTTAATGTAAAAAACAGCAACTAAGATTCCCATAAGGGACTAGATCAAATAGATAACTAAGGGATAGAAGTTAAAGAACATGCCCCCGTGCTGTGAGAATGGAGGGAGCTAAGCAATAAAACAGAGCACACAATAAACAAACAAAATAAATAAAAATACAAAAATTAGCTGGGCATAGTGGTACATGCCTGTAATCCCAGCTACTTGGGAGGCTGAGGCAGGAGAATCGCTTGAACCTGGGAGGCTGAGGTTGTAGTAAGCCGAAATCGCATCACTGCACCCCAGCCTGGGTGACAAAGCAAGGCTCCATTTCAAAAAAAAAAAAAAAAAAAAAAAAAAGAATGAAAAGAAAGACTTACAGGTTACCGCAAAGAGAAAATGCATGATGGTTGATTGTCTGATGTGGATATAACATGCTTAAAGGAGCTCAGCTTAGTTGAAAGACAAATTGACCCTGTCCAGAGAGGAACTGTGCTCATCTCCAGCAAATTGCTCAAAAAGACCAGCTCTTTTTTTATCCCAAAATTTCACACCCGACTCACTGCAGCAAATTCATCTAAGCTCTATATAACTTTTCGTAAATCTGCAAAAGCTGCAAAAAACTGCCTTGAAAAGCAAGCAAATGTAGGAAATATCCTGGAAAATATAGCATAATGCTGTGTGGCATTAATTTATTGATTAGTCTTAGATTTCTAGATAGTACTTTCTTTGGGATAAGATCTTAGATCTCACCGTAAGTCCCATTACATTGACATAAGATATTGTCTCTAAGATTGTAACATTATATTGCTACATATGTCAGAATAGGTAAGACTGTAATCTTAGCATAGCAAACTTTGTTGTTAAGCAGCAAAAAACAAGGCTAAATTCTATCTCCTCTTTTAAGATTATTTGGACAATCTGACACTTCACTGAGAGGAGCTGCATACATTTTCTCTGCCACCGCAGCAATTGGAAGACAATTTGCTTCTTCTAATATAACAAACAATTTACTATCTTTGTTGTAAATGGGGGAGCAGATTCCTGTCATGGAGTCTTCAAGGATCACTACAACAAAGCTGTGAAAATTACACTTGGAGAGGCATATAGCATTAAAGGATGAAGCATATTAGGTTAAAGTTCCTAGACAGGGAGGTACTGCATGGCCAGCATTCCACACAAGTGACCCAGAAGCATGAAGTTTGGTCATAGTAGACAAGGATAAAGCAGAGCAAGGACCTATGAGCCATTGCCTTTATTGAGTGTCATGGGTCAGGCAAATTGTGGCAGGCAGGAAGCATTCTCACTGGGTAATTTCAGTGTAACTGGGTCAACATGGAAAGGAGGAAGAGCTAGAATGGGGAAGTCATGAGGCTTATGCCTTGAATATACAAGCTGGGGATGGGTACCCAAATACAGGTAATAACTAAGTAAAAGTTTAAAAATAAGCAGTGCAGGTGCCAACAGGAAGGGAGTCATTGAGGCAAGAAATTAACAGCTTTAAATTACATTATCGTAAATCAAGAACGGCCTTAGAAAGTAACTGGAAATATTGATCAATTGCTAGGAGAAAGAATAGTTCAGCATCAACTGAGTCAAAGCTCAAACATACACTGTGAGATAGATGCACATATATATTCATGTAGACATCATCAGATATAATTCTCTACAATAGGCCGGGTGCGGTGACTCATGCCTGTAATCCCAGCACTTTGGGAGGCTGAGGTGAATGGATCACTTGAGGTCAGGAGTTCAAGACCAGCTAGCCAATATGATGAAAGCCTGTCTCTATTAAAAATTCAAATATTAGTCAGACTTGGTGGCATGCACCTGTAATCCCAGCTACTTGGGAGGCTGAGGCAGGAGAATTGTTTGAACCCAGGACATGGAGGTTGCAGTGATCCGAGATCATGGCATTGCACTCCAGCCTAGGCAAGAGAGTGAGAATCTGTCTCAAAATAATAATTCTCTAACACATTTTTAGGTTATTGAAAAATCCCTTGCTTCTCTTAGCTTTAGTTTCTTCATAAAAATGAGAATGATGATATCTGCCTCCTTGGTTTGTTGTGGAGATTTGATTAGACAGGACACATAAAGCACTATGCACATTATTGGTACACAGAAGCTCATCAATAGTTGATTGATATGCCATTTAGGTGCTTTTTGTGGTTTCCCAATCAAGCATGATAATTTAATTTTAAAATGACCTGCAAATTTTCCCTGCTTAGTACTAGCTGTCTGGGAAGAGAGGAGGGGGAGAGACCAATACAAAAAAAAAAAAAAATGAAGTATATGGCTTGAGGGTGGAGGAATTATGGGAAGCCCAGGATGACTTTCTTATATTCAAGATGTTTCACTGACCAATTGGGCTGAAAATGCAAAAGCCTGCCTTTAAGCAGGTGACAATAGAGAGGGCAACCTTTTAAAAAACCAATTTGTCAGGGATTAAGCTAAATCATTATGTAAAGAGCTCACTGTTCTTGAAATGGGTCACTTTCTGAGAGTTATCAAAAGAACCAGCTCCACTTGGCTAACACAGTATCTTCTAGAAGTTTTAATTAAGATTAAATTAGATTACATAAAAAGATGCTGTGTTAGCTAGTCTCTAAAGATGGTGCTCCAGTAAGCCATGGTTCCTGATAGTCACACCCTATGTAGCCTTCTCTCTTTGAGCGTAAGCCAATTGTTACTCACTTTTGACCCACAGAATGCAGTGCAGGTGATATGATGGTCACAATGACCAGGGGCTGGGTCAGAAGAACTTCAGATTGAGCCTCTTGAAACACTTGCTCTTAGAATTCTCCCTCTCAGGGAACTAAAAGCCTGCTATGAAGCCCAAGACACATAGAGAGGTCAAGGTAGGTAATCCAATTGGAATCTTCAGCTGACTTTTAAGCCAACAGCCAGTGTCAACCACCAGCACTGTGAATCAGCAAACCTTGAAAGTCCGGATCAATTGAGCCTTAATTTGAGGGTATGTAGCTCCAGCCAGCATTTGACTGTATCTGTATGAGAAGTCTCAAGTGAGAATTGCCCAGCTGAACCCAATCAATTCACAGAACAAAGTAAAATAATAATACATTATTATTTAAAGATCATGTTTTGGGATAGTGTTTGGGGACTTTGTTGTTGCTTAATTTGCTGAATTAAAAGCAACAACAACATTGGTCTCTCCCCCTCCTCCCTTCACAGATACCAGGAACAGATGCCTATCAAAACTCTTGGCACAGAGCATAGGGTGTAAATAAAATAAGTTTGGTTGGTTGAATCAGAGATTTATTAAAGAGCTTAATTTTTAATCTGCTAGTCAGCTCATGTCAAAACAAACTTAGTAGAGAGAAACAAAATGATGTTTTGACAGTTTCAAGATGAACACATTTTAATTTTCCTAAAATTAAAATTTATCTTATAATTAGATTGTGTAATTTAAACTATTTAGTTTTCTTTCTTAGAAGTACTTAGGGATATATCTTATAGTTGGTGGCATCTTAGATCATGAAATATAGCATATTTGTTAGATGGGTAGTCTAAAAGTTTCCTCCTTTGGCCAACTTCCTCAGAATTTTTTGGAGAACCAGTTTACATAGCTTTCTGGTCCTCACTAAATCAAAATATAGTATCAAAATACAGTGCATTTGGAGCTAGACAAATTTCCAGGTAACACTTATGTTTAATTATGTCTGAGAAGCATTGACTCAGGTAGAAAAATCTCTGTAAGTTAGAAAATCAGGTGACTAGGCCTATACTACTTTAACTCTTCATTAATATATGTTCATTAAGCTGTAATTGGCATTATGCTTTTGCATTTGTAAAGACTTGAATTGAGTAATTCAGTAAAGAGATTACAAATACTCTTACTTCAAAACTCCATAAATTGCAGCCTCTATTGTATTGTCAGGGGAAAACTCATTTTATTTTTTATTTTATTTTATTTTACTTTAGGTTCTGGGGTATATTTTATTTTACTTTAGGTTCTGCAGGTCATGCAGGCTTGTTGCGTTGATGCATACTATATCTGGCATTTCTCCCCATGTTATCCCTCCCCACCCTTCCCACCCAATGCTGTCTCTCCCCTAGCCCCACCCAACTGCCTCCCGTGTGTGATGCTCCTTTCCCTGAGTCCACTTGTTCTCATTGTTCAACACCCGCCTATGAGTGAGAACATGTGGTTTTTGGTTTTCTGTTCTTGTGTCAGTTTGCTGAGAATGATGGTTCCCAGATTCATCCAAGTCCCTACAAAAGACACAAACTCATCATTTTTTTATGGCTGCATAGTATTCCATGGTGTATATGTGCCACATTTTCATTCTGCAGTCTATCATTGATGGGCATTTGGGTTGGTTCCAGGTCTTTGCTATTGTAAACAGGGCTACAATGAACATAAGTATGCGTCTTTACAGTAGAATGATTTATAGTTATTTGGATATATATCCAGTAATGGGATTAATGGGTAAAATGGAATTTCTATTTCTAGATCCTTGAAAAATCACCACACTGTCTTCCACAATGGTTGAACTAATTTACACCCCCACCAACAGTGTAAAAGTGTTCCTACTTCTCCACAACCTCTCCAGCATCTGTTGTCTCCAGATTTTTTTAATGATCACCATTCTAACTGGCATGAGAAGGTATCTCAATGTGGTTTTGATTTGCATTTCTCTAATGACCAGTGATGATGAGCATTTTTTCATATGTTTGTTGGACTCGTATATGTCTTCTTTCTTAAAGTGTCTGTTCATATCCTTCACCCATTTTTGAATGGGTTTTTTTTTTTTTCTTGTATATCTGTTTTAGTTCTTTGTAGATTCTGGATATTAGTCTTTGTCGGATGGGTAGATTACAAAAAATTTTTTCCCATTTTTTTGGATACTAGTTCACTCTAATGATGGTTTCTTTTGCTGTGCCGAAGCTCTGGAGTTTAATTAGATTCCATTTGTCTATCTTGGCTTTTGTTGCCATTGCTTTTGGTGTTTTATTCATGAAGTCCTTGCCTATGCCTATGTCCTGCATGGTTTTGCCTACGTTTTCTTCCAGTGTTTTTATGGTGTTAGGGTTTATGTTTAAATCTTTAATCCATTTGGAGTTAATTTTAGTGTAAGGTGTCAGGAAGGGGTCCAGTTTCTGCTTCCTGCACATTGCTAGCCAGTTTTCCCAACACCATTTTTAAAACATGGAGTCCTTTCCCCATTGCTTGTTTTCATCAGGTGTGTCAAGGATCAGATGGTTGTAGATGTCTGGTATTGCATCTCAGGCCTCTGTTCTGTTCCATTGGTCTATGTCTGTTTTGGTACCAGTACCAAGCTGTTTTGATTACTCTAGCCTTGTAGTATAGTTTGAAGTCCAGCAGTGTGATGCCTCCGGCTTTGTTCTTTTTGCTGAGGATTGTCTTGGCTATGTGGGCTCTCTTTTGGTTCCATATGAAGTTTAAAGCATTTTTTTCCAGTTCTGTGAATAAGGTCATTGGTAGCTTGATGGGTATAGCATTGAATCTATAAATTACTTTGGCAGTATGGCAATTTTCAAGATGCTGATTCTTACTAACCATGAGCATGGAATATTTTTCCATCTGTTTGTGTCCTCTCTTATTTCATTGAGCAGTGGTTTGCAGTTCTCCTCAAAGAAATCCTTTACATCCTTTGTTAGTTGTATTCCTAGGTATTTTATTCTATTTGTAGCAATTGTGAATGGGAGTTTGCTCTTGATTTGGTTCTCTGTTTGTCTGTTATTGTTATATAGGAATGCTTGTGGATTTCTGCACATTGATTTTGTATCCTGAGACTTTGCTGAAGTTGCTTATCAGTTTGAGAAGATTTTGGGCTGAGACGATGGGGTCTTCTAAATATACAATCATGTCATCCGCAAATAGAGGCAGTTTGACTTCCTCTTTTCCCAGTTGAATACCCTTTATTTCTTTTTCTTGCCTGATTGCTCTGGCTGGAACTTCTAATACTATAATGAATAGGAGTGGTGAGAGAGGGCATCCTTGTCTAGTGCCTGATTTTAAAGAGAATTCTTCCAGCTTTTGCCCATGCAGTATGGTATTGGCTATAGGTTTGTCATATATAGCTTTTATCATTTTATGATACGTTCCATAGATACCTAGTTTATTGAGGGTTTTTAGCATGAAGGGATGTTGAATTTTGTTGAAGGCCTTCTCTGCATCTAATGAGATAATGATGTGGTTTTTGTCTTTGGTTCTGTTTATGTGATGGATTACATTTATGGACTTGCATATGTTGAACTAGCCTTGTATCCCTGAAGTGAAGCCTACTTGATCGTGAAGAATTAGCTTTTTGATGTGCTGTTGCATTCTGCTTGCCAGTATTTTATTGAAGATTTTTGCATCAATGTTTATCATGGATATTGGCCTGAAGTTTTCTTTTTTAGTTGAGTCTCTGCCTTGTTTTGGTATCAGGATGATGTTGGTCTCACAAAATGAGTTAGGGAGAATTCCCTCTTTTTGTATTGTTTGATATAGTTTCAGAAGGAACGGGACCCACTCCTCTTTGTAGGTCTGGTAGAATTTGGCTGTGAACCCGTCTGCTCCTGGACTTTTTTTGGTTGGTAGGCTATTGATTGCTGCCTCAACGTCAGCCTTTGTTATTGGTCTATTCAAGGTTTCAACTTCCTCCTTTTTTAGTCTTGGTAGAGTGCAAGTGTCAAGGAATTTATCCATTTCTTCCTGGTTTACTGGTTTATGTGTGTAGAGCTGTTTGTAGTAATCTCTGATGATAGTTTGTATTTCTGTTGGTTCAGTGGTGATATCCCCTTTATCTTGTTTTATTGCATCTATTTGATTCTTTTCTTTTCTTTTTTATTATTCTGGCTAGTGGTCTGTCTATTTTGCTGATCTTTTCAAAAAAACCACCTCCTGGATTTATTGATTTTTTGAAGGGTTTTTTGTGTCTCTATCTCCTTCAGTTCGGCTCTGAACTTAGTTATTTCTTGTCTTCTGCTAGCTTTTGAGTTTTTTTTTTTTTAATCTTCCTCCTCCAGCTCTTTCAATGGTGATGATAGGGTGTCAATTTTAGATCTTTTCTTGTTTCTCATGTGGGCACTTATTGCTATAAATTTCTCTCTCATCACTGCTTTAAAGGTGTCCCAGAGATTCTGGTAGGTTGTGTCTTCATTCTCATTGGTTTCAAAGAACATCTTTATTTCTGCCTTCATTTCATTGTTTATCCAGTCAACATTCAGAAGCAAGTTGTTCATTTTCCAAGTGGTTGTGCAGATTTGAGAGCGTTTCTTAATCCTGAGTTCTAATCTCATTGCACTGTGGTCTGATAGACTGTTATGATTTCCGATCTTTTGCATTTGCTGAGGAGTGATTTTCTTCCAGTGATGTGGTCGACTTTAGACTAAGTGTGATGTGGTGCTTAGAAAAATGCATATTCTGTGGATTTGGTGTAGAGCATTCTGTATATGTCTATTAGGTCCGCTTGGTCCAGCTCTGCCTTCAAGTCCTGGATGTCCTTGTAAATTTTCTGTCTCGTTGATCTAATATTGACAGTGGAGTGTTGAAGTCTCCCACTATTATTGTGTGAGAGTCTAAATCTCATTTTAGGTCATTAAGAACTTGCTTTATGTATCTGGGAGCTCCTGTGTTGGGTGTGTATATATTTAGGATAGTTAGCTCTTCTTGTTGGATTGATCCTTTTACCATTATGTAATGCCCTTCTTTGTCTCTTTTGATCTTTGTTGGTTTGAAGTCCATTTTATCAGAGACTAGGATCACAATCCATGCTTTTTTTTTTTGTTCTCTATTTGCTTGATAAATCTTCTTCCATCCCTTTATTTTGAATCTATGTGTGTCTTTGTATGTGAGATGGGTTTCCTGAATACAGCACACTGATGGGTCTTGACTTTTTATTCAGTTTGCCAGTCTGTGTCTTTTGATTGGGGCATTTAGGTCATTTACATTCACTGTTAATAGTGTTGTGTGAATTTGATCCTGTCGTTTTGTTACTGGCTGTTTTTCTTGCCTGTTAGCTGACTCATTTTCTTCACTGCGTTTTTGGTCTTTGCCATTTGGTGTGCTTTTGCAGTGGCTGGTATTTGTTCCTTTCCATGCTTTGTGTTCCTTTCTGGAGCTCTTGTAAGGGAAGATCTGGTGGTGATACAATCTCTCAGTAATTGCTTGTCCTTAAAGGATTTTATTTCTCCTTCACTTGTGAAGCTTAGTTTGGCTGGATATGAGATTCTGGGTTGACAGCTCTTTTCTTTAAGCATGTTGAATATTGGCCCCCACTTTCTTCTGGCTTGTAGGGTTTCTGCCAACTTTCTTCTGGCTTGTAGGGTTTCTGCCAAGAGATCTGCTGTAAGTCTGATGGGCTTCCCTTTGTGGGTGACCCAACCTTTCTCTCTGGCTGCCATTAGCATTTTTTTCCTTCATTTCAACCCTAGTGAATCTGATAATTATATGCCTTGGGGTTGCTCTTCTTGAGGAATATATTTGTGAAGCTCTCTGTATTTCTTGGATTTGAATGTTGGACTACCTTGTTAGGCTTGGTAAGTTCTCCTGGATAATATCCTGGAGTGTGTTTTCCAGCTTGGATTCATTCTCCCCATCATATTCAGGTACACTGATCGAGCGTAAATTAGATCTTTTCACATAATCCCATATTTCTTGGAGGCTTTGTTAGTTTCTTTTCACTCTTTTTTCTCTTGTCTTGCCTTCTCTTTTTATGTTATTGAGTTGATCTTTAATCTCTGATATCCTTTCCTCTGCTTGATTGATTCAGCTATTAAAACTTGTGTTTGCTTCACATAGTTCTCTTGCTGTGTTTTTCAACTCCATCAAGTCGTTTATATGCTCTTCTTTAAGCTGGTTATTCTAGTCAGCATTTCGTCTAACCTTTTTTCAAGGTTTGTGGTTTATTTGCATTGAGTTAGGACGTGTTCCTTTAGCTCAGAAAAGTTTGTTATTATCCACATTCTGAAACCTGTGTCTGTCAATTCATCACACTCTTGCTCAGTCATGTTGCATTCCCATGTTGTTGAGGAGTTGTGATCCCTTGAAGGAGAAGAGGTGTTCTGGTTTTTGATGGTTTCATCTTTTTTGGCACTTTTTTTTTTTTTTTTTCCCATTTTCATGGATTTTCCTCACTGTGATCTCAGGGAGCTGCTTGATGAGGTCACTTGTCTGCCTGTCGAGGCGCTACTTGTTTTCTGTGGACTGCTTCAGGTTGCTAGGTAAGTTTCCTGTGTCCTTTTTGTTTACACTGGGAGATTAAGCCCACCTCTTCCACTGACCTGGAGGTGTTGCTGGGTAGTCAAGAATGCTGTCCCCTTCATAGGCTTCCTATGCTTTTATTGTTGTTGTTGTTGTTTTTAAAACCTGAGGCCTAGTTCTACCCTTTCAATGGTGGACTATACCCTTCCTCCACAGGGCTGGTTCTTTCAGCATTCAGCTCAGACTGTGGCACTGGCTGAGCAACCTGCTAGAGTTAGTGCTTCAGCACTCTGGGATTTGTGGGGGATGGTAGGGACCCACCCAGCCACACTGCCTGTCTCCCTGTTTTCAGCTTCTTCTCTCTGGTCATGGGGAAAAGAGCCACCCAGCTGCTTTGTCTGTCCTCCCGCCTTCAGCTCCCTCTTTCTCTGGGCAGTGGGAGGGGCCAATAGCTCATCTGCAGGCTCTCAAGGCTGGTTTATGGGCTTACACCTTTGCTTAGATCTGTGCACCAATCCGGGACACTGTCCTGGGTTATTATTGAATTCTGCACTTGCAACTCCTGGTGCTTGACTGGCAAAGATCCCTTGTTCTGTGTATTGCTGAGGCTTTGGGGGAAGCTCTGTATATGGACTGGAGTGCCAGAAGGGGAGACTCCAACTCACTGGTCAGATGCACTTTCTGGGTGAAACAGCACCCCTCCCTGCCTGTCTGCCCTGCCTGGGCTTTGCTCACTGTCGGACCAGACCCGTTGAAATGCCCCGGTACCTCTGTTGGAGCTAGGAGATCTCTGGATTTCAGTGTCTCTCTTGCTGGGTGTTGTGCAGCGGATTTGTGTTTATTCAGCCATCTTGACTGTCTCCCATCGAAAATTCATTTTAAAGATTATATGAGTTTCTTCCTTGCTACATATCTTTTGATCTGTTATTGTTATTTCAGTGATCTAATGGCTTATGTTTTATATATTCTAAGTCATCTCAAATATTTTGGTTACATTAAATCCCAACTTTGCCAACAATTTTTAAATATTTAGATATTATAATGAAGAATGTCATCTGTTAATTATATATCCCTGGAGAAAACATAAAAATAATTTTCAAATTGAGATGTACAGTACTCTAAAAGTTGGCTTAAATTTGTACAGAACGTACTTTCTAAATATTTAAATTTTTCTTTCAGTGTTTGAACCACATAGGGAAGTGTACTTGTATTGCAAACATGAAACAGACTACCTTCAAACTGACAAAAAGTTCCTATTGCTGAGATCGTAAACTCTCTTCCTAGAAATTCAGAAATTGTTGAGGGAATTGTGAAGTTAAATTTGACTTTTAACACCATTATAGTCATGTTGCTAGTTATTTATGTCTTCTTTCTGTGCACTAAAGAACAGCTTGGAGGCAAATACACTATGAAGATGCTGTAGTCTTTGGAAACCATGGTGGTGAAATTTTCCATTTGATGAATAATTAAAGCTATTGCAATAGCTTTATAGTATTGCAGTCATCTCCATCTTTCTCATAAAAAATCTTTTTTCCATGATTTTATTTTTGGAATCTTTTGTTTAAATTCTAACTTTGAGAAAATAGGGACAAAAATACACAATAAAACTGTAGAGAGTGAATTCTGCTTCTTCCAGTGGCAGAAAATAAGGGTGGATTGCGTAACAATCATCTTTACCTTACGGCACTGTACATAGAACTGCATTTTGTATACCAATTCAAATTTAAAGTTATGCAACAAATATTTATAGAACGAATTCTGCAATAGAATAAAATTCTGTGTGGCTATGGAAATCCTATTTAGGCATAATTCTGTCTACAGTAGAGAAAATTAACTTGTGGTAATAAAATTTTGAAAGTTGAAAAATATGTAATTTATTTTTAGTTAGAACCAATTTCAATAAGAAACAAAGGAGATAGGTTCACATTAGATATATCCAGGAATTAAAGTTCATCTGGGATTACACACTGAAATATATATGGAATGTTTGTGATTTTCAAATAAGAATTAAGACAATATTTATCCTAAATACATCTCTTTCTGATTGTGAATTTGAATAATAATGTTCCTTCCAAAAGTATTTATATTTAAGCAGTGTACTAATTATAAATACTTTTGGAAGGAACATTATTATTTCCTTAAATATAAATACTTTTGCAAGGGAACAGTTGAACTTTTCCCATTCAACTGTATTTGGGCAAAATAAACTTTTTCCAAATTTTTTTACATTACAAGAAATATAGTAGCAATTAAACTAATGCCATTCCAAACCAAAAGAATTCATTTTGATAATAACCAACATTAAATGCCAGTTGAACTATCATAGTCAAAAAGGTACCCACTGGGAATATTGAGCTGGGGCAATTAAAATGTTTCCAAAGTGGGCTTTATAATTAGCAGTGTCTAATAAAAGAACATCTCAATCCTCTTAATCATGTCAGTGTGATATATGGGACACTAAAAAATGCCTCCTACCATAAAGCTATTGAGGTTCATCAGTTATTATTATTATTATTATTATTATTTTGCATTCCATAGCTTTAGGTTTTTCTCTTTCCTCTAGTCTAACTAGTGGTGGATGGGGTACTGGTACTTAAAAACAGTAGTGGTTGTACTGGTTATACTAGTTGTAGGGGTTGTACTAATTATAAGAATAATAGCAATAAGAACTTTCATTTGCTGAGAATTTACTATATTTCTAGCACTGGTGTAAATGGATTAGTCCATCTATGAGATGAAGAAAATTACTTAAGATTTTGCCACTATTAAATGAGGCAGTGGGGATATTAATCCCTAGTATCTCCTAGGCCAGACTGTGCACCTTTACCAAAATTTTTGTAAGTATTATGATTTTATCTATAACCTTTGTTTTAAAATATATCACCAAAGCAAACATAAGTTTTATTAAAATGTGATAAGGATAACATATTATTATTTACACAGGACAATATATTTTATGATATGAGTATTCATTTTGTCAATAAATTAATAGCCATCCAAAGATGCATATGAAATAGTCTCCACTTTTTACTTATTACTTTAAATTTCCAGTTTTCAATATTGTCAGCATGAATCAGGCCACTGTAGAAATTAATACATTCTTAGAATGGAAGCTAATCAGCAGAGATTATCAAGCTAGAAAAAGAGTAAGAAATTGTGTGATTCACTGTCAAGTGAATCAGGAATGCAGAAGTCAGATTCAAGCTTCCAAGAGAGTCTCAGTTATTTCAAAAAAGGATCTGAAATATTACCAATCAAACTTTTAGGAAGTCAGATTCTCAGCCAATTAAGTATATAAACTCTACATGATTACTTTGATTAATTGAACAGATATCAAATAAATGAGTGTGGTCCATAAATATGATTACCTGCCAGGATCTAACTAACATCTGATCAAGAATAGTAGAAGCTGAGCAAAACCAAAATAGGGTCAGGTAAAGCAGAGAACCAAGAGTATGACTTTCTGCAAATGCTTGACTGACTCACAAGGTAATATATTCTTCAACTCAAAAAATATGAGTCAGTAAGATGTGTCGAAACAAGCTAAATTATTAAAGAGAATTGCAAAGTCTGCATATGAAAAGATGCACATGAACCTTGAAAATGCTTTTGTTGCATTATTTAGAATAGTTATAAATGTCAGGTTACTGCTAGTGGTACTTCTCTTAAGAGTGGCATTTGCAAAATAATATTTGCCAAAGTTCATGTGACTATTTTTGTGAAAACCATAGGAAAACTTCCTTTTACAAAAAGTTATATGTACTCTTAACAAAGGTACTAGAACTGATGCTGGTGTAACTATTATTTTTTCATTCTTAACTAATAGGCTTGAATTAAAATATCCCTAGGATGTCTTCAATACATATTTCAGATTTTTATGAGCAATGTGATTTTCCTATAAGGAAATTAATTAAAATTGTTTGACAAACTACCAAAAGCCACTGAAAATATTCATGGATTATCCATTAAACATTCAAAAAGGTCATTTGTTCAAAGTATTTTATTTTCATTTTGGAAAATGCTTTAGTAATATTTAATATATTATATTTTCCTCATTCTACTCTTCATGGACAAAATAACTTGTAATGATTCAGATTATCCCTGCTGTTATTAGTTTGTAGTTTTACTGGAATTCAAAAATTTCAGAAAATTTATTCTAGAGAAGCATAATTATCAACATTCTGGTTTTGACACATAATGTTAAGGAATAAAAATTCTCCATAAAATAAATTTATATTGTTGGGAGGACTTGGAATAGTGAAACAAAATTTAATAAATAAATGAGACAGACTATCCAAGACGGTTGAATAGGAACAACTCTAGAGTGCAGTTCCCAGCGAGAATGCAGAGGGTGAGTGATTCCCAGGCTGAAAACCGCCATGAATCTCCAGCACAGCTATTTCTGCTGCCACAGTGGGTGCCGCACAAAATCTCATACAAATTTGGGTGCCGTTTCAACTGGAGCCAGGAACGCCTGGGAGACAGAGTCACCCAATCAACTGAAAAAAAGGGGGCTGAAAGAGGGAGCCAGGTGATCTGGCTCAGTGGGTCCCACCCTCACAAAGACCAGCAATCTGAAATGCTCTGGATTGATAGTTACACAGTAAGCACAGCTGGACCCAGGACGGTCCAGCTCTGTGGGTGGAAGGGTATCTGCCATTACCAAGGCAGTCCACCACTACCGAGGCAGTCTGCCATTACTGAAACAGACCACCATTACTGAGGCAGTCCACCATTACCGAGGCAGTCCGCCATTACTGATACAGTCTGCCATTACTGAGACAGACCGCCATTATTGAGGCAGTTCTAATTATACCTCTATAAACAAAACCACAAAGAATTTCACATAGCAGCTGGGCAGAGGCCCCAGCAGCTCAGAAATGCCTCTGCTGGCAGAATGTGACTAGGCTACCTCCTCACTGGGCAGGGCATCTCTATAAAAAGGCAGCAGCACATCAGGAATTTATAAATAAAGCCCCACCTTCCAAAGACAGAGCACATGGGAAAAAAAAGGCAGTTATGAGCTCCACTGCAGAAGACTTAAATGTACCTGCCCACTAGCTCCGAACTGAACAACAGAGCCCATAGCTAAGCACTGGAGCTCCAATAAGGGACAGACTGTCTCCTCAAGCAGCTCCCTGACACCAATATATCCAAAGAGACACCTCATAAAGGAGGGCTCAGGCTGACATCTGGTAGGTATCCTTCTGGGACAAAGATAACAGAAGAAGAAATCAGCAGCAACCCTTACTGTTCTGCAGCTGATGCAGGTGATCCCCAGGCAAGCAGTGTCTGGAGTTAACCTCCAGCAGTCCTACAGCAGAAGGGCCTGACTGTTAAAAGGAAAACTAAGAAACAGAAATAATTAACTTCATCAAGAAAGGATGTCCACTAAGAGATATCATCTGAAAGTCACCAAATACAAACATCATAGGTAGATAAATCCACAAAGATGGGAAGAAACCAGTGCAAAAAGGACCAAAACACCCAAAACCAGAACACTTCTCCTCCTCCAAAGGATCACAACTCCTCACCAGCAAAGGAACAAGGCTGGATGGAGAACAAGTCTGATGAATTGACAGAATCAGTCTTCAGAAAGTAGGTAATAACAAACATCTCTGAGCTAAAAGAATATGTTCTAACCCAATGCAAAGAAACTAAGAACCTTGAAAAAAAGGTTTGACGAAATACTAACAAGAATAAACAGCTGAAAGAAGAATATAAATGACTTAATAGAGCTGAAAAACACAACATGAGAACTTCGAAAAGCATATACACGTTTCAATAGCCGAATTGACCAAGCAGAAGAAAGGATATCAGAGGATTAAGGTCAACTCAATGAAATAAAACCAGAAGGCAAGATTAGAGAAAAAAGAGTGAAAAGAAATGAACAAAGCCTCCAAGAAATATGGGATTATGTGAAAAGACCTAATCTACGTTTGATAGGTGTACATGAATGTGAAGGAGAGAATAAATCCAAGCTGGAAAACACTCTTAAGGATATTATCCAGGAGAACTTCCCCAATCTAGCAAGGTAGGCCAATATTCAAGTCCATAAAATATAGAGAACACCACAAAGATATTCTTCAAGTAGAGCAATCCCAAGGCACATAATCGTCAAATTCACCAGGGTTGAAATGAAGGAAAAAATGCTAAGGGCAGCCAGAGAGAAATGTCACGTTACCCACAAAGGGAAGCTGATCAGACTCACAGTGGATCTCTAGGCAGAAACCGTACAAGCCAGAAGACAGTGGGGGCCAATATTCAACATCCTTAAAGAAAAGAACTTTCAACCTAGAATTTCATATCCAGCCAAATTAAGCTTCATAAGTAAAGGATAAATAAAATCCTTCATGGAAAAGCAAATGCTGAGAGATTTCATCACCACCAGGCCTGCCTTACAAGAGCTCTTGAAAGAAGCACTAAACATAGAAAGGAACAACCAGTACAAGCCACTCCAAAAATGTACCAAATGGTAAAAAGCATCAACACAATGAAGAAACTGTGTCAACTAACAGGCAAAACAACCAGCTAGCATCAAAATTATAGGATCAAATACACACATAACAATATTAACCTCAAATGTAAATGGACTAAAAGCCCCAATCAAAAGACACAGACTGGTAAATTAGACAAACAGTCAAAACCCATCAGTGTTCTGTATCCAGAAAACCCATCTCACATACAAGGACACACATGGGCTTAAAATAAAGGGATAGAGGAAGATTTATCAAGCAAATGGAGAGCAAAAATAAAAAAGCAGGAGTTGCAATTCTAGTCTCTGATAAAAGAGACTTTAAATGAACAAAAATCAAAAGAGACAAAGAAGGGCATTACATAATAATAAAAGGATCAATTCATCAAGAATAACTAACTGTCCTAAATATATACACACCCAATACAGGAGCACCCAGATACATAAAGCAAGTTCTTAACGACCTACAAAGAGACTTAGACTCCCACACAATAAGAGTAGGAGATTTTAACACTCCATTGTCAATATTAGACAGATCAACGAGACAGAAAATTAAGACGGATATCCTAGACTTGAACTCAGATCTGGACCAAGCAAACCTAATAGACATTTACAGAACTCTCCATCTCAAATCCACAGAATATACATTATTCTCAGCATCACATTACACCTATGCTAAAATTGACCACATAATTGGAAATAAATCACTCCTCAGCAAATGTAAAAAAAATGGAAATCATAACAAACAGTCTCTCAGACCACAGTGCAATCAAATTAGAGCTCAGGATGAAGAAACTAAGAACTGCACAACTTCATGGAAACTGAACAACTGGCTCCTGAATGTTGACTGGATAAATAATGAAATGAAGGCAGCAATAAAGATTTTCTTCTAAACCAATGAGAACGAAGACACAACATACCAGAATATCTGGGACACATTTAAAGCTGCACCTGGAGGAAAATTTATAGCATTATGAACACATGGGAAGCAAGGAAAGATCTAAAATCGACACCCTATCATCAAAATTGAAAGAGTGGGAGGAGCAAAATGAAAAAAAAAAAAAAACTCAAAAACTAGCACAAGACAAGAAATAACTAAGATCAGAGCAGAACTGAAGGACAGAGACACAAAAAACCCTTAAAAAATTAATAAATCCAGGAGCTGCTTTTTGAAAAGATCAACAAAATAGACAGACTACTAGCCAGATTAATAAACAAGAAAAGAGAAGAATCAAATAGATGCAATAAAAAATGATAGAGGGGATATCACCACAGATTCTACATAAATACAAACTACCATCAGAGATTACTACAAACAACTCTATGCACACAAACCAGTAAATCTGGAAGAAATGGATAAATTCCTTGACACTTGCACCCTCCCAAGCCTAAACGGGGAAGAAGTCAAAACGCTGAATAGACAAATAACAAGGGCTGAAGTTGAGGCAGCAACCAATAGCCTACCAACCAAAAAAAGCCCAGGTCCAGATGGTTTCCCAGATAAATTCTACCAGACATACAAAGAGGAGCTGGTACCATTCCTTCTGCAACTATTCCAAACAATCCATAAAGAGGGAATCCTTTCAAAATCATTTTGTGAGACCAACATCATTCTCATACTAAAATCAGGCAGAGATTCAACAAAAAAAGAAAACCTCAGGCCAATATCCATGATGAACATAGATGCAAAAATCTTAAATAAAGTACTGGCAAACCGATTGCAACAGCACATCAAAAAGCTTATCCATCGTGATCAAGTAGCCTTCATCCTGGGGATGAAAGTCTGGTTCAACATATGCAAGTGTATAAATGTAATCCACTACATAAACAGAACCAGTGACAAAAACCATGATTATCTCAATAGATTCAAAGAAGGCTTTTGACAAAATTCAACAGCCCTTTATGCTAAAAACTCTCAATGAACTAGATATCAATGGAACCTATCTCAAAATAATAAAAGCTATTGACGGCCAACCCACAGCCAATATCATACTGAATGGGCAAAAACTGGAAGCATTCCCTATCTGGCACTAGGCAAGAATGCACTCTCCCACCACTCCTATTCAATATAGTATTGGAAGTTCTAGCCAGAGCAGTCAGGCAAGAAAAAGAAATAAAGGGTATTCAATTAGGAAAGGAGGAAGTCAAATTGTCTCTATTTGCAGATGCCATGATTGTATATTTAGAATACCCATCGTCTGAGCCCAAAGCATCCTGAAACAGATAAGCAACTTCAGCAAAGTCTCAGGATACAAAATCAATGTGCAGAAATCACAAGCATTCCTATACACCAATAAAAGACTTAAAGAGAGCCAAAACAAGAACAAACTGCCATTCACAATTGCTTCAAAGAGAATAAAATACCTAGGAATACAACTAACAAAGGATGTTAAGGACCTCTTCAAGGAGAACTGCAAACCACTTCTCAAGGAAATAAGAGAGGACACAAACAGATGGAAAAACATTCCATGCTCATGGTTAGGAAGAATCAATATTGTGAAAATGGCCATATTGCCCAAAGTGATTTACAGATTCAACTCTATCCCCATCAAGCTACCTATAACCCTCTTCACAGAACTGGAAAACACCACCTTATACTTCACATGGAATGAAAACAGGGCCCACATAGCTCAGACAATCCTAAACAAAAAGAACAAAGCTGGAGGCATTATGCTACCTGACTTCAAGCTATACTACAAGGATACAGTAATCAAAACAGCATGGTACTCTTACCAAAACAGAGATATACACCAATGGAACAGAACAGAGGCCTCAGAGAGATTGCCACACAACTACAACCATCTGATCTTGGAAAAACCTGAGAAAAACAAGCAATGGGGAAAGGATTCCCTGTTTAATAAGTGGTGTTAGAAAACTGGCTAGCCATGTGCAGAAAGCAAACACTGGACCCCTTCCTAACACCTTACACTAAAATTAACTCCAGATGGATTAAAGACTTAAACATAAGACCTAACACCATAAAAGCCCTAGAAGAAAACCTAGGCAAAACCATTCAGGACATAGGCATAGTCAAGGACTTCATGAATAAAACACCAAAAGCATTGGCAACAAAAGCCAAAACAGACAAACAGGATCTAATTAAACTTCAGAGCTTCTGCACAGGAAAAAAACAATCATTAGAGTGGCCTGGCAACCAACAAAATGGGAAAAAAAATTTTGCAATCTACCCATCTGACAAAGGGCTAATATCCAGAATCTACAAAGAACTAAAACAGATTTACAAGAAAAAAACAAACAAGCCCATTTGAAAGTGGGCAAAGGATATGAACAGACACTTTTCAAAAGAAGGCATCTATGCGGCCAAGAAACATACGAGAAAATGCTCAACATCACTGGTCATTAGAGAAATTCAAATCAAAACCACATTGAGATACCATCTCACGCCAGTTATAATGGTGATCATTAAAAAATCTGGAGACAACAGATGCTGGAGAGGATGTGGAGAAATAGGAACACTTTTACACTGTTGGTGGGAATGTAAATTAGTTCAGCCATTGTGGAAGACGGTGTAGTGATTCCTCTGGGATCTAGAAATAGAAATTCCCTTTGACCCAGCAATCCCATTACTGGGTATATACCCAAAGGATTAAAATCATTCTTTTATATTGTCATATGCACATGTATGTTCATTGTGGCTCTGTTTACAATAGCAAAGACCTGAAACCAACACAAATGCCCATCAATGATAGACTAGGCAGGGAAAATGTGGCCCATATACACCATGGAATACTATGCAGCCATAAAAATGATGAGTTTGTATTCTTTGTAGGGACATGGATGAATCTGGAAACCATCATTCTCAGCAAACTGACACAAGAACAGAAAATCGAACACCACGTTCTCACTCATAGACTGGTATTGAACAATGAGAATCCATGGGCACAGGAAGGGGAGCATCACACACTGGGGTCTGTTGCAGGGGGTTAGGGGTGTGACAGCGTGTGGTGGGGAGGTTGGGGAGAGATAACATGGGGAGAAATGCCAGGTGTAGGTGATGGGGAGGATGGAGGGAGCAAACCACCTTGCCATATATGTACCTATACAACAATCCTGCATAATCTGCACATGTACCCCAGAACCTAAAGTATGATTAAAAAAAAAAAGTCATTGTGATGTCAGACAGAACCATTCTAAGTGTCATTTATATATTGGCCATTCATATATTCCATAGCATAAAAATTAAAGATATACTGAATTATCTATTAAGCTTAGTGTATCTTGTAAGTCTTTACCCACAGAAATAGAACCAGGAGGAGAGGTGTATTAAGAGATTTAATATAAGCTATTGGATTATTGTGAGAGCCAGGCAAGTTCAAATACTCAGGGCATGCCATCAGGAAGAGAACACTAAATCTCTGAGCACCAGGTGAAGCTGCTATCCACAAGTAGAATGTCTTATTCTTTAGGGATATTTCATCTCTGCTCTTAAGTCTTCTCAATCGATTTCATCAATTTAGCCTGATTCATTATCTAGCATCACCACCCTTAGGGTCAACTGATTATGGACTTTAATCACATCTCTAAAACACCATCACAGTAACAGCTATATTAGTTTGTGATTGTATAACTGGGGGTGGTAACCTAGCCTAGTTGACACATTTAACTGATCATCACACCTAGTTTCATTGATTAAACTGTTTTGCCTCCTTTAGACATCTCTTCAAAGATGCCTCCACTTTTTGAGGCTTTCTCCACCTCTTCAATTAGAATTGCATTACCTCCTTCTCAAAACTCCTTATTCTCATTTCTTGTAATTTTTTTTCTTTGCATAAATTGCTGTCTCACAATTCAAGCAACATTTTAATTGTTTTTCTCTCCATCACTAGGATATGGGCACCATGAGGGTAGTTGTTTTGTATGGTCTATTGTTACATTTCTGATACCTAGAATAGAGGTTGGCATACATTAGACACTCATTAAATATTGGTTAAATGGATAAACACGACTAGCCAGATAGTTGATTAATCGCCACAATTATTTATTTTACATAAGTGTAAATAGAAGGTGACAGTGGTTCAAAGAGTATGATGCTCCATATTAAGTCATTAAATAACACAGCTTAATTTGCAAATCCAATAGTCCCCTGAAAAAGATTGTTATTTTTCAAGATTTTACTTGAAAATAGAAATATCTCTTTACTAAAAAATCATAGTATTATTTCTATGCAGCCAGAAAATAGGTGTGTATCACAAGAAAATAAACACCAAAGCTATATAGGTTTTGAGGAGATAATTTTTACTTCAAAATGCGTTGTTTCATTTACATTATAGATCTGAGAAATAACATTCTAAGAACATAGTAACACTAACATATATTAAATTCCACAAAATACTCATCCACACACCAAATTTTAAACTATATGGACATTCTTTGACAAATCAATTCCACTTTTAGAATTTCATTCTATCTATATGCTTTCAAAAGTTTGTAAAGATAGTTGTATATGGATGTCCAATACAAAACCAATTTTAAAGGCAAACAGAATGACCTACATGTTTATTAAGAAAAGTTAGTTAAATAAAATATACACTTATGCTATGAATTACTATGCAACAGATAAAAAGAAAGACACAAAATTATGACTACATAGTTCCGAAGTATATTAAGTGAAAAATTAAGAATACAATAAATAATATGTATTATGAGCCCTTGTATATTAATAATAAACATGTATATTTAAATATTATTGAATATCACTAAAGAATTGTGATAAAAATTTTAAGAATATAATAGTGTTTATCTTTAATTTATGATGCCAAGTAAAAGCAAATTTTTACTTTTCTTTTATTAACATTTCAGTATTGATCATTTTCAAAGCGCATTTGTTACTTTATGATTAAAAACTAGGCTACAGTAAATAAATATTATATGCATATATTTTGACACAGCAATTTTGTATCTAGTAATTTATCCTAAAGAAATGATTAAGGATGTGCATAAAGATTTATGTACGTAATGTTCATTGCAGCATTGTTTATTACAACAAAAATGGAAAATAGCCAATCCTGCAATATAAGAATGTGGTTAAATAAATTATAATATATCTATTTTATGAATGCTATGTACTCATTAAAATGGTGCTGTGAAAGTTTTATCCTAAATGCTGTATCATCCTTTATTAACAAGTTTTAAAAGAGGGAGGAAAGAGTTACAAAACAGCATATATCATATATGCCTATTCTCAAGATGTCTATATGCCGAAGTCTTAATTGGTTGTTTAGTTGGTTTGTGGATGGTTTTTATGTTCATTTTTGTGTATTTACATACTTTTCAAAATTTTTGTAATAATTTGCATTACTTTTAGAGACAAAATATATTATAAAAAGCAATTAGCATTATATTTACAAGCATGAGAATTTTTTCTGTATAAGAAAATAAAATGTGTGAAATTTAGAAACTGTGATGCCCTTGTCTCAGATATTTATTACTTACACCAAAAAGAGTAATTTACTGTCCTGAAACAGAGTAAAAATGAACCTGATCAAACACCTGATGTGATAAAGTTAGATAAAATCAGGATCACTGCGAAACACTCAAGAGCCAAGTCTTAATGAAGGCAAATACCTATTTTTAAAAGACATAATGATGATTTAGTATAAAATAGTTAATTCTACTTTTATTATTGTTATATTACCTCACTTTGTTCCAAAATAAAAATAATCATGAAGATTACCATTTGCCAAATACCTACTATATGATTTTTATGTGATCTTTACAAGATATGTCTATATAACTAGTTTTAATACCCACTTTTGGGGGGATTTGTGGCTATTGAATTAAAATGTCAAAGAAGCTTAAAAGTTTGCTCAAATATTTGCAACTGATAAACAATACAGCTAGAACATTTCCTTGAAGCTAGACTCAATACTTTCTATTATCTTCCCAGCCTGCCAAAATAGCTTCCTGTTTATGTTCAACAAATCTCGTGTCCAGAAACTCTCCAAACAGTGGGACACTTGAAGGAATGAATTCAGATAATGTCAATTTGTCAAACAGAAGTGGGTCATGAGCCAAAAACAATTATAGAAGAAAGCAGAATTATAGGAAAGATTTTACTCCAGTAGTAAGAGAAGTTGAGACGAACTTCTAGTTTTTTATTTTTATTTTTTATTGAGACACGGTCTCACTCTGTTGCCCAAGCTGGAGTGCAGTGGCATGAGCACAGATAATTACAGGCTCCATCTCCTGGCCTCCAGCAATCCTCCTGCCTCAGCCTCTTGAGTAGCTGGGGCTACAGACAGGTGACACCACCACACCTGGTTACATTTTTATTTATTTTTATTTTTTAGAAAAAGGCTCTCAGTATGTTGCCCAGGCTGGTCTTGAACTCCTGGGCTCAAGTGATCCTTCTGCCTCAACCTCCCAAAGTGCTGAAATTAAAGGCATTAGCTACCACACCTGGCCAAAACTTCTAGGATTTAAAAAGTGACCAAACAATAACTTTTGCTTCTTTTAGGGTCATCTGTTTGTCTCAGGCTGAAAATTTTGAGAATGGTATCTGGGCTTGTTTTGGGCAAATCAATTATTTACCAGTTTCCGCCTTTTCTTACTCACAGAAGGGCAATGATGAAGAGAATGGAAAAGGTTTTGTGGGGACTCCCTGTTTCTTGGCTTACAGGAATTTGATATACATCTGGAAGAATCTGACGACAGTACGAATGGCATATTGACAAAAGTAGCCATGGAGTTAACTAAGGCTGCAGAAGTGGAATTAGCACTGGCTCTGGGTCAGCAGTACTGACAAGGTGTCTAGACTAGTGAAGACAGCAGGGAAAGCCTCAGACAGGCTAAAAGGTTGCATGAATGGTTGCCTATGATAGGAGACCAGAGCAATTCAACTTGTCGTTACAAACAGAACAAAATGGAAGAGGGACACAGCCTACAAGATGGGTCTATTCACTGACTAAATCTCAAAATAAATCACCTCTCCTCGAAAAGGAGTTAAAGCCATCAAACTGTCACAAAACTCTCCAAAGGCCTTGATAGTATCTATGCAGTATATGGAAAAGTGAAGTAATATATTTTCTCATAAGAATAGAAAATGTAGATTTTTATTAGTTTTTAATATATAAATGAATTACAACTATAAACATTTTATCATAATCAAATAATCTCTGCTCCATTTGTATTTGGCAAACCTATCTTCAGGAATATGTTTAGTGATGTTGAAATTTCACAGCTTTGCAATCTTTTATATCTTCTTAGAATATTCTGTGAATTTTTTTTCTCCCTAGTTACTGTAAATATTTAAGATTATTGGTTAAAAATACAATGGTAAGGCCGGGCATGGTGGCTCACGCCTGTAATACCAGCACTCTGGGAGGCCGAGGCGGGTGGATCACGAGGTCAGGAGTTCAAGACCAGCCTGGACAATATGGTGAAACCCCATCTCTACTAAAACTACAAAAATTAGTGCACATGGTGGTTCCTCCCTGTAGTTTCAGCTACTTGGGAGGCTGAGGCAGAAATATTGCTTGAACCTGGAATGGGAGGTTGCTGTGTGCCAAAATCGTGCCACTACGCTCCAGCATAGTGACAGAGCAAGACTCTGTCTCAAAATAAATAAATAAATAAAATATTAAACACCTCTTCTCTTTTACTAGTGCAATTTCTCAGTTTCTAAGCTCAGCCAAGAGGTGTCTTTCATGTATTTCTCTCTTTGCTTTTTCTGTTCTTTCCCACCATGATCTCTTTCTCTTCTCTGAGTCAGATTTCCTGGGGAAGATAAAAAGGAATCATCATTGTCTGAGCGCTTAGATGGGGAAGAAACAATGCATTAACAATGGTGACTCTGATCTATGTAATTATATATAGAAGGGAGAGAGTAAAAAGTAATCATGTAATGTTTAAATACTGCGAACTCATCAGCAGGCAATACTGAGCAGTTATCTTTCAAAAGCAGTAGTATGATAATGAAGATATCCATTTTGGAATAGTGGGTACAGATAGGATTTAAAACAGTAAGACAGAATGAAAGGAAACAAAAAAGTATAGATAGAGGAGAAAAGTCCATTGACAGAGCTCTGGAAACGTAGCAAACAATACTGGAAATGAACAACCAGTAAGATGGAGAACTAAGAGAAAGAGAGGGTAAGCATTTCAAGGAGGAGAGAGTCATTAACTAAGTCAATTGCTATTGATGGATAAAATAAAATGAAGATTGAGAATTGGTCATTAGATTTAGCAATACAGACACTGATAACATTGATTAAGTACTTTCAGTAGACTTATGAGGGAAAACATACAGATTGGAGTTTAAGAGAGAAAGGACCAAGCAAAATTAGAAAAAAAAATTTTGAAGAGCTTTGCAGTTAATTGTGGGAGTAAAAGTTTATTTGTTGGCGGTAAAACTGTAATCAAGTACAGGTTCTTTTCAAATGGGAGAAATAGCATATGTTCATGTGCTAATGGGAATAATACAACAGAGAGGAAAATCTGAGGATAGATAACAGAGGCAGGAATTGTACTTGAGTAGACAAGAGGCCAATATCTAGTCAATAAGAGTACGTGGTCTTAGCAAGAGTACAAGCATCTCATCTGTAGTAGCAAAAGAGATGAATGTGCTAATTAGCTTATTTGTGGTGATTACTGTAAAGCTTTAGGGGCCTCTTAAAGATAAATTACTACGAATTTAAATTGAGACCTAAGTGTATGTCAGTTGTGCAAGGGCAAGCAGAAAGAAGGTAAAGAGTTGGATCTAACCAGGCAGCAATTTAGCCAAGAGTGCAAAACCAATTAAGAGAACCGCAAAGCAGTTGATGGTATATGCAAGGAAATAATCATAATTGACCATGGTATTAAATCCAGGTGAGGAGGAAGGGATACGAGGGTAAGGAACAGTGAAAAGTGTTGGATAAATGGATGCAAGATTGTGTTAAGCTCCTCGGATAGTAGGAAATGGCTTACTAGAGAGAGTAAACAAAAAAGAAAGCAAAAAGTTGTAGTCACAGAGTGAGACAAAAATAGGTGTTTATTGAAAATCAGAAGCAATGAAATGTGCGTATATTTCTCTCAGCTGATGGTCCTAGTCACAAAAGATGTCCTGCTTTTCATCATATATGCATTGGAAATTTGAAGCATTTTTTAATTAGTAAATAATCCCATTTGGGAATCTATGAGTATTTTGAGAGAGGAGGTTTCATAAAATAATGTGAGAAGATTCAAATGCCTAAGCAATAGCATCATATGCTTGCAACTATATAAACAAGCATATTGACCAAAACATGGAGGTATCTTTTCTTAGCTGTCTGTTTGTGTAGCTGAAGTAAAGGCTTTTCTCTACAGATGAATTTACATCTTGTTAATCTGACATTTAAATGGAATTTAGAAGTTCCTTTGCTATTGAATTGTCATTTAATCTAGCTAATCTAGGTATTTTAAAGATATATTCCTTAGCCGTATATTAGGGTTTGAAATTAATTAGTATACAGATTCCCTGAAGTGTACATTCTCTGTAAATTGAGTGTGAAGAGGATTAGTGTACAGGCAGTGAAAATCACCTGTGGGAAATATGAGCACTTCCAAACTCATTGCATTTAAGTACACCAAATGTTTTAGTTTGGCTTGTTCTTGATCAATGGGTGTTTCAGTTTGAATACTGAACTAATTCGGCCAGACAGGAACAAAATATGTAGGTACATTTGTCTATCTATATTATTATGACTATATCTAAGGTTGCAGAACTTATGTATAAAAAGGAAGAAAATAATAAATTTTATTGATATAAGCATTTCAATGGTCATGATTTGGCAACCTCTGCATTATGACACAATGAAGTAGTAGTCCCTTCAAATTTAGCTATCTTTCTTCAGTTATTCAAAACGAATAAGGAAAGCTTGGAAGTCTATGTTGTCAGATAGCCCCTGGTCTGTGCCAAGTAGTAATTATCCGAAAAAGTTTATTAGAGTTTTGGCCATATTGTGCATGAACAGGACCACAATGAATATTTCATTCACAAGTTCAACAATATCAGTCTCCTGCAAAAGCCCAAGATCAACCTTATGTGACAACTGGTGAATATTTAGTCACTAATTGCAGATTACAATTATTGTCTTTGCATCCATTAGGTTAACGTTCCTAGTTCTAACTTACTTTCTGTCAAAAACCAAAAGTCTAGTCTGAGTTGCATAAAATGATAATGATGAGCTAAAAACAAACAAGATGTGTAATCCAGTTCACACTTGTCAGGGGTGATGGGCCCATATATTTGCATATTACAGGTTTCTGAAGTATCACTCCCCAGTAAAAAATTAATTAGTATTGAAATGCATAGATGAGGAAATGATAAGGTTTATTGGTTCATATACAATAAACTATAAAACAAGCAAATGGTAGAATAAAAAATAATCACGTCTTCAATGTTTATGATTTTTTACCAAACTACTACACGCAAGTATAAGCTACATGTTATGAAAGCTTTAGAAGAAAGTTGCCAAGGAGGCAAAACACAAATAAATATCTACTATGCAAGAAAAAGAGGATGCTTACTTAATAGAAGTAGACAGAAGTGAATTTTTAAAAGTTTCCTAAATATGATTGAAAAGATTTAGACAAACATCAATAGTATAAAGGCAGACAGTGGCAGTGGGGAGGACGAGGGAAAGGTGGGTGGAAATCTCAAATGGAGGGAGCCTAGAGGCTGTATTGGGAGCAATGGTGATGCTCACTATGGCAGGGGCATAAGACTTATTTATGAAATGACAGGAAATCAGAGAGGTAATTTGGGCTGTGTGTACATATAAAAACCAGCAGTCATCTGCTGGATGCAATGGCTCATGTCTATAATCCTGGCACTTTGGGAAGCTGAGGTGAGAGGATCCCTTGAGACCAGAGTTCAAGACCAACCTGGACAACATAGTGAGACCCCATCTTTACAAAACAAATCTTTTTAATTAGCCTGGCATGGTGGCACACACCTATAGTCCCAGCTGCCAAGGAAGCTAAGGTGGGAGAATCACTTGAGCGCAGGAGTTCAAGGCTGCAGTGAGCTATGATTGCACCACTGCAATCCAGCCTGGGCAACAGAGCAAGAACCTGCCTCCAAAAATTACAATAAAAATAAATAAATAAATAAACCAACGGTTCTCAGAGTGTCATTCAGAAACCTCTGGGAGCTCCTGAGACCATTCCAGGAGGTCTGCAAGGACAAAATGATTTTAATAACATTAAGATTTCATTTTTTTCCCCTTTCATTCTCATTCTATTGAGAGGGTAGAGTTTTCTAGAGGACACATGCCACGTGATTTCTCAGCAGATTGAATGTAGGCAAGGCAGATGTGAGAAAATAAGTCTTCTATAAAGCCAGACATCAAAGAGATTTGTTTAAAAAAAAAAAAAGAAAGAAAGAAAGGAAAAGAAAAAAAGAACAATGTGACTCTTTTCAATGCTTCTTTGGGGAAATATAGTTATTTTTCATAAAAATATTACTATTGTTCACCAGCAATATGCTTTTATTTTAAATGTATTAAGCCTATTTAAAATTTACTCTAAGTATGATAAATGTGAATATATGTAACATATTTACAGAAGCACTTTGAAATCTTCAATGATTGCATAAAGGAGTCCTGAGACCGAATGTTTGAGAATGCTGGTATAGATTAAATAATTTTGGTTTTCTCTATTAGGAAGGAGTTGAAGGACACAGAAGTGGTGACTGAATTTAGTGAAAATGATGGGACATGGTCAAAGTTTAGGGCTTGGCCATATTTATCTGCTATTTCAAATTTCACTGAAAACAATGTTTTGCAGCATTTATAAACTTGCCCCTTTAGCTTTTGTAAACAAGTTTCCTTCTACGTTACAGAGCACACAGGATTTACATTAGGCACCTCTTGTGTCCCATTTTCTTTATGTTTTATTTTAGATTCAGGGGGTACATGTGCAGGGTTGTTACATGGGTATATAGTGATGCTGAGGTTTGGGTGTTTATTGATCCCGTCACTGAGACGGTGAACATAGTACCAATAGGAAGTCTTTCAGCCCTTGTCCCCCTCCTTCTCTCCCTGCTTTCAAAGCCCCTAGTATCTGTTGTTTCTATCTTCATATCCATGTGTACCCAAGGTTTATCTCCTACCTATAAGTGCCAATATGTGATATTTGGTTTTCCATTTCTGCATGAATTCCCTTAGAATAATGTCATCCACCTTCATCCATCTTGTTGTAAGGAACCTGATTTTGTTCATTTTTATGGTGGTAACATGGTGTATATGTACCACACTTTCTTTATCCAATCCACTGTTGATGGGACCCAGGTTGATTCTATGTCTTTGCTATTATGAAATACAGCTGAAATGAACACACGAGCATATATGTCTTTTTGGTAAAATGGTTTCTTTTCCTTTAGATATATATGCAGTAATGGGATTGCGTGGTTAAATGATAGTTCTATTTTTAGTTCTTTGAGAAAGTTTCAGACTGCTTTTCACAGAGGGTGAACTAATTTACATTCCTACCAACAGTGTATAAACGTTCCCTTTTCTCTGCAACCTCACCAACATCTGTTATTTTTTGACATTTTAATAATAGCCGTCCTGACTGGTGTGAGATGAGATTTACTGTGGTTTTTATTTGCATTTCTCTGATGATTAGGGGTGATGAGAATTTTTTCAGATGTTTATGGGCCGCTCCAGCTGTTGTCATCATCAGTCCTGCATGGGCTTCAGCCATTCTGCCCAGGTGCCCTCAGCCTTAACTCAGGCCGGCACTACCTGTGTTACTGTTAGCTCCTGGGATCCTACGGATTATAGTATGGGATGCCCATGGGAACCCACTTTGTGCTCACACATGTACCACACACAAAAATATATAGTGCCATTATTGAGCAGTGAATGATAAGGGCTAATAAATAAATATTTCCACCTTTTCTCCCCGAGTCAAAAGTTCTGAGTCACATTTCCTAGGGCTTCTCTCAAGGTGCCACGGGAACAAGCAATATTGTTTATTAGAGTAAACAACTTAATAACCCAGCCTTGTTTGTTTTTTCCTCCTTTCTGGTTTTACCTCTTCTCTATCCTTCATTTCTTTTTCTTGAGATGACATTTGCCAAATGCTCATAAATAAGCATAAAGACCAAAAAATATGTTAACCATACAATAGTTCAGCAATAAAATGTATCCATTGGTTCAGCCTCTAGTGGGTACTACTACTGTTACTGCCACTGACATAAATAATAATAAGGATAATGATAATAAGTAAAAGCATTCAATAAATCAGAAAAATAAAATATTTTTAGTGCTTAGGATCCTTCTCTATATTAAGTCTGAAGAGTAATGGTCAAGCATCTAATTTAACATTTTGCCAGTGCCTCTGAATTTTGCATAATTTTTCTGTCTTTAACAGAAATGTTTCTCTTATGTATTCAATTTCATTCTATCCCCATCATTACCATGTAGTGACATCCCATAGGTCACTGTTAACTTCCAAAATTTCCTCTGGCAGAAATCCCTCTTCTCAGGACTTCCAGGCAAAGTTATGGCCCCAGTTGAGTGTGCTGAGCATACGTAGAAGAAATAAACCTATCGTGGTTGTATTAATAAGTCAGAGACTATGACCCTCTCATTTAACACGTTCTCCTTAGTAATTATTAAATAACTGTGAAGGGAAGCTTAGTGCCCTTTTAGTAACCTACCTCATTCATAGTTTTGGCCTTGTGGTCAAGACTGACATAATTTTAAATATAATCACTGTTTCCCTAAGAATTATTATTCCATTTGCTGTTCTACTTGTTCATTACATATAAAGCTGACTACCTATTACTTGAAATATGTAATTATGTGAAACATAATAGAAAATAAGCTTCAAATTTGTCATTTCTAATTATATGCAAATGTCAATGTTTCTTGAAATATTATTCCTGTTTCAGTATAGATTCTGCAGATTCCTGGTAAATTTTAAGCCATCATAAGGAATCGCTCAAATAACATCTCTTGTTTAAAAACTTCCTTGACCATATCTACCACACTAGCATAGGTAAATTTAAATACTTCTGCACACCACTTTAGCATATTAAACGGCATCGTATTTTACTACACACACTGATTTATATGCCTGTCTGTCACTTTTAGTAGTACTTCAAGAGAAGATATCATACCATATTCATTTTGCATGTTCAATGTATATACCAGTACCTAACAAATAGCAGGGAATGTCAGATAAATGAACAGATTAATGAATGGATAAGAGAATATGTCAATCAATAAATGAATGACTACGTGAATAAAAGAACAAATAAATTAATAATTAAAACAAGTAAGTTCAATAGTGTACCCAGTTAGAACTCCAGAAGTACAATAAAAAATTCCAAACCAATTAAAGAGGGCTGATTTTTTTTCTTCCAGTTTCCATTGCAGTCTTTAAATTGTTTCTGATTTAGTGGAAATGAAAAGATACTTTTCACTGAGCTAATTTTTCTATTTTAATGTTCCTTCTGACTTTAATTAAATATCTTCCATAAGCCTGTCTTTTTGCCTTCTCTCTCTCTCAGAAGTGAAGCAGTGTGTGCTCAACTCACAGGCTTCACAAAGATTTCACAGCTCTATTTTTAATGCTTGCAGTACAGCTGAAGACATGCGTTAAGAATTTTTTCTCTTATTATTATTAATTCCAACAAACTATTACAGAGAAATAATTGCTCTGATCAGAATTATACTAATTAATTTTACATAATCAGTGATTTGCCTTTGTGTTCTCTTACAGCTTGTTGTTTTCTGCTGTATGCCAAATTTGTACCTTTGTGCTCTTATACATTCAGCAGTAGTGTGGTCTACTCTAGACGCTAAGAATTTAGAGCTTTACAAGTAAGCTGATATAAGTTAACAGGAGAATTATTGTTGCTTGATTAACATTGCTGTTTAGAGGTAGGGCAGGATTTTGTTCATCAATCTTGCTTTCGTCTTATGTTTCGTTTTCTTTTCTGGAAAGTTCGGTTATTTTGTGTATTCTTGGCATGGCACGAGGTGTGCTGCAGTGTACTATAGACTTGGCTAAATCTGCGTTTTTGTAACTGGACTTAAAAATTTGCTTTTGGCCATTTGTCTGCAATGATTTCTCTTTCCTATCCTAGAGCTTTTAAATCATCAATCATGTGTTGTTTTTGTTTTTGTTTTGTGTGTGTGTGTGTGTGTATCAGTTGGATAGCTAGCTTGACAGTTTTGATGGGCCATTATTGTAGTTTAAATTTTATTTGTGGAAGATTTCATTTGACATTTCAGATTTATTATGCTACCTTGAAAGCTGGCGTTCCATAGGGCTCTGTCTTTGATCCCAGGTCATCATTAGTTAATGCCAATGATCCACAGCCTGCCGTTGGTGAAAATAACTCCAAACACTTGTGAAATACAGTTTCACTGTGGCTCTTTCATCGATGGTAATTATTTTGCACAGTTTGGGGTCAGTATGTACATATTATAGGAATTCTTCCAATATAGTTTCATGAATTATTAAGACAAATAATAATTAGAAATTGCAGTTGTGTTTAAGTTTAAATAATAAAGTTACAATACAGTGAAACATCCTTTTCATACACATTGGAAGTAGGAAAAGGAAACTAAGAATTTCCTCCAACTAAGAGTTTCTGGTTTCATTTTTTCTTTTGCTGCCACTGAAAAGAATTTCCGGCATTGCATTAAATCAAGACTATTAAAGTATCCTACCTATTAACTCTTTAATGTCTATCACTTTGTGGGAAAAATCCCAGAAGACTTTTTCAAATCATTTCATTTTCTAGCCAGGAAAAATTCTTGGTAAAGGGTTTTCTGTAATGTTTGTACACAAAGGGGTCATTTCTAAGTAAGCCCTGGGGTTGTAGATGGTCTGGGTAGGTGGTTTATGAGGTATTCACTCGAAAAAGCTGAATACTAGTTCCCTATCGAACTCGTATCTAGGGGAACAACATCAAGATTCTGAGTGGGAAATGTTGACATTTTCATATGCTTTTCTGCAAAAATAAATAAATAAATAAATACTATTATTAAAAAGGTCATGTGTAGGTTTACTTTCTGCAAAGTAACGAAACTACTTTAAAAAGGAAAAATAAGGCAAATTGACTTTAAAAAGAATGAGAAATGAGGCAAATGCTCATTTTTAACAATATATTACAAACAGCAACTTTATAAAATAAATTCTGCTTTAATGTTTTGAAAAGATCAAGTGGTTCACAAAAATTATTTATACATTTAGTAATGGTATAAAGCATTAAATATGTTATGCTATAGCAAGAAAATATATTTCAAATTATAATTTTATATTCTGGCATATAGAAATAGTCATTCTTTAATTTTCCGTATTCTTTCATTCTTGAAACTCTGAAGAGGAATTTCATCTAATTAAATAGGAACAAACTGTTTGGGGCTGATAAGGAGGGTAATTTCCTGGGAGTACCTGATTCAGTTCTACAGCATTGCTGGTTTTCTCATAGTGGTATCTTCTAGGTATTAGAAACATATTTTTTATGCTCTACAAATACTCTGAAATCACCACAAACCCCGGTCATTTTTTTCTTACACTTTGCAAATAATTGTAATTCTATTCACCAATTTATAACGATGCTTGCGACTTCCTTTATAATACCAAATGATTTCTATCTATCATTAATTTACCAAAGCATTTTATTCTGAGTAGACTAAATTATCTCTTTCAAGTTACCTTAAGCCTCAGTCAAACCTTTCTTTTGCATCTTTGGGCAGAATTGCACTATCAAATTTACATTTTATTTTATTTCCTTATGTATTGGCAATTGAGGTCAGAGACATTTTTCAAAGAACAAAATAAGTGACAAAGAGTGGCAGTGAAAAACTAATGCATCAGAGAATTTTCTCTGCTTGGTGTCCAGATAGTGCTATTTGGCTGAGAACATTTGCAGCACAGTATACGAATGCTCACTGGCCTAAAGGATCCAGTTGGCCTGCTGGACTAGCTCTCTTCGGCTGAGAATGTGTGATAGCATTCAACATGTGCATCACAAACGTGTGTGTGCACACAGGCATGTGTGTGTATACACATATATAAACAATGTACCATAATAAATATATATGTAACATAATATTTTTATTAATAAATTGTACAGAAACATTAAAAATCAGAGATATACAAATTGATGTTAATCCACTTATGTGTGTAATACCCAAGTTTGCAGAACTCAAAGGATTTGAAATTATAAGAAAATAGCACATCTCTTTCTCTCCTTCTATTCTCAAATACAATTTTCATGTGCTAATTAGCTACTAATTCTATAGTTCTATAGTTCTATTTTCTTTTGATCATGGGAACTGAGAAGATTTTCAGAAATATATTAATATTAACAGAATCCCATGATAACAAAGCAATATGTGTGACCACATGAGATTGCTTTAACGTGATTTTATTTCTATTGTTGTCAGAGTCATCTTTGCATTCAGCTTTAAAGTATAAAAGCAGCTTTAGAAAATTTCATCAATAATGTGTATTATGGAAACTACCTGTAGGTGTCATAAAATGATGTACATTTCTGTTTCAATTAACTTCAGGGGAAATAAACAAAGTTTGATTATATGCAAAACCTACAAGAATGAGGACCTCCCAGCTCAGTGTACAGAGTGATATTCTGCTGAAACAATTGGGTATGTTATTTGTTTGCTCATGTTAAACTCATAAAGAGACATCCTTCCATATTAGCCGAAAATTCCTATTTCAAATACTTGCCTTCACATGCATACCCTTTATCCTCTAGGCAAGATAACATTTCTTCCTTCCCAATACACTTTCTGTTGCTTTCCTTCTGCTAACTGAACAGTTCTTCCATTTGGGAAATTCAACTCAGGGTAGTCAGATGAGCCAGTCTCTAGATATCTGAGACCCCCATCTCCCTGGCCATGTTGGTTAAGAGGTGTAGAGATACTAAGGCGACAGAACCCTCAATGGAATTTTGCTTAAATGCCTGAAACAGTGGCTTTTGTTTTTCTTTTCACTGGGACAATTGGTGTAAGAATATCAGAAGCCTGAACCTTGCACTGTCTGCTAATGGTCTGAAGTCTTTGCCACAACATGGGAATAGACTGCCTGGGAATGAAGCCAACTCTGTGGGAAAGCATAAGAAACAAAAAAAAAAGTGAGAGGAGGATCCTCATGACATGATTTGAATCCCCAGACCCTGCCTAAGTGAGGTTTATTCCTTGGACAACCCTCCCTCCCCAACATGTTATATGAGGATAAATGCCCCTTTTAGTCATGTAGCTTGAATAGATTTCTGTCACTTGCAATTACAAATTTGGGACTAACTAATCTGCACACACACACACACACACACACACACACGCACACATTTAACACTTGCCATATTGAACATACAGGATGGCACATCTTATCTGGACAGTGTGGAAAGTGAACTTTTAAAAAGAAGTAAATGCTCTTGAATCATAGCCTGAGACAATGAGGGGGTAACTTAGGAGAAGGTAAGTAACATGATGCACTATTAACCTAAAATAGTGTTTATTGCAAGTAACATATATTGCCACTTTTCTGTTCTATCTCAAGCCTTGATTGCCATGCTAAACAAAATTTCCAACCAGGTTCCAATCCCAGATTTTTCTCGTTGACTCAAGTCCACTCTAGAGTTGACTTAACCACACTTCCTTTCTTTTTATCACATGCTTAGCTTAACCAATAAGTGCATGGTAAAGAATCATCATGTATAGCTTCCTCCCAGTTTGTAAATTGACATAAAACTACTCCACAAAATTAGTTGTTTGGAATTCCCAGAGCTGTGAGTGATATCTTTGTATGCCACCCTACTCTTAGAACAGCTACCTCCAAGTTCCCTTTTTTGACCACATGCTTGAAGTCAGGTGTCAGATACAAGCTGACTGCAGAAAACGGCCGGAAGAAAAGGCACTTTTTCTCAGCCTTACTTTTAGGTAAACACATGGTAAAATATCCTTTGGAAAAATGCATCTCTTTTCTTATTTAGGTAAAAGATGGCTTGATCATTTTTCTTTCAGGAAATCCAAAGAAAAAAGCTGAATCCTCACTGAGTGGAGGGGAACAAAGAGCTCATATCCTAAGGAGAAGGCACAATCTATTGGATATAGGACAGAAGCTAAAAAAAACAGAAAGAGAAAGAAAAAGAGGACTCTGATTTAAACACAAACCCAAAAGGAGGGTTTCTTTTGTTTGTTTTTGTTTTTGTTTTTTCTTTTTTTTGAGTCTGAGCCTCGCTTTATTGCCCGGGCTGGAGTACAATGGTGCAATCTTGGCTCACTGCAAACTTCACCTCCCAGGTTCAAGTGATTCTCCTGTCTCAGCCTCCCGAGTAGCTGGGATTACAGGCATCTGCCACCATACCCGTCTAATTTTTGTATTTTTAATAGAGATGGGGTTTCACCATCTTGGCCAGAATGGTCTTGAACTCCCGACCTAGTGATCCACTGACCTCGGCCTCCCAAAGTTCTGGGATTACAGGCATGAGCCACCACGCTGGCCCCAAAAGAGTATTTTTTTAGCGTACAGTCTTTTCAAGATATAACTCATAATTATCAATCCTTAACATTTTGGTGCCTACTTAAAACACTTCCAACTTCCAGCATCTGCAGTTCTTTGTTGAGGGCTTTCTCTGGCCAGCGGAGCCTGCTCCACCTGTGTTCAAGGCAGGCAGCCAGAAGTTCTGGGGAATTAATGTCTCCAACCCCAGCACTCACAAGCACTGACTGACAGAGGTTGGTATGTAAATTCCGTAGCTTCCTTATACTTCAGGTGGAAACAATCTGAGCTGCTTATTCTATATGCTTTCTTATATCTCCTCAAAAGGATTGACTTCTAATTGTTCACAATGGTACCTTGATTGGCAGTCCATCCTTTATTGTCCCTCTCACTTTCCTAACTAAATTTGCCGCCTCTGTACTGTTGTTCCCTACAATTGACTCCCAGCCAATTCCAAACCCTTGTCCCAGTGCCTGTTTCTTTGGGATCCCAAAGAAAGGCACTTGCTAATGTTAATTGTTATCCTAGTCCCCATCCCATTCATGGCCAATTCAAGATGGCCACAAAATCTTTGACATGGAGATTTTGACATGGAGAGGTGGGATCTAATGCTCTTCTGAACCTGAACCAAATAATTCATAATTATTATTATATCCAAACAATATTTATTTACATAAGTCACTATTCTTGTTTCTTTTTTCACTACTTCCATTTATATCTTAACCCTGCTTTCTGGACACTCAATTTCATTCTTCCCATAGTATAATAACATTTAGTATATATTTTGGCAAGAATTTGTTTGCGCTCACAACTCATAGTGTTTGTTTTTCTAGAATATACTTTATTTCACTACCATTTTCTTAATAAATGTTTATCTGGATATAAAATTTGGCTAAATGACTAGATATAAAATTTTAAGTTGCTAGTTATATTCTCTCAGTGTTTTAATTCTTCTTCACTGTCATCTGTTTCTATTGTTGGTGTTAGCAAATGTGCTAAGTTTCATTTTTTGTAAGTAATATATTTTATGTGATTGCTTTTAAACATACTTTTGCTTGACTGTTCTGTATTTGATTTAAGTGTGTCGAGATGCAGAATTCTTTTTATTCATTCTGTTTAAGATGCGCCATGATTCATGAACATAAGAAATCAAGATTTTCTTCAACTCTAGAAAATTTGCAGGAATTATGTTTTTCATGTTGTCTCTTTCCTACTCTCTGTATTCACTCTTCTTTTCAATTAGAAATATATTGGTCTAGCTCATCCATTACTTCCAGTTTTCCTAAGACTGCTTTCATTTCATTTTATACTTTAATTCTCTTTGCTTCATTCTGAGTAATTTATTCACCTCTTGTTTCCAGTTTGCTCCTTTTCAATAGATATATCTAATTTTCCATTTAACTCTTCTATTAATACATCAGTACATGTTTCCATGAATACATTTTTCACTTCTATAAGTTCTTGTTAATTTTTTGTTTTTATTTTTCATAATATCTCGTTTCTTAATTGTGTTTCAATCTCATGTTTTATTTTTAAGGCATTTATACATACTTATATTTTATAATTTCATTATCTGATAATCTATGTTTAATTGTGCTGTTTGTTGTCTCAGCTGATTCTTGTTTGCTATGCCTTACTTATTGTATTTGCAGTTGTGAATTAATCTTCAGGAAAGCATTTTCTGTAGGAACCCTATGCAGCCTGCATAGTGAGCATTTGCATTTGCATTTGCATTTTTCAGTGCTGGGGCACTAATAACAGAGAATTAATTTATTGGCCTTATATGTTCTTGACCTGTCTGGCAGTGTAAATTAAAACCTCAACATTTTATGAAGGCAAGAATTTGGTTACAGACCCATAGAAATTTCTGGTTTTTTCCTGAGGGCCAAGGAATAGGTGAAGATGTTCAAGCATTCTAGCTTTATGCAGTGTCATCTAACTCTTTACCTAGACAAACCCTAGTGCTCTGTCTTCATGGGAATGTGGAAAACCATGCATCCTGTTGACCTACATCAACAGAAACACCCCCATGCAAAGCACAGCTTCAGTGCCCACTTTTCATGCACATCACAGCTTTCTCTCTATGGCTTCTTGGCATTTATCTTAATTAAATTATTAATTTAATATGTTAATTAAAATATGTATTTAAAAATATTTTTTGTATGTTATACAATGTTTCTAAATATTTTCAAGTGGAAATGATTTTGTACTTCTATTAGGTTGAGCCATAGAAAATTTCTATTTTCTTTATCAGTCCAAAACAGTTCAACATCATTGACATCATGTAGTTCAACCTAATAATTATCTGTATTTCTGAAAATGGATACCTCCCTAGTCTTTCATTCTGTTAAATCAATGGCATTTACTGGAAATAGCAGCTAGTTTTTGGTAATTTTTTCAAGCACTTACCAGATATTTGGGTAGAATTTATGGACTATTTCTAAACAAGGACTATTTTCAGTGTTACATCAGAATCTCAATTGAAAAATATCACAATCAAAACTTCAGGGGTGAATGAATTAATTTAGAGAGTCGCAAATACACACTCAAATAATGCTTCAGTTGCATTTAGTTAGGTAGATGTAATTTAACATGCATTTTAAAATGTGTTGATTTCTTTCATCAACAAGTGAAGAAAATACATATTCTGAGGGAATTAAAATCTGAGTAAGGTAACCATTTGCATCATAGTTTAAGAAACCTTTATATTTATCCTGAATTTTTAAAATTGACTTATGGTCGTCCATCAAGTGATAGATTCTGGTCCCCCAGATAGAGCAAATTTACTAAATTTGTCATTGAGATAAATTGGTAAGATATATGAAATTTCAAAAATGGTCTTTATAAGCATTTTCAGTGTCATGAATAAGTGATTTATGTTTATTTCCTGATTGTATTTTAAAATCATTATACCTTTTACAGTCTCAGTATTGCAGGATAGTAAAGCAAGTTCATGACTCAATGTGCATTTTTTCATAGAGCACACTAAAAAAATGTAGAAAACATGACCATAATTTGGTCTTTTTTACAATTTTCCCTGTTTCATTAACAGTGGATTAAGATCAGCCAGCATATTTTTAAGTCATAAATATGTGGAGAATAAAAGAAAGTGCACAAATTGGCATTGCATTATAGCCACTTCCATTCAGTTCATAAAATAGCCCTTAATTAAATCAGAAACCTCTTATCAGGTATCATGGTTTTTCAGTAATAAAAAAATATATGATATGCATTCTCTCCTGTATACATACCATGCATAGGGCAAATTGGCTTACACTTTAAACATCAGTGTTCTTTCCACAGATAAGCTACATAAACAATGGCATATTGGATGGTGACAGCACTTCCACAGTATGTACTTCTCATATGCAAAGACATACTATGTCAGTTTATAAGTGTATTTTCCCTGTAGTTTGTCATGCTTTCCCTTATGGTCATTCACTGACTGTGACACTTTAAAAAAATTGTATGACTTTTTTTATTATAAAATTAAAATTTGAAATGGTATAACTTTGATTGCTGGGTTTTGCTTTCTTCTCTTTTATTTGAACAAAATTCATTAATTTCATACAGAAAATGATCATTTTTATCCTGTTCAGGTAAAACTCAATTACCACAGAGGTCATTACACTTTGTTTTAAATTAGCACATAAGCTGTGAAGCCCCCTTGTAACTATTTGCCAAATGATCATAACAGTTTAGGCATTACAACTCAGCGTAAATGATTAGCAGTTTAATAAATCTAACTTAAAACACCCTTCTTTGAAATTTCCATTTGCAATTTTCTTTTGTTGCTGTCTTTATGAAATCATTATATGCTCAGAGATTTTGTTCTGAGAACAAACAAATTCACATTCTACATTCTACCCCAGACTGAATCACTGCTTATATTTATTGCTTTATGTTTTGTAGTAGTTATGATCATATTTTATCACTACCTTCATGCTTCAGTGAATGACATTTAGGCTATTGATCGTTTTCTGTGAATTGGGGATACAATAAAGCAATATCTAAGTTACAATAAATATGCAAATTTAGAAAATTTAATTAATAGAATTTAATTTTTATGAAAATATCTTAGTCAAGACAAATTAGTTCCTATCAAATGAATGTTAGCCTAGACCAACTGTCCCACACAGTACTTGTAAACCATTATTAAAAACTTAATAATAATTATGAATGTAATAGAATTTCTGTGAATATAGTTAATCTCAAATTTTAAATGTATGAATTTTATGTGAACCAAAGGTTTCATCTTTTCATATTCATAGAAAATTGTCAAATCCCTGTTGGATAATTGATAGTCTGCTAGAAACTACACTTTAAGAAAATGATTCCAGACAATGGGAACCATTCTGTAGAGCAGAGACATAATTTTCACAAGCAAAAGTAATCCAGAGCTCATTTAAAAGGCTCAGAGTATAAATAACAGGGCATGAATTAAGGCAGAGGAAATGGTTATGCAGAAAGAGGTAATGCAAAAGAAACAGAAAGCGATAAGCAGAAATTTAATACAGAGCCATTTTTTGTATATATACCTGTAGTCTTTCTCCATTTTATACCTGTAGGCTTCCTTTATCCATTCTAATTAAGCATCTATGGCCATCAGTCTTCTGAAACAGGAAAGTATATTACGTCTATGCTGCCCACTACAATGTTCAGAGATCTGCTCCATCTACTTCACTAGATTTATTAACAGCATTGGACTCACATGAAACACTATGCTCTTGGTTTCCGTGATATGACACTTCCCTCTTCCCTATGCCTAGAATATTCAACTGAGACCCCGATTCCAACAGTCAACTACTTACTTAGCATTGCAATTTTCATTTCTAATAATTATCTGGAAAGCAAACTCTTAATTAATACCCATACCCTTTGCTTTCCTAGTTTTCCTCATTTCAGTAAAAGTCACCATGGCTGACTCCATTACAGACATCATTCTCCTTCACCTGCCTATCATTAAAGCATGTCAACTCCAGCTCCAACACATACCCAAAATCCATCTCCGCTGTGACTACTCTAAGCCTAGCCACCAACAGCTATCAACCAGGTTGCTTCAAAAACCTCTTAGCTTCTTTGTTAGCTTGTAGCCTATTCTTTACAACAGAAGCCAGAGTTATCTTTTAGAAACATAAATGAGATCATGCTACCTCTTTACCTAGAAGTCTTCTAAATGAGTACTACAAGATTTCACATGAATTGAGCCAAGTCCCCAACTTTTACTACCATACCCGGCTTGCTAGGTTTTTGTGCATTCACTCTCCTTTTGCCCCTATAAGAAAATAAATCTGGTTCCACCTTAGGGACTTTTCACTTTTTATTCTCTCCCTAGAATACTCATGCCTCTGATCTTCATGTGCCTGCCTTTTTGGAACCCTTTGGATCTTCACTAGGAAGTTATCTACCTAATGAAATGTTTTCTGATTGTCTAAATTATCATGCCAGTAACTCTCGAACATATTTACCCATCTTAATTTCTTCAGAGTAACTTTAATTATCCAAAATTAGCTTTATATATATACATATGTATATATGATGTATTAGTTTATTGTCTGTCTTTTTCCTGATAGAATGAACGCTGCATGAGTCCAGGAACTTTCTGTTATGTGTTATTACAATGCCAATATCCAGAGGAGCACCCATAAGAAAGAAAACATTTAGTAAATATTTGTGGCATAGATGGCAAGTTAACAAGTGGATAATTTGGTAATCAAAACGATATTAAATATAAAGAGTAACAAAGACTTAACAATGACTGAAGCTGAGAGTCTAAATGACTAAGAAAATAGTGATGTCATTAATGTAAATACAAAACCCAGCGAGAGGATGAAGTTTAGAAGAGACATCTTGAATTGGCCAAATAGCAGGTACCAGAATATCCATGCAGTAATTTTCAGTAGTTTGACACTAAGTGGAGAGACTGGGATGAGAAACACAGTACTGGATTCATTTGAATCCAGATGATAGTTATAACTGAAGGGATTGCACTCACTAAAAGAAACAATATAGAAGAGAATGACAAGCTCTGAAGGTCAAGGAATGAAAGATATTAAAAAACAGAAAAAGCAGGAAAAAAACCATAAGAGTAGAAAAGTAAATTTAAATTCATGTAAGCCAAGAATTAGGTAAGGAGACTTTTTCACAGGCAGCAAATAATCAACATCGCCAATCATGAAAAGTGTTCAGTAAATACTGAGTAGGATGGGACTGAAGAATTCGAACTGGACCAAGATAGTGATATCTGAAGCCAGTTTGTAAATGTCAGGGAGTGAGAGCAAGATGAAGTGCTAAAGGCAGTGAACTACTCTTCCAAAGTGGGGCACTAGATGATAGGAAAACTATAGTATACAATTTGAATGTCTTTTTAAGATAAAAGAAACAAACAAGTCAAGGAAAAATGGTCTGAGAAGTGGGAGGGTTAAAGATGAAAATCAGAGGGATGTTAAGATATAACCAAGAGGGCAGGTAAAATGGGTGTCAGTATCGTGATTTGGAAGTGAGTGAAGCCACACCCTGAAACCAGTGATAGTATTTATCACCTAAACATCATGGAGGTAATGTAGGTAGATAAATAACCCTGTCTCATGGACTGAATCTCTATGAAGACCATGTTAAATAAGAGCTTTCAACAGGACAGTGTAAGTGAGTTATCACTAACGAATTGTCCTTGACAGTTTCACTACTTACATAATCACTGTGAACTCTCTTTTGAGTTCTGTTGTAAATACCTGCTCACCCATCCTAAACAGCCTGATTTCCCACACCCTCTTTAATTCAAAAGGAAAGAGTATAGCTAACAAGAAGTTACATAAAGATTTTAGAGCATATTTTAATCTAGTTTTATTTAAATAATAATAGGATGACAGCATGCTCAAGACAGAGCCAGTGTAAATATATATATATATATTTTTTCCCCATTTATTTATTTTATTGCATTTTAGGTTTGGGGGTACATGTGAAGAACATGGAAAATTGTTGCATATGTGGCAGTGTGATTTGCTGCCTTCCTCCCCATCACCTACGTCTGGCATTTCTCCCCTTGCTATCTCTCCCCAGCTCCCCACCCCCCACTGTCCCTCTCCTATTTCCCCCCAACTGACTCCAGTGTGTAGTGCTCCCCTCCCTGTGTCCATGTGTTCTCATTGTTCAACACCCACCTATGAGTGAGAACATGCAGTGTTTGATCTTATGCTCTTCTGTCAGTTTGCTGAGAATGATGGTTTCCAGGTTCATCCATGTCCCTACAAAGGACCCAAACTCATCATTTTTGATGGCTGCATAATATTCCATAGTGTATATGTGCCACATTTTCCCTATCCAGTCATAATTGAACCTCTTTTTCTACTTAAATGTACTCCAGTTGTAGATGACAAACATTATGCTTTATAGTATCCTAAGTAAAAACACATAATAATATTATAATATGTCATATGTTAATAAGAATTTGTTGTATAGCTAAAATACAAGTCACATTTCAACAATAGTTAAGTGATCCACAACCAATAACAAAATGAGTAACAAAATTTATCTAAGTTTGTGACTTGTCGGGTTGTCATGGAATAAAATAATATCTACATGTAGTGAGGAGCATGTGCCAGGGACTGCTCTAAACTGTTAATGTGTGTTTTTTCCTTTACTCGTCACACTAAGCCGAAAAGAGAGGTCTTTTATAATTCCCCCCAAGCAAGACTGGGAAATTAACTAACTTGACTAAGGTAATAGCAGCAAACAATGGACCTTATAACCAAAAGCAGACAATTTGTAGAATTTTAAGGTATTGGTGAGTACAGAAGTAAAATGACTGGGTTGTGGTTTGGGAGGTAAATGAAGCCAGGGGGAGACGCTATACTAGGATAGTCAAAAAAGACAAGAGTTGAACATAAGGGCAAAACATATGTTCAACAGAAATAAGAGGCTAACTGAGCCAGCAGTTAAAAGGCTGTGGTCAAAGGAAGGGATTTGAAACTTTGAGGCCACGTCCATAAAACCACATTACATTTTGACGGACCCGAGAAGTAACCATGCTTGTGAGTATCTGGACCACAACGGTAAAGTGGAGGAAAGTTTTGGAAATTAAGGAAGTCAAGAAATTATAAACCAGGAAGTTCATCTGAAAAATATTGAATTCTAAAAATAACATAGAGGTATGAACACCTCAGAGAGAGAAGTAGAAAAGAAGAAATGGTGCTTTTATGAAACAAACTTTAGGCAAAGCTTATTGCCACATTTCTTTGTAAACACACACACAAACATGCACGCACCTACACGTGCATGCACACCCATGTGCTCAGTCATATTAAAATTCTTTTGAATCTAACAGCAGGTATTAAAGAGAAAATTTAGAAATGTAAAATTGGATGTTCAGCAAACGCTTCCTTTCTTGATGATACTGTATAACCATTAATATGCTAATAATAACTTTGTCTACTGATGAGAATGTTTTAAATATAGTTTGAATTTATCATTAATATAAAATAGATTTACATTTCCATTAGTTCAAAACTGATTTCCCATAATGGTCAATGTACTCTGGTGTATAAAATCTATATCATCTCTCAAATAAAGAGTAAATCTCCACTGACCTAATTATGTAAGAAGAGAGAATTTTCTATGCTCTTATTCAAAAACTGTTTATTTCTTTCAGATGTCTCTCGATAGAAACAGATTTCATAACTTAAAAAGGAAACTCATTTAATCAACTGATATTGTTCATCCCTTTGTTTGTTCCAATAATTGTTACATTTTTAACACCAAAGGAAAAATTGTTGAGCTTGTCCTTAAAAGACTTTCTTTTCTCATATTAAAACAGGAAAGATTATACTTATACATAAGTTGAAACAGTGATAAACTCCTGCCACCACTGTACAGGAGCCTCACAAAGAAGCGGCGCTCTGGTACTTAGAGAGTTTAGAAAAGTAAATTTGACAATGTTCATTTCACCCCCCTCAAAAACAAACAAGCACACCATTATTTGTTCATGGTAAAGGGCTATCGAGGAAAAAAATTCCATGGAATATGAACCTACTTTTCCAGCTCTACCCACTAGATCCATCAATGTACAATATAGTAAAAATGACTTGCCCTGTTTAGCCTATCAAAGTTAATTCCTTTTGCATTTAAAATTTTAAAGGCTATTTAGGTGTGCTTCAGAAATCAAAGAGCTTAACTTTTACAATTCAGATTTATTGATAAATGACTAAAGTTGGTTAAGAAGAATCTGAAAATTCACAGAAAGCTTAATGTTAAGATTCAGAAAATGTCATTGAGTAACCTTATACATTCCTAACCCTTCTGTCCTTAAGTGTCTCTGCTTCTACCAGAGAAAAATGTCCTCCTTATTTGCATTGGCCTTTTTTTTTTTTTTTTTGGTTTCTAGACAGCAAAACTGTCCAAAAACTGTCAGTTTCCTATAGTTTGGGGGATACTCGCAAATACTATAGACATTTTTTTTAACCTCACTTGAAGTTTCAAGATTGTCTTTTGGAAAATTCCAGAATACCTATCCCATTTCATGTTAAAAGCTATTTACAAAATGGTAGTGCATTTTCCCAATACCCATCTGAGGTTACTAAATGCATTTTCATTTTCACTTTTAAACTGTGTCTATATTTTGACAAGGTAATCCAATGAAAAGTGAAAACTATTCTCAAAAGAATGTTTTCTTTAAACCATAGTAAACACTTTCATTAAAGGTTTTTTCTATTCACATTTATTTTGAAAATATTTATTTCTGGAGATATTAACCCCTTTTAATCTTTAGGTGATTAATTTTAAGAGTACATTTAAAAAATCAGAGAAAAGTTAGCTTGCACAATCTTCTATTTTATTCATTTCAAGGTATCTTTCCATAGCACCAGTCAATGTCCAAGTCCAATTCTAACTCCAAAAGGAAACTTTCAAAAATGTAAATTAAATTAATCCCTTTAACTATAAATATCATTTTCATTATTCTTCAATCTGTTTGCATTTATACCTCTTTCCACTAACATAAGCTGAAGAATCCCAATGCATGCCTTAATATAGAATCAGTCTGAAAAATTCTGTTTCTGAAACTGTTGAAATATTTTGTTATAAACAATACATTCTTCATTATCCATATATCAAATATTCCTGTGTATTAAAGAGTTTTACCTACCACCTAGATGAACAGATGCTTTCATAGTTGTATTAAATTGTACCTTGTTCATAGTGACTTAACAAGTCCCAGGCAAGATTATCTCTGTTCTTTGAAAGCACAGTATCATGGTAGTTCAGCATATAAACTTTGGGCTCAGGTTGCCAAGTGAGTCTAGAATCTGACAATGTTCATGTGTGAATATTCATGTGTCCTTGGGGAGGCTATATAACCTCTATTCTTTTTTGTGTCTTTATCTATTGGAGATACTACTAGAACGTACCCTGTCAGGTTAGTCTGAGGGTTAAAGGAGATAATGTGCACATCTTTCCTGCTAGGAACCAGAGTTTCCAACACAAAATCATAGCTCAGGCTTAATAAATCTGATCTGGTTTTGTGTAAATACAAAGCTATTCAAACCTCATTCACATTTGAAAGCAGGTTTTTTTTCAAAAGTGGTTTCATATCTGAGTACACTCTGATTCTCTTTAAATGAGCAATCCACAATAGTTTGATAATAAGCTTTGTTAATTAAATGGGCTCGACATTAGAAAATATGTTCAGTAGAAAGAAGTATAAACTGTTTCTTTATGTTCTCTGTCATTTTAAAACCTCAGTACAAATACAGTTCTTGACTGTTATATAGATAATGTCTTGATTAGTGTCTTTTACACTGTTTGGGTTGCTATAGCAAGATACCATTGGCTCGTGGCTTAAGCAACAAACTTTTAGTTCTCAGAGTTCTGGAAACTGGAAGGTCCAAGATCAAAGCATGGGTATCAGTGTCTGGTTAGGGCCACTTCCTGGCTCATACACAGACAACTCCTCATTGTATATTCACATGGCAGAGATCAGAGATCTCTCTCTACTTTTATAAAGGCACTAATTTCATTAATAAGGGTTCTGCTCTCCTGACTTCACCTCATCTAATCCAAACTACCTTCCAAAGGCCCTACCCCTATCACATTGAGAGAGAGGGTTTCAGCTTACAAATGGGGGCAGCATAAACATTCAGTCCACAACAATAGGTCCACAGAGTTACCTTTTTATTTTAGCTGAATAATCTCAACCATTTCAAATATTATCAATTTCAACCATTCTGTATGCTATGAAATCAGAGTCTCAATCTAAAGAAGCTTCCTCATTCGATATCAAGTTGTAAAAATAATTCTTTCAGTAGGGAAGGCTAAATGTACAGAATCAGATCAACACAACAGCAATGTTAATCTTTCAGGAGCTTTAAAGATAGAGTTGATGTTGTTTTTTATTATTTTGATAGATATAAATGCATGTTTATAAAATGTACACATCACTGAAAATATCCAACAATTTATATCCAACATTTGCTTGAAAGCATAGTTTTTACTATATATTCTTATATCTTTTATCAATGTACTAGTACAACGTAGGTAAAGAATGAAAGCCCACACAGTTTTCTCCCCATTACTCCTACCTAGTTCCAAATACTATAGAATGACATCCATTTGCTCCCAACCGATAGTACAAGTTGTATTCCCTAAGTATATTGATTTACTTCATTACACTAAGCAGAATTCTAAGATGACCCACTGTTACGCCCAGAATAATGATCTCTCCATGAATATATGTAGGACTTGTTATTTGCTTCTAACCAACAGCTTATGAACTAGGTCCCATGATTAGGTTATAGTATATTTATAAGACTCTACCTTGCTAGCACGTAAGAGTGACCCTCCTGCTAGCCTTGAAGAAGTAAACTGCTATTATATGAACTGGCCATGGAGAGGGCCAAGTGGCAAGGGAGTGCAGGCCTGAGGGCAGCCTTCAGCAAAAGCCAGAAAGAAGCCAGGGCTCGAAGTCACAGAACTACAAGGAGCTGAATCGTGTCAACAAGAGAAATGAGCTTGGAAATAGATTATTCCCAGTCAAGACTTCAGGTGAGCACGCAGCCCTGAGCAACAACTTTTTATAGCTCTGTGAGAGCCTGATTATAGAACTAAGGTAGGCCATGCCCAGAATTGTGTACTACAGAAACTTTGTCAGATAACAAGTATGTATTGTTATAAGCCACTAATGTTGTGGTAATTCATTAACAGCAACAGAAAATTAATAAATTCATTGTTCCAACTCACAGTTTGAAAAATCAGGAAATAAGAGGGAGTTGTATCATTTTTCCAATTGTCCCAAACATCAATAGTTGCTTTCCTCTCATGTCTGGCTAGATTTCTGTCAAATCTGATAGTTTATGATCTCCTTTCTTTATATCCACATATCCTTTGGTGAGAGTATGCACAGTGACTTTTTAAAAAGAAAACAATGTATTATTCCATGTCCTAATTTTCTGCCACCAATCATTTCGCCTATCTCACTGAGCTGTACTAAATTCTATATATCACCATTGGGGGGTAATTAATATAATGCAAAATATTTTAAATTAGAAGGAGATTGATTATGTCAAATGACAATAAGCTTATCAGTAGAAAAGCCCCTAGGCCCTGCAAACTAAAACTCCAGCTCAGCTTCTCTGTAATTCTTTGAACAATTTCTTTTATCAGTTGGTTTTATCCTACAGCAGATCCAGAAACCACATCTAGACGTGACATGTTTGGCATTCAAAGAAACATTGTTCTTCTCATTCTCTCTCCTTTCTCCTTTCTATCTCTCCAAAAAATAACTTCCCCCAGAAATCCCCCAGCAGACTTATTCATATATCATTGGCCAGAATTAAATGTTGGTGACATCTCTCTCTCTTAAAATGTTCATTGACAATTCCTTACCCAGGGATAGGGTTGCCTTCCCTGAAGGTTAGATAATGTGATCAAAATAGAATTTCATCATTGGTAACGTAGAAATGAGAAAGTAGCTCAGAGAGAGCTTGAAGAAGTTACACCTGTTTGGATATTGAAGGTCAAGTCAGCAATAGTCCAGCAAAAATGGGCAGGAGAAACTGAAAGTAAAGTTAAGTGCATGAAAAATATTCAGGACCAAATTAGGGTAACTGAGTTTGGATGAAGGAAGTATGAGAAAAGGGAAATGATTTGTGAAATATGTAGGGGATAAAATTACAGAAAATTTGAAAAATCTATTATAAAATATTCATCTCCCCCAAACACTGTGCAAACCAACTTTCTGCAACTGGTTCACTTATAAAATTGAATTACTTCCAAAGATAATCTGAGAAATCTCACAAATACACATTATTCATGTTAAAGGTCACAAATGAGTTAATTTCTTCTAACTAATCTGAATATTTCAGACTTGAGAGCAACTAAAAAGTGACCAGTACACTAATTGCAAATACCAGACATAATTGATTCAAAATATGAGAGCCACTTAAGCATGAACAGCCTTCATTTCAGGACAGAAAACCAAAAGCAGCAACTATGAAAGCAAATTGTCCTCTTACGAAAGTCCAATTATATAATTTTAAATTATATATTCCTTTAGAAAAAATCTTCAACTGGCATTGGAAAAAGATTCATGTCATTTAAATGTCTAGCATTAAGGCTTTAAATTGTTGTGCATGTGAATAATTTTGTAAAGTTCAAAATAATTATATATGACTCCTCATAATTAAAATAAAATTGTTAAATTTTAAAAAGACAAAGCTAAAGTAAAATGATCTGTGTTAAAATCGTAAAATCATCATTGCTACAATTATTAGCAAAACCCATTTTTAATCTATGACATTTACAAAGCAAGAGATTTTACTTATCTAGTCTTATTAGCATAATAATCATTGCACTTTACATGGCTTTAACAATAAATTACTTTCCTTATATTTAAGTTTTGCCCAGACAAACAGATTAAAATATGTATTGAACTGAAAGGTTAAAGCCCCTTCATTAATTCTGTTATTCTTTTTCATAAGCCAAATACTTCATTTGGGTAGCTCTTGACTTTATATCAATGATTCTAATCATTTTCTAGTAATAAGCCCCAGCCTGACATGAGATAATGCCTTTGGGCATTTTTACTTGTAAGAAACCTCAACCCTTGACCCCTTTCACTTCCTTTGCATAATCACTTGCATAGATCTTCCTACATTTGAGATGTGTGTGGTTATGTGTGTGTTTCCATTGAACTTCAATTTTATTATACTAAAACTAATTCTTTCTTAATTTCCTTTTTCTCAATATTTTATTTTGTGTCTCCATGCCTAACCCTGCTGCCCTTGAGGTTTTTTCCCAGCGACTGGCCTTCCTGCCTGCACTTGCTTGGTTCCTACTTCAAAGAGACACTTAATGATATCGATGGACTTCTTGATGTACATGAGCAAACCACTATTCCATTCTTTCTTTTTTACACCATTGTACCCATGATTTGGTATAACAATGGCACTAAAATATAACTGTGGGAAAGGAGTATAAACTCTACTCTTTCTTTTACCGTACACATTCTCATATCAGAGGTCCCCAACAGATCTGGGCCTTATAGCAGGAGGGCAGTGGCAGGCAAGCAAGCAAACTTCATCTGTATTTACAGCTGCTCCTCACCACTGGCATTACTGCCTGAGCTCTGCCTTTTGTCAGATCACATGAGGAATGAGACTCTCATAGGAGAGGGAATCCTACTGTGAACTGTGCACTCGAGTGATCTAGATTGTGTATTCCTTATGAGAATCCAATGCCTGATGAACTTTCACTGTCTCTCATCACCCCCAGGTGGGATGGTTTAGTTGCAGGAAAACAAGCTCAAGGCTCCTACTGATTCTACATTATGGTGAGTTGTATAATTTTTTCCCTATATATTACAGTGTAATAACAAAAAAAAAAAAAGGGCACAATAAATGTAATGTGCTTGAATCATCCCAAAACTATTTCCTAACACTACCCTGGCTTCTGTCAATGGAAAAATTGTCTACCACAAAACTGGTCACTGGAGCCAAAAAGGTTGGGGATCACAGCTTTACATTATATTTTCAAATGTTATACACAATTCACTGAAAGAGCTATTATAATGCAATGTAAGGATTCTCCAACTGCAAATTATATGGGGATTAGTGCCACAGAGTCATGAGTCTCCTTTGAATGTGCACTGGGCTTCTTTGAGTCACCCTACTTCCTCATCCTACTTCAAGTTCATTCTTTCTGTAACTATTCTTTACAAAACAGTATCCTTCTCAGTAGGTCTACCTGTTTTCCCAATAATTGATTTTTCCCCAAAGAATTAATTTTCTTCATTTCAAACACAGAATGTATAATATTTATCTCTTCCAAACTAAATTCAATTCTATTGGTTGCTTCTTTCTTCAGTGATGATTTTAGCAACACAGCATTCTCTTTAGACTCCTTTGAGACTTTCTTTTTCTTCAGACTGGGTTCATTTCCTCAGACCTAGTGTCACATGGTTCCAACTGGTTTCATTGTCCATTGGCTTTTCTGCTCTTGGTCCAGTATTAATCACATCAACCTCATCCCTACCCATATTTGCTCCACACACAGTTTCAAAATGTATATATATCTACACTGAGCTGAAGCCTGTTTAGAAAACAATATAACTGGTCATATTTTAATATTAACGTCAATTCTGTTTGAAATTCTTCATTGATTTTCCATTGAATTTAGAATAAAATGGAAACTTCATCATGGCCTCTAGGCCCTGTGATATTTAGCCTCTATTTTCTATGTCCTTCATTTCTTAACACTGAGCCTTCCTCCTGTAATGTAGTCTGGAGTGGACTTATAAGTCATTTAGGATCTCTGCCTCTCCTAGGATGTTTTCCTCAGATGTTTGCCCATCTCCTTCTGATCTCTTTCAGATTAAATATCACCTCCCTGGATAACTTTCATTGGCCACCCTATCTAAAAGATAACCATGTATATTGCCTGGCACATCACTCTTTTATTGGTCTTGCACAATTCATAATTCTTTTGTATAGTTGTTTGCTTATTTGCTGTCACAGAATGGAATGTAAGCTGCCTGAAAGTTTAGACCATCTTTGCATTTTTCACTATTGCATTCTTGGCATCTGGCATAACATCTGGTTCACAGCAGAAACTTATTAAATGTTTTCTAAATAAATGGACAAACAGATGCATGTGTATAAACCATGTTAGTGCAAAAAAATCACTTCTATTTGCAAGCTGATTATGTCAAATCTCATTCCCCCAAAATAAGTAATATGGAATTCTTGAAGAAATGAAAATTTTTCAAAGTTTGCTCAGGATTAGTAGACATTTAATCCAATTGACAACTTAAAGTGGCTTATGTTTTACAGACTAAAATTTCTAAATTTCCAAATATTCTAAAATATTATACTTCTTCTTTTTAATGTTTTTTTTAAGTCTAGATTAAATGGAAGGATTAGAAGTCAAAGTACCTTGCATTTCCAGGCAATAGAAAAAGGCAATTTCATAGACTGTAAACTACTTCATGAGACTATGAACTCCTTGAGGGCATGTCTAACCAAATCTCTGAAACACTATTAATGCCTATAAAATGTTTCCTTGTGAATTCACAGCAACAGTTTACAAATGATGATGATAAATCACTTTGCGGTCTCAAATATTTACAAATGTTAGAATTTATAAAATAATTACAGATTTTTAATTTTTTCAGACTCAAACAAAATGAAATCCATATTAAATACACATTTGCTCATCATATCAGGAATATTAAATGCTGAGGCACTGTCAGGTAAGTGCTCTGCAAGGCACAGTCATGCTGCGGCTCAGAGGAAGCTTTTTAAAGCAGGAATGTGTAATGCATTAAATGGCCCGATTATGTCTTACGGAATGACTCACCTATAGATTTCACTTATTGGTTAGAAATGATTCAGGAAACCTGAGGAAATTGTCTACAAAGAGGCAAATATAATGAGAGACTCTGGTATTCTTTCATATGACATGAGGAGTTTTGAATGAGAGAAGAAGGAAAAACTAATACCTAAGACCAAAAGCTGGGTAATGTTTTACATATCTTCATTACAGTAAATATCTTGGAAGCTTAATTTAGAATCAATACATTCTTTAGACTTCAATTTAGAAAGATTCAGAAATGTAAAATCCCTTTCCCATATAACTTTTATAAATTTTTTTATTAAACCTTTGAAGTAGTATTCTGTACATTTTTTGTCTTAAGTGACATTTTTGTGAATTTGCAAGAGGTAGTCAGATCTTTGGGAGAATATTCCCTAGGCATTAATGGAAGAATGCTCCTTGAGAGTTGAAGTCCCATGATATTTAAATAGACATCTCTCAAAGTGATTTTGATTAAAGCAGGTGAGAAACGCATATCAAATCATGCTTAGGCAACAATGCCCTAAGAAAATCAGAAAATTTTATCTAGAATGGTTTGTCAGGTGCAAAAGGCAGATCAGAATACTAAAAGCCATCATGAAATAGCCTGAAAGTGTCCTATAAAGGAGTACTATAGCCCTCAGATGAAGGTATCATCCATCTAAGGGGAAAAGTGGGAACATTGATTCATCAGTTTCTTTTCCTCATTGGTCAGTTATTCATCCCCAAAAGTGTTAATGCCTCTGAAGTTGCAAGTTGCACAAGTACGGACACAGAGGCAGAAACCTGAGACTAGGTTAAACCTGCATGAACCTGTTGGAGCCCACACGGAACTGGTCATTGCAGTGGTGCCTTATGTATCATTACCTATTCATTATAAGAGATAGATGAGGCCAAGAGGATCTGCAGCAGTACCAAAAAGGTAGCCAATACACTTCCTAAGTAAACTATGCATTTTATCAACCTGGATTACAAAAAGATCTCCCTTCTATATATGTATTTATTAACATAAGTGTGTGTGTCTGTATGCACTAATGATGCTACACTATTAAAAACACTGCTTTTTCTGTAACTTTGGTAAGAACATTATGTTAGTCAACTCTTTCAATCAAGAAATAAGAGCACTTATCACAGTTAAACACAATTTCAGTGCTATCCAATTCCACCCTCCCCTACCACATACACATATATACATATTATATACACAAGAGAGCTGTCAGTTGAAATCAAAAATTGTGAATTTCATTCTGAAAAGAATATGTGTGGCTATAGAATGTTTTATTTGCATAGTCTCATTCTTTTTCATCTTTACTCTAAAAATAATAAAGATATTGAGAATTTACAATAACAATAAAAAATTACTCTACATTTTAATGGAAACTTAAGATTACATGTCTTAGTGCAATCGAGCTGCTGTAACAAAATACCATTATAAAGAAAAAAAAATATTTCTCACAGATTTGGAGAATAAAAAGTCCACTATCAAAGCACTAGCAGGTTCTGTGCATGGTAAGGGTCTGCTTTCTGGTTTGTAGGTAGCAACTGCTCAATGTGCACCCACATGGAGGAAAAGGCAAGGCAGCTTTCAGGGACCTCTTTCATAAGGGCACCATTCCCATTAATGAAGTCTGTGCAGTCATTATCTAATCACCTTTAAAAAGCCCTACCTCCTAATACCAGCACATTTGTGATTAGGTTTAAACATATGAATTGGGGGATAGGGCACAGACATTCAGAACATAGCATTACAATTACATATGTGTTATTTTCCCTGTTTTTCATTGTTCCCAAATTGATTTAGTCAAGTAAGTACAAAGATGCTCCTCTGTTTATTGTTATCAAAGCCAAATATGCATATGCATGGTACTTTGCACTCTCGGAAAAGTTTGGGAAATATGCAGATACATTTATAAGTAAATGTGACACATCTTAACTTTTTCTAAATATGAATTTGATCACAGCTTTAAAATCTGAATGAGTAGAATATTTTTTGGCATGAGCAGACAAAAGCTGCTTTGGGGAGAAGTTTTAAAGAATGGGGGAAAATTCCAAACACAAGTGAAAGATTGATAAAATTATATGAAATTTCTGCTAACAATTCTGTGGTAAAGAAATCTGAAATCTAAAAGAAAGAAAAATTGTCTGGCAAGATCTAAATTGGCAAAATTAACACTTCACAAAGTGAAAACCATGATTTTTGAAAAGTGATTAAACATGTGCTATTGGAATAAGTAAGGAAACCCAATGGACTCTTAGCTGAGTTTAATCAAATTTCTAAAGAGCAGATACTTCCAAACTTACTAAAAATATTTCAGACTATGTAAAAAGAAAGTTTCACAAATTTTTATAACACCAGCATAATAATAATTCCAAAGTATGTTAGATAGTTATTAAAAGAAACCTATAATAGACTTATTTCATCATTGAATATTGATGCAAATTTTAAAATTATCTCTTAAAAAATAGACTCCAATAATGCATGGAAAGAATTGTATATTATGACAATTAGGGTTTACTATAGGAATGTAAAGGTGTTTTAATGTTAGAAAAAAAAATCTGTCAACATACTCCATTGTGTAACATTAAAGGAAAAATCCTTATTACAAATCAATAGACACTGAATATTCATTTGATACATTTTAGCAGGTATGGCTAATTAAAATTCCATATACAATAGGAATTTTAAAAATGCAATTACCTACTTATCACATGTAATAGCAAAAATGCTAAATGTTAAAACACCTAGATACCTGGACTAATACAGTTATCTATCTATGAAACATAATAGCAGATGTGCTGAAGGTTAAAACACTTAGATAATTTCAATTAAAGCCTGAAACAACATGGGGTGCTTGTTCCTACAATTATCTGGCATTGTCTCAAAAAGAATATATAAAGCTATCACATTTTGCTAATGAAATAATTATATTCCTTGTTTAGCTCAGCTCTAATTTTTAATAACATACATATGAATATGTGTGTATTCATATATACACATATATGTGTGTATACATGTGTATTCAGCAACTTTCACCTATTCTTGCAAAAAGCACCTACAAATAAAAATGAAAGAAGATGTCCTATCCATGATAGTAGCACAGTTTCATTCACTGTAATAATAAGAAAAGCTAGAAAATGCCTTGGAATAAGTTAAAGAAGAAGGCAGATAGGACCAGAAAAAAGAAAACTATGAATTATTATTAAAATAAATTAAATGCTAAATCTATCTGAAAAAAGATATATAATATCCTGATGTCAGAAGGCATCTGTCTCTCCAAAATATGCATATTATATACAAATTTAATGTAATATACTATAATTATTTATAGATTTGTATAAAATATTCTTAAAGCATAAATGAAAAAATAACTTCTGGATAAAAACATGGAAAAGAACAGTGATGGGACAGGTCAGAGATTAGCATTACTAGATATCAGAGCATAACAAGAAGCCATTGGTGATGGGCAGAATAGTGGCACCCAAAGATATCTACACCCTAATCCACAGAGCCTGTGAATATATTGCACTACAAGGCCAAAGGGGCTTTGCAGGTGTGATTGAAGTTAAGGACCTCTAGATGGAGAAATTAGTCTGAATTACCCAGGTAGGCCCAATCTAATCATTCAAGTTCTTAAAAGCATTCTTTTCTGCTGCAGAAAACGAAAGAGATGGCAGTGTGTGAATCACGACTTGCTGACTTGGAAAACAGAGGAAGGCGGTCATGAGCCAAGGAAGGTGGGCATCTTCTAAAAGGTGGAAAAGGTGAGTAAACAGATTTTCCCCTAGAACCTTCAGAAATGAAGACAACTTTGCCAAGACCTTGATTTTACCCCAATGAAACTCATGTTAGACTTTTACACTGTAAAACTGTAAAATAATACATTTGTATTGTTTAATTGCCAAGTTTGTGGTAAACTGTTATAGCAGCAATAAAACACTAATAAACCATTACAATCAATTAAACGTGTTATTGGAGAAGAAACAGAAAGCAGGTCAGCGAAATGTAAGATAATTTAGAAATAGATCCCCATTTACATAAACATAGAGTGTCAAGGTAGCCGTTCTATTCAATGCAGAAGGGGAAATGGTGAATAGATTATTAATTGAGGTGGTACAAGTTCTATGTGGAAGAAAATAAATCCTTATCTTGGACAATAAATAAGACATAACTCCTCATGGATTTTAGCTTTTATGGAAAAGTGAAAAAAAATCTTAAGAACTAGGAGATTACAAGCATGTCACATATTATGCATTCATAATAGGTTATTGACATGGTTGTGGGGAGAGACAATATACGTGAGAGACAAACAGGAGGAAGCCAACTGGCAAAGGAAAAAAAAAGACATCTAAAGAGTATGTATGATATGATATTCTATATACATAAAATTGTATATGATTATATATATGTTAATGTAACAAAAACAATTATTTGCACATGTGGGTCTCTTTCATGTCATTTTATGCATTTCGATTTTTGTAATTTTTAGTGATAAATGAATATTTGAACATTTATATAAATTACTGTAAATTACTAATATACTCAGATTGCATAGAACACATAGTACAGAGAAATATGCTTTTAAATATCAAGTTCTTAACTTTTTCAAAAGGTCCACAAGTTGTTCAGTATTATTAGATGTTCATTCAAACTCTCAGTTGCCTGGAGTATCTCTGATGCCTATTTTATCATCCCTCCTCCGTTCTGTGCTGACAGCTCTCCAGTTGAAATTATCTTCTCCTTGCAGTCAAATTTTAACAATCTAGTTATCTTTTTCTCCTCTTATTATTCATCTGTCTTAAACCAAATGAGAGTTTTTTTTCCAGTGGGACTTACTCTCTACACTTTTTAAAAATGAAAGTATATTTCTTTATTACAAAATTGAATTGAATTCTAATCAAAAAAGGTCTGAACCTCATTTAAAAGATGATTTTGTAACTGAAGAATTGAAAGGATTTCTTTATGAACTAGCATCACCTTAAGACAAAGGATAAGGACCCTGAAGACAGTATTATAGGGAACCCCAGAGGTACTCTCCAAAATGATGCTAATACAGAATCTAGGAATGGGGAAGGATGTAGAAGATGGCAGAGGCCTTCTTCTCTGACCTACAGTCCCAAAAAATATTATAAGGAGAGACAATAAGTTATAAAGAGCATATGAGAAGAAAGAAAGAAATGTAGTAGAATGAAAGAAAGGAAAAACAAAGAGAAAAAAATAAGATCACATGAAAGTGATAATCCAGACTGTGTAAATAAATTTTGGAAATGAGAACTTTCCAAGAGCAGACTCAAAGTGATCTGGGCTGGATCTTACTCTATCTATGTCTCAGGTGGCCTTCCTTTTGTGCCCCAGGAGGACAGTATTGTTCAACAAAGTTTAGACTAAAGCTGTCTCCTTACATATTTTAAGTTCAGCCTAAAGATTTATCTATACCTCATGAACTATAGCCTAAATGGAAGTACAAACATACTGCAATCTACTCTTGCCCAATCACTGCGTTTTGGCCAATCGTTTGTGGTCAACAGTTCAAATCATGTACAAGTATGATAAACGCTGAGCTATTACCCATCCGGCTGTCTCTGTACCTCACTTCTGTTTTATGCATGTCAGTTTCTTTCTCTGTCTAGAAATCTTCCACCCGCAGCTGCACTGCAGTCTCTGAGCCTACTCTGGCTCCAGAGGCTGCCCAATTGGCAAATCATTCTTTGCTCAATTAAACTCTTAAATGTAATATGGCTGAAGTTTTTCCTTAAACAGTATACAAATCTGAAGTGGTTTTATCAGGCACCATAGGTGGAGAAATAGTAGACCAGAAGTGCAAGAAGCATATGCAATGCTATTCACTGCTGCACCAGTATTACCCAGTGGCACCTTATCTAGTTATTAACCAAAGCTGCTTTGGCATAATTCCAGTGGATGAAGTGAGAGGAAGCCAGGATATGGCTGACATTATCCAAGAAGCAGTGATCTCAGGAGATGATTGGCATCTTGAACCTCAAGAAAACGCTTGGCCTTTTTAAGTCTGAAAGTCTGTTTGAAACTCAGAAGAAAATTAGGTGAACACGAAATTTAGAAACTTGCTTACATATCCAGCAGAAAATATCATGGGCTTTTCAGAGTCTAGTTAAATATCTACAGATTATATTTCCAGTTTAATACCTGGGGCATTTACTGTATTCATTTTATTAGCTTTAGTGAATTTTACTTCTGGAGCATAATATTGCATTGAAAATGTGTCCTCTAACCTATGATATTTATGTATCATTTAATATGAAATTTATGAGGTTCCATTTCTGATTTCCAAATGGATGCAAATTAGAACACAGGATATTTACATTCCTTCATTTCTAACCCACATACATAAAGTTTGACTTTAAAATGCCACTGTTCGTGTCTGTTTCATAGAAGCTTTAGGTATTTATATGTCCTTTGTGTCTCTGGCACACTCTGAATTTATTTTTTAAGTCTAATATTAGGCAGGGATTGGCTATAAAAATACAATGCCGTTGAGGACAAAGCTGGATTGACTTCTTTTTTTAATTCTTGAGACCTTTATAGTTTCTTAGGGAAGTATAATTTGTAACCACATCATCATCTAACACTTTTCTTGTCTTTTTTGGATATTGGCAGTTGAAAATCTATAAGATATTTTTGCAACTGAGATCATATTATAGAGAGAGGAAATATTTTGGTCAGATCCTATTTATGTTGTTCAGATAGGATGGATCTGTAGAAAACGTGCCTTATTTGGTACAAATAGAGAAGTGGTCATTTTCCAAAATAAGTCTCTTGTATTCCACTTTTTAAAAAAATCTTTATTATAGGTTTGGGGTATATGCAAAGATGTGTTTACATAGGCTAACACATATCATGGGGGTTTGTTGTACATATTATTTAATCACCCAAGTATTAAGCCCAGTATCCAATAGTTGTTTTTTCTGATCCTCTCTCTCCTCTCACCCTTCACCCTTGAGTACGCCCCAGTGTCTGTTGTTTCCTTCTCTGCGTCCATAATTTCTCATCATTTAGCTCCCACTTATAAATGAAAACATGTGGTATGTGCTTTTCTCTTTCTGCATTAGTTTGCTAAGGATAATGGCCTCCAGCTCCCTCCATGTTTCCATAAAAGACATATCTTGTTCTTTTTTATGCCTGCATAGTATTCCACGGTGAATATGAACACATTTTCTTTATCCAATCCATCATTGATAGGCATTTGGGTTGCTTCCATGTCTTTGCTAGCTGCAATCAACATTTGTGTGGTATGTCTTTATGGTAAAATGATTTATATTGCTCTCAGCATATAACCAATAATGGGATTGTTGAGTTGTATGATAATTCTGCTTTTAGTTCTTTGAGGAATTGCCATACTCTTTTCCACAATGGTAGAACTAATTTACAGTGCAATCAACAGTGTATAAGTGTTCCCTTTTCACTACAACCTTGCCAGCCTCTGTTATTTTTTTGACTTTGTAGTAATAGCCATTCTGACTGGTATGAGATGGTATCTCATTTTTATCTGCATTTCTCTAATGATCAGTGATATTGAGCTTTTTTAAAATATGCCTGTGGCTGCATGTATGTCTACTTTTGGGAAGAGTCTGTTCATGTTTTTCGCCGACTTTTTAATAGGGTTGTTTGTTTCTGTCTTGTAAATGTGTTTCGGTTCTTTATAGATGCTGGATATTAGACTTTGTCAGATACATAGTTTTCAAACATTTTCTCCCATTCTGTAGGTTATCTATTTACTCTGTTGATAGTTTCTTTGGCTGCACAGAAGCTCTTAAGTTTCAGTTTATCCCACTTGTCATTTTTGTCTTTTGTTGCCATTGCTTTTGGTGTCTCTGTCATAAAATCTTTGCCTGTTTCTATGTCCAGGTTGGTATTGCCTAGGTTGTCTTCTCAGGTTTTTATAGTTTTGGGGTTTTACATTTAGGTATTTAATTAATCTCAAGTTGATTTTTGTGTATGGTGTAAGGAAAGGGTCCAGCTTCAGTCTTCTGCATATGTCTAGCCACATATGCCAGCACCATTTATTGAATAAGTAGTCTTTTACCCATTGCTTATTTTTATCAGTATTGTTGAAGATTAGATGGCCATAGATGTGTGGCCTTATTTCTGGACTCTCTACTCTGTTCCCTTAGTCTATGTGCCTGTTTTTGTACCAGTACCATGCTGCTTTGGTTATTGTAGCCTTGTAGTATGGTTTGAAGTCAGGTAACGTGATGCCTCCAGCTTTGTTCTTTTTGCTGAGAATTGCCTTGGCTATTCAGGCTCTTTTTTGGTTCCATATGAATTTTAACATAGTTGTTTTTAGTTCTGTGAGGACTGTCATCACAATAGCATTGAATCTTAAATTGTTTTGGGCAGTATAGCCCATTTCAACGATATTAATTTGTCCTATCCATGAGCATGGGATCTTCTTTCTTTTGTCTGTGTCTTTGATTTCTTCGAGTAGTCTTATGCTATTCTCATTATAAAGATCTTTCATCTCCTTGTCTAGCTGTATCCCTAGGCATTTTATTTTTTCTGTGGCAAGTGGGAATGGGATTGGCTTTCTGATTTGGCTCTTGGTTTGGCCATTGTTGGTGTATAGAAATGCTAGTGATTTTTGTACATTGATCTTGTATACTGCAAACATTGCTGAAGTTGTTTATTAGCTGGAGGAGTCTTGGGTCCAAGACTAAATGGGTTTTTTGGATAGTCATGTCATTTGAAAACAGAGATAATTCGACATTTTCTCTTCCTACTTGGATGCCCTCTATATTCCACTTCTTTTAATAAACATTAATTTGATTAAACATTGTTAATCTATTTGCATTTCTACAGGTAATATTTGGGTGGTAAAATGCAAATCTAAGATTTGAAATCATAAATAATTTTTAGGAATTTCTTTCAAAGGTGTTAAATGATAGTGATTGGACACATATACTTTGAATATAGTCACTAATTTTGCAAAAATAATTTCATAATAAGGAAGCCTACTGTTAAAAAAAAGCAATATTTTTATGTGGTGAATTTGGGCAAAATACTTGATATGTTAGTAATTTTGGCATGTAATTGTTATTTATAAAATAATGATATGAGTAATACTCCTTCATGAACTGAAATACAGGAAAATAACATAAATATTTAAAGAAAGACATTATGATATTGTGTATGCTTCCTAGAGTGTTTTCACTTTCCTTAGATTTATCATGTTAAATTGTTTGTAGTTACAACTTATCTCTGTTTTTTGATAAGCTTGTGATATATAAGCTGTTCCTTCACTTAAAAAAATTCATGTAACCAATAAAATGTTCTTGTGGTTTTGTAAATGTCTTAATAGTCTTGAACTCTATAAAGCCTGTGTTGAAATAACAAAATAATATGTAGAAATATTTTAATAAATAATTAACTTTCCAAATGGGAGATAAATATTTAAAAATGTGTTTACATACAATCTGAATAAAGAGTAAATTAATGTGAGCAGATAGAAAAATACTTGATCTTCTCTTTCCTATTCAAGATTAAGTCACATTGATGTGTGTTATAACTCGACCGAAATTTCTAACACTTGGTTCTGGGTCCTGATTCTATCACTGGATGTATAATGGTGGCAGATGATAAGCCTCCATTCCTCAGTATTTCTTCTTATAATATAGGGATACTAAGTTTTAACCTTATTTGATAAGATTACTATGAAGTCAAATTTATATGTAAAAATGTTATATAAATAGCAAAGGTATAAATCAATATAAAATGACACTGTTATAATTCTCAAGCTTTTCAATCATGTTTTTTTTGTCAACTTTAAAGAAAACAGATCCCAAAGAATGTGATCCTATGGAGATCCTTTAGCTTTCTTTGGAATCTATAGCTCTTATCTCAGAATAAAACAATATTATGGCTGAATTAAGAATTTTGCTTTTGTAGTTTCTATGCCTTTCATAACACATTTTGGATTTTTGTTTGTTAAATTTATTCTCCCATTAAACCTTTTCAGAATACAGGTTAAAATTAATATCAAAGGAAATATTTTCCAACAGATTTTCAAAGTTTTACAGCTTGAGCTCTGTGTACCAGAACAATTCACACTGACCTATTTTTATATTCAAGTATCTATAAGTTTACTGAAATATATTTTGAAGTTATAAATAGATGCAAATTTAACCGACTTCTAAACATTTAGTTTGTTTGTTTGATTGTTCTGTTTTGTTTTGTGAGACAGTCTCACTCTGTCTCCAGGCTGGAGTGCAGTGACACAATCTCGGCTCACTGCAACCTCCACCTCCCAGGTTCAAGCAATTCTCCTTCCTCAGCCTCGCAAGCAGCTGAGACCACAGGCACATGCTACCATGCCCAGCTAATTTTTGTATTTTTAGTAGACGTGGGGCTTCACTATATTGGCGAGGATGGTCTTGATCTCCTGACCTCATGATGCACCCTCCTCAGCCTCCCAAAATGCTGGAATTACAGGTGTGAGCCACCATACACAGCTCCTACTCCTGAACTCTAAAGAGCATGTTTAATTAATAGGGAATTTTCTCTGTGGTCTAGGATCAAAGTATTTATATCTTTTTAGTAATAAGAAACCAATCATCTTAGATAATTGCAGTCCAGAAGCCAAGATTCTATAATAGAATCATTAATATATATGAACACAGAAATATATTTAATGGTAAACCATTAAAATATTTTATAATATCCACTAAGGTAGATTATTTCTGATTTTGTAATAATTTTTAAGATACTGTTATTAGCTTTCAGATTGTAGGGAAATTTGATAAAGTATTTCAGAAATTTAAAATCTTTAAAGTGTAATAAAATTGTTTCATATATTGAAGTATATTTATATCCACTTGAATATGTCCTTACATCATCACTTTCTGGTTTTTTTGTTTGTTTTTACATTATTGTATTTTCTTTTTTCTTTTAATTTCTTTTACATTACTACTATTCTTTCCATTTTTCCTTAACTATGAAATTCTACCCTAATTTTTAAAGTTATATTTTCCTGGCCATGTAATTAAACACAAAAAATATATAACAAATAGAAGACAAATAAAAATAATTTTATAATTCATTAAATAAAAAATACCCATCATTTCTCCCAACAACATAGATTTTTTTTCTCACCAAGCTTTCTTTTTCCATCTAATCACATTATGACAAAATTTTAGGCTATTTTTACCTATTCTTTCATCTGCCTTTTTCTCAATCTCACCCCTGAGAAAGAATAAAATATGGGATAGAATATTATCACCCTCCTCCTCAACCTATCCCCAATACACAGATTTGGTGAAACTGTTTACTACTTTTAGGCAAGTGTTATTGTTGGAAGTTGTCTTACTCTATATCCCTTTTGCTGCAAGAGTTCTTGCAACAGATGTTGAGGTGGATATTGCATATTCTTACTGTATCCCACTTATTTAGCCTCAATTATTATAGAACGTGAGAGACAGAAAGGTTAATTGCTCCCCGCATTTTCTCCCTTTTTCCATCTTAAGGCCTTTGTTCTAGTTCACATATTGTTAGTTGGCACAAAGTCTCTTCCTTGAATATTTTCTTCAAAGGAGTTATATAAATAACATATTTTTTGGATTCTGACAAGAATTTTCTTCCCCTGACAAGTTAGCATTTCAGGATTTTGGGATTGTAGACCTTTTCATCAGTTCATCAGTGCTCTTAGCATTCTACTGCCACTGCTGCAAATTAAAAGTCTGATAACAATCTAAGTTATTTTTCCTATTTGTTTAGAAGCTCAAAATTCTTCTTTTTCTTGAGCATACAAGAAATTTAATAGGTTATATCCAAGAATATTCTATTTCTCTTGTCAAGTTTGGAAGTTGATAAAGAAACTTAATCAATGAGTCTCAGATGTCCATCTCAAGAAAACTTTCCTCTATCATTTATTTATCACATCTAACATTTATTAATTTTTTTCTGGAATTATGTTAATCACCTGTTAGTTTACCAGGATATATTTTCTATGTCTTTTTTTTCTCATTATTTATATCTCTATATAATTTGCCTTGGTCTTTAAGCCATTTCTTGCATTTAAATTTATAGACCATTAATTCAGATCTTAGGTGAACAGCTTAACTTTAAATCACTTATTAAATTATCTATCTAGCAAATGTCATTCTTTCATTTTATTTTATTTTATTTTACTTTATTTTATTTTTGGTGCGGGAATTTATTTTTCTTGTGTGCTTATTCAAGTGACAATTTCATGCAACAGTTATGTTCTATTGAATAAATATCATCCGGTTCATATTGATCACTCTCTCAGAGAACTGGCTGGTTTAGATGGGTTGTAACTCATCCAGCTGAGATCATGGGGCTCAGGTCTAATGGTTTTCCCCAAGCAGCATAGTCTTACAGGGGCTGGAGACAAAGCAATCTTGTCCCTTATGGGCCAGGGACAGGTAAAAAGACACATGGCTAGGCTTTGCTGAAACTCCCAAAGAACTGTATCTCGTTTCCCTAAATTATACCTGCCGTGGGTCTGGTAAGGCTTGGCCCAACTGTTCATTGACTTTGTGCCCAAAGAAACCAGTTATATTCAGACAAGTCCATGTCACTACAGTTTCTACAATTCTCTGAGAACGTATAATTTCCCAGGATACTCCATCTTCAATATCTGTCTTAAGGCTTTCAATTGCTAGCTCTCTTTATGTAATTCCAACAAAATCTAGGTCTCACTTGCCTATACAGTACTCATTGACCAAAGGTACAAACTAGCATAAGGCTCAGGGGAAATAGGTTGATTGAGGCTATTAGAGGTGGAAGGGGAAGAATACATATTCAGATTGCATGTTTCCTATTTGTTACCAGAACACTCCCAAAGGGTTATAAAAACTAAGTTTTACAACTTTTGTTAGTGCTAAGCTATATGGAATTAGACCACGGTGTTGTATGTGCATGTTTGTGTGTATTTATAAAGATTTAGTTACATTGATCCATTAAAAAGGGCAGATTATTCACGGAATTTTATTTCTAGATCATAGAAAGATAAGTGATCTTTGTTTTTAATTGCCTTTCTTGTGTTTTGTTGTGTTTTCCAAATTTTCTACCATGTGTGCATGTATGTTTGTATATATATGTATACAGTAGTTATATAACCAAAAATGTTTCCATAACACCTTAGGTGCTCAGAGTGTAGGTTAAAATGTATTTATTATTTTAGCTTGTCTACTATGTTTTTGAGTTTGAAGCTCTCAGTAGGTCACATTATTTGACGTCCTTTTAGGTATTTCATGTATCTAGAAGTGTTTTTAAATTGTCAATTTCTTCCTTTTTTAAACTAAAAAGGTAGTAGTTGTTGAAGTTTTATCTACTGATAAAGACTCCATCCTCTATTTTGAAGCCTGCACTAGTCTGCTCTCTTATCAAGTGCAGCTTTGCTTTCCATTTTTTTTATCATACTTATGTGAAATTATACTTTTCAGCAGTCTACTACAGAATCCTGTTGAGCAAGGAATATATTATCTCAGCTGGACAAAACTCTACTAAAATATTGAAAATGAATGAATTGCAGAAACACTGAGAAGGAAATTTAGGATGTAACCACGTAGTACCTAGGTAATAGTGACTTAAAAGTTAATGACAGCAGGGGGTGGGGAGAAATGCCGGATATAGATAAAGGGGGAATGGAGGCAGCAACCACCTTGTTATGTATGTACCTATGCAACAACCCTGCATGATCTGCACATGTACTCCAGAACATAAAATACAATAAAAAAAAAGAAGAAAAAAAAAAAAGCTAATGCCACCTTCTGTCAGACATAATATATAGATTTCACAGAAGGAAATTCATGTTACTAATATTCATGAACCCTGCTCTATTTCTTGAAATAAACCAATACTATTTTTTTTAAATATAAACCTTAATTTTTGAAATCTAAATCAGATCCTTAGATTCTACGTGGGTGGAGAGAATAATTTATAAAGTCAATCTAACATTTCTCATTCATAATGGTGGAAAAGTCAAATAACAAAATTTTATTTATTTAGCAATGGGTCTAAGAGGCTTCAGATTCTAGAAATCATCAGGGATGGATGCTTACCAGCCCCCCCAATTTTCCTTGGAAGGAAGGCAGCCATTTGTTCTAGCTGAATTAGAAACCTATATTATTTTTTCCTTCTATTGCAGGCCTTACCAAGTTGTATTTCAAATTATATTTTACACATTTAATCTCTCATTAAACTCTGAGTCATTTAAAGAATGATGCCATATCTTACTATCTTACTCGCTTTTGCATCATCAGTTTGGCTCACTGCTTAAACGAATGAATAAACCCTAAGGTAATTTGTAACAGATTACAAGAAACCAAGAAAATAAGACAAGCAAATACAAAAATAAAAAACAAATAAAAAACAAAATGAAAACTCTAATCACTTTTAGAGAACAAGCGAAGGAAATAATTGGCCAGATTTTGAAAGCCAGTATGACAAAATGAAATGGCATTATGTTTATTTTATTTTAAAGAACTTTTCTCTATTTATGTTATCATAGAGATGCTTTATATTTATCTGTTATTACCACAACAAAAGCTGGATCCAATAAAACAGATTTTTTTTTAAAAAAAAAAGGTGAACATTATCTCCTCTATCAGTCAAAGTTGTTTTTCAACTAATAAACAGGATTTTAGAGATTGAAATAAAGTAGGGGATTGTTCATTTATACAGGCAATCCAGGGCTGATTTAAAATGTTTTTAAAGTCATCAGTGAAGTAGGATTATTTTGTCTATCTCTTCCACCATAAGTTGTATATGTCTATCATCCTCAGGGTTCCCCTATGGTTCAAAGACAACTGCTCAGGCTTCAGCCTTCAACAGTTGTGACAGACAGGAAGGGAATAACAAAAGAGTTTTGCTTAAAGTGTGTTGGTCACAGGTCTCTTCAAGTAAATGCAGAGAGGGTAAATGCAGCTTTTGAGCATAGCACCCTGTTAGTGTTATGTTACCATAAAAGGAAAGAAGGATGGCGAGTAAGTCGACTACCAGCACTTTATACCACATCACAACTTCAAAGAAAAACTCAGTTATCTTAAATGGGACTTTGATTCAGAATAAGATGCTCAAATTTAAAAACAATACCTGATATTGGAATCTTCTTATATGGGATATAGATTTTGAGATCAAACACTTGATCAAAGAATAATGTGTCTTTTTCTAAGGACATTCTGTTTACATCATAAACCTAAGTCACTTTTGCTGAAAGTCAAGGAGATCACAGCTTCTGTCTTTATACATAGTAGGCTGATCTCCGGTTATCCATATTTACCCAGGCATAATATTTACCAGGGATACAATTTGTACACATTAGAGATTAGTTTTGTTCAAAATACGCTATACTCATACAGCAACCAGGCTGAGTTCATGGGTGTTCGTGATCTGTGCAGTCACATGGGGTCACTCTCTTCAAAAGGTCACTGCTCCAATTCTACTGTTGCCATCTTAAAAATTCTCAGTAACTTTTCAACAGGGGACTCATGTTTTCATTTTGCATTAGGAACCACAAATTATGCAGTTGGTCCTGTTCCCATACAATATAGCCAAAGAGCTCAGAAAGTAATCAGAAACAGCAGTTTTGAATGTGTGATATTCAGGGAATGAAAAATAATTGTCTACTATTGGCTATAGATTAAATATATTTATATTGCCACAGGTAACATTTACCAGACATTGTAAATAGCACACAACTTAGAAATCACATAAATTGTGACCCTGGAGCTAATTAAATTCAGCATCTAATGGAGTGAAATTTATTGACAGCTCACTAAAATGAATTAAGAGAAGCAGTCATTGCAGTGTGTTAAGAGTAATAAAATGTTGACTTTTTTTCCCCTACGCTCTTAGAAGATTATAACAAAATTGCCTTAGGCCACTTAGTTAATGTGCTACACCCAATTACTATTCTTAAATCAGTGAGGACATGTCTATTTATTGAAAAGTAACTTACTTGTTATTGTTTCTAATTTTTATTCATACTTTAAAAATTGGACACTTATTAAATACTGAAATTGAGCAAAGCACATCATAGATGTCAGGTTAATGACATGCAAAGACCAATTTGCATTATATTATCTCTGTTTTCAGGCACTTTTCATTTCTAACATAATTTTAGCACAGGGAGCATGAATCTAAGCAACTTTGAGATTTAATTTTTTAAAGCTCAAATTTTGCACAAAGAGTTTTATGGGCAAATATAGACTCATATTCACTTGATAGGGAATAAAATCCATTTAAAATCTCTTTTTCAAGGACAGTGAAGATTATATCCAAGCCCCAACTGTTCAAGGAAATGAAAAAATATTTATAGCTGCTATCCATAATTGATTCATATCATCATGCTGTGTATTATACAAAAGGTTTTGACCCTGCCCTCTTTTATTCTACAGTCAAAGAAATTCAAAACAACCAAAAGAGGAAATAAAATGTATAGATGATTGTACATAGAGCAAAAACAGCAATGCCATCTGTGCTACTTTAAGAAAGCATAGAAAACTAAAATCTAAATGTCAAGGTAGAGATATATCAAGGTAAATTTTAAATTGTACAAATTAGTCATTGATTATACCTATAAAATGATTAGGTTCAATTTTTTGTTTTTTTTACTTTAGTGTTTCAGATTTTGCTTTTCGATTTTGTTTCAATTGTTTAAACCAGAGAGCTCCCTTAGAATAGTTAAATGCACAAGATTAACTTTGTAAACTTCACGGCAATATTTGACTAGGGTACAGAAAAGTTCTCCTGACCATTGTCAGCCAGTAAAAGTAAATACAAAATGTATTTTAACAAAGCTATGAGCCTCTCATTTACATTTCTTTCTTTCTTTCTTTCTTTCTTTCTTTCTTTCTTTCTTTCTTTTTCTTAATGAAAGCAAAGTCAGTTTATTAGGGCAACAGGATATTGGAAAATGGCTGTCCCATAGACAGAGCAGGTTAGCCCACAGGCAGAGCAGCCAATCATTTACGTTTGTAATGTGATACTGCAGTGCAACTAAAAACATGTATGTTAATTACCTTGATTGTGGTGATCATTTCAACAATGCATATGTATAGCAAATCATCAAGTGGTAAACTTTAAATAAATATAATTTTTATTCGTCTATTATATCTTTAAAAACTGAAGGAAAATGCAAAGAAAGGTTCAGGTTTTGTTCCAATTATTTGACTAATTGACACAATCTTCTACTTTGTTTTATTAGTGAAGATGAATCCTTTAAAAGTTGATGATCTGGCAAAATAATGTTATCCTTATCTTGTACTAAATGAACACAGGCTAATGTAAAACTAAATGAATTCTGAAATATGGAGCAGCAGGAGTCACAAATGCAGAAAACTAAGATGATTAAAAGGAATCCATCAGTCCTAAAAAAAATTCTGCTTTCCACAACATTCTTAAGGCATCCACTCCTTCTAAAGGAATTATTTTTGAATCACGTGAAAATACAGTGTTTTCTCTACAAGATGATATTTTTAAGTGTAAAACCTATAACTTTTCACAGCACTATATTAAAGCATTGACACATGACCCTTTAGAAATCCTCAAAGGGAGCCTACCTTCATTATCAGCTGTACTGAGACAGAAAGATAAAGATATTTGTATGTTTCAATCTTTATATTTCAGAAAGCTTACCCCAAAAAAAAGAACCCTTAAATATATTAGTACAAAAGCTTTAAGAAAAGAAATACAACTAATTTAGAATTGATGTTTACATGCTTTTAGTGAGAAGATGCTAGAGAGGCCATGAGATCAAGAGCAGGTGGCATTATGCAAGCCAAGAGAGAAACTGTCTTTATTCTAAAGATGGATGGAAGGTACTGAAGTAGGCCCATAAGTAGATGTTCAGTGAGCTTATCGTTTTTCCTCTGTACCCATTGCTTAACATAACCAAACATATGACCCCCAAACATAACTTCTTTCTAACTTTTTGACTAAGCGATGTGCTACTAGCTGTCTAATAAATGTAATCTTAGAAAGATTAAGATCACCAATCTTGAACATATAAATAGATGTGAAGACACAGGTATAGTCTGAAAAATCAGATCAAAAACTATATAAGCTTAAAAAATAGAAAAGGGAAAAAAAGTCCTAGTGCTTTCAAGAATATGGACATTTTAAGTTTCTTTTTCTAAAGCCGGATTATCCTATTTATTTTAAGCTAGTATTTTTTTGTAGGAAAACACACATTTTTCTGTCTGTGTCTAATAGCAAGAAAGGTTATGTCACATGGAAGCAATCATAAAATAGAGCTTGAAGCCCACATGTTGAAAACAAAGTGGGAATTCAGTAGGTATTCAGAACAATGGAGAGAGTGGGGCTCCTCATCTTCTCCTGTGTATACTGCAACCACAAATATCAGTGACCACAGTCCACAGGAGATTCTGATATTTAATTTAAGAAATCTTTGTGTACCATATTTTCCCCAAATGTACTAAAATTATTTATAGTGGGAAGTGGCATTAGAAGGAAAAGGAAATTATTTTGTACTTTTTGCACAGCGGACCTTTTGCACAGAGCAGAATTTCCTTCCACTGAGGCTGCATAAATATCTCAAGTGACAGGAAGCTCTGCTCATGGATGGTTGGTGGAAACAAAATCTTCCTTTTTTTTGAAAACCACCCATTACACCTAATTTGGTTGACAGCAGCAATGTAGAATTAGTTTTAATTCCCCTTTAAATAAAATTACCACCATGTGTTTGACCATATTTATTCTGTTTTCAATTTGTTTTCTCCTGTATATATCCACACATCTGATTATTTCAACCGCCACTGCAAAGACTTATTTGATTAGACCCCAGACTGCCTGTTTTAATTGTGTTTGTTCCACTTTCTCTTTGACATACTATGCTCCAGACACTCTCATCTTTTTGTTCCTTGATCTGGAATATTCTTGCCAAGGTGTTCATGCTTGCTCTTCCCAATGCCCTGTGCCTGTAGATGTTCACATGGATAACTCTTTTGAATCTTTCAAATCTACATACACGTGTTACATCCTTTTCTCCAAACACCTAGCATTTGAAACTATTTTTTTTATTTGGTGATAAATTATTTTTTTCTATTTCCCCCATATCAGAATACAAGCTCCATAATTATGGAGACCTTGACTATCTTACTAATTGCTGAATCCTACAATAAGTAGGGGAATTTCTGGCTCATAATATACATATATAATAAAGACTTGTTTATGAGTGAGTAAACGAATGTGTGTGTATATATACATATATATGACTATCTATGTTTTGCATAGCAGCTAGAGTGTTCTTATATAATTATAACCCCACCCCGTGACCCCGGTCAAATTATATCCTCTTCTGTTTGACTGATATGAAAGGACTTCCCATTTGGGATCAATGCAGACAGTTGCACAGGTTATGCACTATATGACTCTGTAAGCTGTTGCTAATAATAGAGAGACCACAGTGGCCATCACCCACTGGAGCTGTGTAATACCAAGATCCCATTCCATTTGTTCCTAGGATTAAATGCCAACTTTAATGCCTGGCTAACAGAGCTCTCAGCATCTGGCTCCGCTACTGTTTCTGTTTTATCTTTCCTACTCTTCTCCCTTGAAACTACTTACCAGACTTCCTGATTTGCTGTCAATTTCTGAAGACACCATACTTTCTCTGATCCACTAACTCTTCTGAAGAGAATCAATTATGCCTCTTTTTTCACTCTGTTTTTTCCACACACTTTCTTCTGATTCCTGAACTTGATTAGCACCTTCCCATATTCTCTCCTATTTTCTCTGCCTTTCCTGTAATACTAATCACTTCATTATGATTTTCAACAGTCTTTTCATTTCTTCTACGAAGTTGGGGCCATGCTTGTCATATTTATTATTGCATCTCTAGTATCTTACAGGGAGCCAAATAAAGGTGTCTACATGAATGAATAGTCAGAATATGCATTCCAAATGCTTTACCATCTTGGCCATTTTTCTTTGTGTGCTCTATTTCATCACTGTCCAATTTTGTAATGTTAAGCTTACATTTGATTTGTATTTCTGATGGAATTTTACCTTGCATTAGCCAGTACCGAAAAAAAGTAGGATAATGTGTTTATGTTAACATAGTCTATAGTATAATTAAGTGTATTGTTACTTTAAACTTAAAATTTTCAAAAATATTATTCAGCTATACGTTAACCAAAGTGATATTTAGCTAGGTTTGACTGGATTCGTGCCTTCTATTTTTATTTTACAAATGCCTTAGCAAATATATGATTAAATATATGATTCCCTTAAAATATGATTACAAATCAAAGTTTGAATTGAAATGATAGGCATAATACATTTAGGTTCATTGCCTTGTTCTTACTAGCCTCAGTTTGAATCCATTATTCATCAGGGTTTCATACCTATTAAGAAACTTAACTTTTATATGGCAGTTTAATTAGGTTTATTTCTGTCCTTTTAAAAGGATATTATCAGATATTTGAATGTCCCATATTGTGACCTCATCAGTTATAAACAACCCAAGACTATGGTAACAAGAATAGGGGTCCCCTGGCGTTAGGAGTTCACCTTCATTAGAGTCACTCCACCATCCATCCTGTTTTCTGAGTAGCTCACTCAAAGGAAATATATCCTACTTCTTGCCATTAAGCCTGTTTTTTAAAAGCTACATACTGCCTATCACTTAATGTTCCTATAGAAGAAATTTTTCTCAAGGTCAAATCCTTTAATTTTTAGAAGCAGAGTTATTATCACAAAAATCCCAGTACCAGCCTTACAATATACATTCAAAGAGATATTTGAGTTAACCTATTATACAAGCAAATGGCTCTCTCCAGATTTTTAAAGTCAGGTAGACTCGTGCTGCTACTGTAATCTGATGATAAGCTAAGACAAAATTTTAATTTGTTTTAAATGGCAACAAATTCAAAATGCAAATCAATGTCACTGTGATAGAATCAAATGCCTTTCAAACACAGAGTAGAGAAGGTAAGAATGATTTTATTTGAGTATTATCTTTTAGGTATAAAATTAAGAACTAGATATTAAATCACAGAGAGGAGCTGATCTTCTTAAGAAGCATAATGAATGTGAGAGGAAAATGAATGACATGAGAGGTATTAGACCTTAACGAACCTGAGCAAGAGTGGGGCAGGCTGAGGACGTTAGATAAACACCCTGCAGAAGAAAGATGGAAAAGGGGACAGTGAGTGGGAGCTGCAGAAAAGATACCACTCAGGCTAGCAGCGGCAGGAGAGGGATAACTGTGATAAAGAGCTTAAAAAGCTAAAAACGCCCATCACGTTTCAGATGGCAGAGGTCACTGTGTGTGACTCCAGGGGCGGAATCATAGCCTAAGACAGAAGAGGATGTCAAACAGAAATAAATAATCAAAGACTTTAATAAAGTCAGGAAAGGGCTTTGTTAGTTACCATTTTATTTGAAAACAACTGCGTGAACAAGACAATGATGAATATTCTAGGACAAACATAAAGGGCATTATTGAAATGGTAGATATCAGTCAGGGGAATTGGAAATGAGCTTTCTTTAATTAGGAACCAGAGTGGAATAACAAATGTTAAAGCGACATTTGGAGACACTAAAGATGAGACAATATGTTTTCATATGTTACTATTTGCTGATGGACCTGATGATGCATTGCTGCAGAGGAACTTAAGGAGTGAATAATAGTTGGCCATCTGCTTGCAAAGTTTGATAGCTTTTGAAGATAGTAGTTCATAGGGAGCAAGGAGTAAAGAAAATAGTGTTTTACCCATTGCATCAAAGTTATATGGGAGAAAAGGGGTTGCCTTTTAATGAAGATAATTACCTCTTCTTGATAAGAGATGAAGGCACAAAGCTACAGCTGGATAATAAAAAATTCTTCTAGTGCAGAACAGCATAAAATTATATTCAGTTCAGGTCCCATGCATTATTAACTCCCTTGAAATTAAAGCATTTCTTTAGTCTCTGGTGAGGCAGAGGCATGTAATGGATATATAACAGCCTTTGAAGTCAGACAAACATGATTCAAAATCTGGCCTCGTCATCTATAAGTATGATTTGGAGCAAACATGTTAACAAATCCTCATTTTGAAAATGAAGTCATAAGTACCTATGTCTCTGGTACATACAGTAAATAACTGCATGGACTGCCAAAACAATAGTAAATAACCTCATGGACTGCCCACATTTACTATCGTTTTGAGTGGTCAAAGAGATGAGCATGTTAGAAGACCACCATAGTGATTTTAATTGATTATTCACTTAATAAACACCTGTTGAGTGCTACTACGTGTTAGGCAGTATGCTAATGTCTAAATATACAAAGGTGATTGAAAACAGAGTAAACCCTCCTTCCCTTGTGTAGTTTATAGACTTATGAGAGAGATAGTCACTAATCAGACAACTACAACGCTAAATGTAGAAATAACAATCCTTAGTGCTGAAAAGGAAGTACGCATAAAATTATCAGAGTGAGTTACAAGTTTATTTCATATATTCAGCAGGGCCAAAGAAGGCATCTAAAAAGTGGCAATTGAGCTGATATTAGAAGAAGCTGGAGTTCACTGAGAGAAATAAAATGGAAACAGGATAAAGCATGAGATGAGATTGGAGTGGCAGTGAGACCAAGGTTACATAGAGTAGAAAAGTCTTGAGGTGTATGCATAAGACGATCAATGAAAGCTACCACTTTCTTTTTTTTTATTGTACTGTAGGTTCTGGGGTACATGTGCAGACCATGCAGGGTTGTCGCATAGGTATATACATAACAAGGTGGTTGGCTGCCTCCACTTTCGTTGCATGCATTGCTGCTGTGATCTTCTTTGTCTAAGCAATGCGAAAACACCTAAACCTGGCTTCTCTGTCCTTCTTAATATAATTCTAGCTATGTAGCAAATGAGGTCTTAAGAGATTTACAAAGTGCTACTTGAGCATATTAACATATATAATGACCCACCCTGTGTAAACTGGAATGGGATAGAAATAGGACAATAAACATAGAAGCAGCCACTGGGCAGAATCTGGGCCTCTGACTTCCAACTGCTTGTTACAGCACAGCACGGGTCCCTTGACTAACCCTTTCTCTGAAGAGTGAAATTCTCTCTCACACTCACATTCTCCAGAACCACCCACCCCCACCCCATATTAAGATCCACTCCGACTCTTGCTTTTGGCTTCTCCAATGAAAAAGCAGAGATTCTCATAAACCTCCGGAAGAGTTACTTATCTTAATGTATTCTATGTATCAGGAGAGTCTAATTTACGTTGAAGTAACGAAAACAAAATATAAAATGTTTTAAGGCAACACACATTTACTCTGTGCTTATTTTTCATGGTTTTCACTGGTTGACTGTGGCCTCTGGTCTATATTATCCTCATGCATAGTGAGCATTTGGCCAAGGGAGTGGCTGTCATCTGGTCATGAATGCATGTCACAACAGTACACAACTCATTGGCTAAAGCAAGTCACGAGGCCTCATCTAATTTCAAAGGAGCAGAGAAGTACAGTTCTACCATGTTTCTGGGATGAGAAGAACCAAAACAATGGCAAATAACTGGATGGACTGCCCGTATTTACTATTGTCAGGTAGTCAGGAGACTAAAACAGAATCTCTCACAGCTGCTTCTAGGGCTTTCACTGCCTTTCATCGTGTGTTTTGTCTTTTTTAGTGTGACAACAACACTAACTCCAGGGTACTGATAATAGCAAACTTCACTTGTAATAACAAATTTTCAGCTACTGCTATTCTTCTCCAGCAGTTCTCCTATAAGATATAAATATTTTTTTTAACCTATATAACAAACCGGCACATGTACCCCTGAACTTAAAAGTTAAAAAAAATGTGTGTGGAATGTGTGGTGAACTTATACACAGTCACATTTCTAGAACGTAGTAGAACTGGGATAGGAAGCCAGTCTAGCCTTCATCTCTGCACTTTTTCCCCCTCTTTGCAGGACCAGGTATTTAATTTGCAGGACTCAGTGAAAGAAAAAAAAAGTAGAATCCTCTGTTAAAAAATTAAGAATTTCAAGATGGTCATGGCAGAACATTAAACCAAGTTCATTTTAAAGTGTGAGGCCCCGTGTGACTACAGAGGACACATATCCAGGAAGCTGGCCCTGCCTCCTTGGTCAACACTGCCGCTTCTATCCCCATGAGGCTGATCCCAAACCCTCTGGCCCACCTAGGCTTGCCTCTTTCAGGACTTTTGGGATCGATCACCTCTTTGACTTTCAATCCTCTGTATCTGCTGCTGCCTTTTGTGTTCTAGGTATAGGTACTAGAAGGATGGGCAAGAGTTAGAAAGGAAGCTTGCACCACAGGATTGAGGTGGGGTAAGAGACGGTAGAGCTGAAAAGCAGGGTGGCCAGGGCTTAGGTTAATGCCAGGCCCTCCTCACAGATGCCAGTGGCAAGGTTGGGTGGAAGCAAAGACATGCTCGTTTGAGAGATGATTTAGCATATGGCAAAAATAAAGTTGCTGTAAGGCTTTCTATCTTTATTTTTATAGAGACAGGGTCTCATTCTGTCACCCAGGCTGGAATGGTGTGATCATGGCTCACTGTAGCCTTGAACTCCTGGGCTCAATTCTTATTCACCTTCGCTTGAATAGAACTCTCTCTCCAAGCTAACATCTCCTGGAACTGACTGACAGTAATCTCACTAATGAAAATAAGGCATTGCATTGGCATAGAGATGTATTTGAACGGTATTTTGACAAATAATTTCTCATGTAATATCACAATCAACTTGGAGGTCAATAGTGTCTTTATTTTATAGCTGTCTTTATTTTTAATTTCATTTCACTTCAGATTCATAAAGTGCCTAGCCAGGGTCATGTGCAAATAAATGATGAACTCTAGATTTGAATCTATGTCTGATCACAGAATATATATTTTTCCACAGCACTAGAACTACATATTCCCAAACCCAACACCTACTTTTCATGATTAAACATTGTCTATATATAAACTTATTCCAGAGATTGCACTACCAGAGAGCAAACAAAAAACTTAGGGACTGATAAGTTACTTATAGTATGCATGCTCCGGAGACTCTGCTTCAAATTCATTAATTGAATGTAGGCAGTCAGAGTCCCAGTGCATTAACCTCATCAGACATTGCAGATGATAACTGACCCCACCCAAATAATGGGATAGGGGAAGTATTGACATTCAATAATGGAGTCACGTCTTCCAAGTAGAAAAAGGATTAAAATACATTCAGAGATAAAAGAAGTAAAATATCCTTTCAGAATGTAAATTACTTCTTCCATAGCAACAATGATAATGTACTAATTCTAGGAGTCAAATAAATTATTCAAAGACACTGCCATTTAGTTTGTTTCTTGACTCCATAGGGAAAAAGTAATTATGTCTAGCCCAGCCAAGGCTATGATAACAGCTGGCTATAAGGGAACAAAAGTGAAGGTAACATCTTCAGAAATCCACCATGATGTTTCATATTTTAGTAAAAAACGTCCTTGGAGGGACCTTTGAATCAATCAGTGTAAGGATCTCATTTACATTAGAAGAAGTTGAGGCCCAGAGAGGTTAAGTACTTATCTTGAGGTCACATAGTCTGTGGCAGTACTTACAGGCAGAAGGCAGATTATAACCATGAAAAGGCTGGGAAGAAAAATTCTAATGGTTAAGCCTGTTCTTTGAGGCTTTATTCATGTTGTCTCACCTCATGCTCAGATGAACAAAATGAAAAAGATACCATTTTCTCTTCCATCGTAAATATATCAGGAAGTTAAAATAACTAGCCTACATTCACATAGCAAAGCATAGAACTTGGACCCCAAGTCTCTTTTGCCTCCAAAGCTGTGGGCTTCCTCCTACATCAAAATGCCTGTGAGTGTGTGCACTGCCTGCTGGTGTAAGAGTTTAAGCATAGATAATGTTTTACCAGCGCTGCTATTTTAAGGAATTATTTGCTTTAGATCAATTTTGACAATAATCTCTTCTAATGCTGTCATTTTAGGATAACTGATTAATGTGACTGTGCCTTCTTGAAGCACTGTCTTACTTGAAGGGTTGGTTAGATAATTGAAATAATTCAGGGATCATTAAGATGACTGAAATTGTCTTTCTGGATTATTGTCCTAGGCCTTTAGAATACAATCTAAATGAGGGGCCTAGGAAGTATTGTTCTCAGATTTACAGTGGCTTCCCTTTCTGAGATAAGAGTTTCTGTTGTCCTTCTGGAAAGTGAATAATCAAGTCCCCTTAGAGGAAATGGGCCATTTCACCATAACACAGCATGTCAGTGTGGTTCAGGCTAGAAAGAATGGAGTGGGAGATGGAATGATCCAACAGCTGAAGGATTCAGTCACTCCTCTTATGGGACTTCGTTTGCCTCACTGCCCTCTTCTAAGCACCTAGTGGCTTTGCCTTTCTATTTTAAGGTCTGTACTGTCGGGTTGAGATGGGAACAGACATAAAGGGGCAGAATCCCCCAGGCAGTCATGGTAACTGGTGGCAAAATAGCAACTTGCCTGGCTGCTTAGACTTACCTACATTCCTGACACAGTGCCTAGACCTCCTTGTATTTTCCTGAGAGGTTTGTTTCAGCCTGCCAGAGAGACTTCAAGCTCCCATTCATATCCACAACCAAAAGGGCACCCCCACAAGGAGATCTTCCAACTCAAGGTTTAGAGAAAGGAGGGATTCAGTTTGGGCATGCCTTCTGAATGAAAACCTAATCACAGAAGAGGGTACTATATTTGCCAGTAAACATGAATAAGATGCACAACCTCTTTAGTAACCAGGTAGATTCAATTTTTAAATAATATATCATTTCAAACTTATCGGATTGGCAAAAAGAATAAAAACTAATGATATCAAGACTTGATAAGGATGTGGAACAATGGGAACTCTCAAACACTGCCATTTGGAGTGAAATTGGCACAGCCACTTTAGAAAGCCATTTAAAAATATCAGAAAAACTTGAAGGTATATAATAGGTATAATCCAGCAATATTTTCGTAGCATGTATCCCAGAGAAAATCTTGTACATGAGTGCAAGGAAATAGAAATTCCATTTGACCCAGCAATCCCGTTACTGGGTATATATCCAAAGGATTATAAATTGTTCTACTATAAGGACACATGCACACGAATGTTCATTGCAGCACTGTTTACAATAGCAAAGACCTGGAACCAACCCAAATGCCCATCGATGATAGGCTGGACAGGGAAAATGTGGCACATATACGCCATCAAATATTATGCAGCCATCAAAAACGATGAGTTTGTGTCCTTTGCAGGGACATGGATGAACCTGGAAACCATCATTCTCAGCAAACTGACAGAAGAGCAGAAGATCAAACACCGCATGTTCTCACTCATAGGTGGGTGTTGAACAATGAGAACACATGGACACAGGGAGGGGAGCACTACACACTGGGGTCAGTTGGGGGGAAATAGGGGAGGGACGGTGGGGGGTGGGGAGCTGGGGAGAGACAGCAAGGGGAGAGATGCCAGATGTAGGTGATGGGGAGGAAGGCAGCAAGTCACATTGCCATGTGTGTACCTATGCAACAATCTTGCATGTTCTTCACATGTACCCCAAAACCTAAAATGCAATAAAATAAATGGAAAAAAAAAAAAGAAACTTAATCACAGTCTTCCAGATTTCATTCAGGTACATTCTAAGAATAGTAAATAGCTAGAAAGCATACACAGTTATCCAAACACATAGTTGTTCTCAACAGCAGCCTGTATACTAGAGTCACTTGCAAAGGTCAGCTTTCCACTGCAGAGAAGAGGCAAAACTCACTGTAAGGTCAGCATAAAGATTTCACTGTCTTCTTCCCTACCTTCCCCACCCGCTTCTCCATCTCTTGCTACTGATGCCTTCAGGTCTCTCCACCACATATTTACTTGGAAACACAGAATGTTCCTAAGTGTTTGGCATATTGTCACTGCTTAAAATGAACTTCACTAGGAAGAAAAAGATTCAGGAAGGGTGGTGAGTTAAGTAGTGAGTGTAACCAGATAGCTATTATAATAAGCAAGAGCAACCTAGAACTTCCCAATAGTTACCAATAAAAATTATTATTATTATTATTATTTTGACAGAGTCTCCCTCTGATGCCCAGACTGGATTACAGTGGCCTGATCCTGGCTAACTGCAACCCTGACACCCCTGACTCCCATGTTCAAGTGATTCTCACATCTTGGACTCCTGAGTAGCTGGGACTATAGATGCATGCCACCAGGCCTGCCAATTTTTTTTTTTTTTTTTTTAGTAGAGATGGTTTTTTGTCATGTTGGCTATGCTGGTCTTAAACTCCTGACCTCAAGTGATCTGCCTGCCTTGGCCTCTTAAAGTTCTGGGATTACAGGCATGAGCCACCACTTTCGGCCCCCAATAAAGATTCTATTGTAGTCAACTAAGCTCCAAAATCCATATTACATATGTGAAAGAATGAAAATATTTTGAACATCTTAAAAATTATTTTAGAAATTACGGCATCAGTAAGTTCAAAAAGTAATCTTTTATATTACATAATGCTTTACAGTATTAACACTTTTTCGTCCTAACTTTGAATTGTTTCAGATGGGAAAAGCAAGTATTATTTTTATTTTAAAAATAAAAGACTGAAGAAATTAAGGGAACAAATGACCATAGAAATTAAGGGAAATAACAAAGGTTACACAGAGCATACATTTCAAAGCAGTCAATAAATGGCTTTTCTTCCTATTTCGTCTGAGCCTCCTCCTCTGTCAAGTTCTATTTTATCTACAAAGTAGTCATAAGCCGTGTTTTTCTTTTTGCTTATTTTCCTTTCCTGGAGATATTTATATTCTTTTGCATTTTAGTAAGAAACACAGTAATGTGTTTTATTTCTCCCCTACTTTTCCAAAAAAATAAGTGGCTTATAATCCTGTTAAATTTTGTGGGAGGTCTCATAATATTAAAAATTAAGTGTAATGTGCTGATACTTTTTAAATGCTAGGATTTTTTCATATTTGGAAAGCTGACTCTGACATTTTGGCTGTAGAAAAATGTTAATAAGTCTGTTATATTTGTCACCTTACCAAAAGTAAGAAAGGTAGGAAAAGGAACAGCTGGCAGATATTTCTAATCTAAACTGTCAGACAGAGTGAGCATGAAATGAAATCTGTTGAGGATGATGCTTTTGATCTAACCTTCCAGGTAGGGGATGGCTGTGGCAGGGAATCACTCCTGAGTACAACTTTCTGGTGGGAGCTCTAGTAAGTATCTACATCCAAAATGCCTGGAGGATTGAAAGAACTTATCTCAAAAATGAAGTTTATTTCTTTTTCATATAAAATGCCTACTTTGAATGAATGCTTAAAAACTGCATGATATGGTACCAAAATTAATGGAAGAGATAACTCACCCTTATTATGTTCTCTATTCAGAGTTAGCAATTCCAGAAACAGGTACCAAAATTATTGATTACAAGTAGCCATCTTGTGGTATTTATGTTGCACTATAAACACAGAATTCATATCGTTTTAACTAATATAACTTGAAAAAGGACTATTCCTTCTTCTTTTTTTTTTCTTAAGTGAAACACTTTCTATGTTTGGGGTTGATGGGAGTTATGGATAAACAACCAAAGTTAAATATTTGTCCCCAGAGATAGATGTATGAAAAATATTTTATCAAATCTGGTGGGCTGAATTCCCTGTTATTTTTTCTCCCAAATTTAGTTCACATTCTGTTCAAATGATAGAAGTTTTCTTCACAGAGTATTCAATGTTTAATTTTAATGCTTAAATGCACACTTGAAATCTGCTCAAGTGTCCTAAAAGAAGGCATTGACTTGATTAGTTAATTGATAGTCTTTTTATGTGCTGTGCATTTTTGTTTTGTTTTCATGTAGAAAACATATGAACACTAGAAGCTATTTAACAAGTTAGGTTTCTCAAAGTATTTTAGAATATCATTTTCTCCTTAGATAAATGTGCTGATTTGCTTAACACTGCTTTAGAGAGCACACAAAGCAATTTGAAAAATATGCAAATATCGTGGGTTTTTTAACCTTAGAATAAAAAATTAAATGTGTCCTACTTCTATGTACTGCTCTTTTTGTTTTTGAAAAAAAATTACAGATCCCTAAGAAAAAGCCTGATAAATAACTGAGTATAATTAAAGACTTCCAAAGCAGGGGTAAAATTATTTTCAGTCAATCTTCAATGGGAGCCACTGGAGAATTTTCCAGTAGAACAAAAGTAGTAGTCAAAATAGCATACCACTCCCTCGTTCGGTTACATTAAAAATGTTTAAATAACCATAGACAATTATAAACAACAGTAATTTCCCCAGATAGTCTGTCTCATCTTCACAGTGATTCTTCCCACTAAACTAGTGAGTAGATCATATTATTGTTTAGTCTATATGACTAAAATAAGTGCTTTTTATCTTTTGAATCTAGGTTTTCACTTTTGAATGTTTATCTCTTAACTTCTGTTGGTTTATATTCTCCTTATGTTTAAAATATATGCAGCCCCCACCTCTCAATAATGTGCTTACATATATGTGTACTTTCCCATCTGTGTCTTTTCAATCCTTTAAAAAGATGTAATGCCTTGAACTCACAACTCACAATGGAGGAAATGTACTTTCTTCTCCAGAAAATGTTTTCTCATTTGATCTTAAACAAGAGCTCACCAGAGTGTTTTGAGACTGAATTTCTTCTTTCAAAAAATGCCAAGATTACAACCCAGATCTTCTTATCAAATCTTAAAATTTTGAACATTTATAAAGAATTGAAACCTGAGAAAGACCAGTCTATGTTGTCAACATATTTGCCTTGCTATTAATATGTGTTTTCTACAGACAAGGTTTTCAAAGCAAAATTGCACTTGAGAAAGTTCAACAGGCAAGGAAGAACTTTTTTGAGGTTACTGCAATAGGTCAGAGGCCAGAACTAAGTTTGAACTCAATTCCATTGCAATGAATGGCAGCAGGATTTTTAAAGGCTGGGCTGAGAGGGAGCTCATAGGCTGCCTGTGTTTGCTTGCTAATTGGCTTTAGAGAAAAAAAAATCTTAACATTTATGACAGGAGATAGGTTTTAAATTTGGAGCAAGAAGATCACAAGTTAGTCTCCCCCCGTCCCACAGAGACTGGTAGATAAGGGTGTTATCTTAGATGACATTGCAGATGTGTTTCCTAGATGCTTGACATATTCCTGAGATGTGGAACTTACAAAAGACTTTTTTAAAAACATACATCTCAAATGAGCAGAAAAAGCATTTACAATGACAAGTTTCTAAAATAAATGCTCTAGGGAAAGGGAGGTCAGGGTACCAGAGACCAGGAGAAGCCTTTGTAAAGTTTAGTCAAACTGAGAGGACCATTAAGGCCATCTTGGTTATGGATATGTAAACAGAAAAACATGTAAGTCACAAAATGAAGCAGAAAGGCTTAAAAATTCAATGTTCTTTACTTAGAAACAAATTTGGTCTTTCTACTATCCAACAGAATTGAAACACAGAATACACTATATCTTTTCCAGTGATAAACAAGTAAATAAAAGGATCCCTAGCGGAGGCGAGAACAAGGAGTTTAACCACAAACAATGGCAACATGAGTTAACAAATAAAATTTATATTCAAAGTAGCATAGAAAAAGATACTTTGAAACACTCCTCTAAAGCCCTGCATAATGGTTACAATCACAGATGCTGGAGTTACACTGCATGTTTTCAAATACATTACTATTTATGTGAACATAGGTAATTTATTTAACCTTTGTATATATCAAATTCCTAAATAAAACTGAAGAATGGCAATAAATTATTTGTAGCTAGTCAGTAGAATTAATAGGTGTAAAGCACACAGAACAGTGCCTGATATAGAAAACATGTCATGAAAACTATTATTTTACTCAAAGAATATTTGCAACTAGCAGTGGATAGCTGGGCCCTTCTCATTCTTGGTACCCCACAATTCTGATAAGTTTTATCAGGATGGTGATCAGTATTTTCAATCCTTTTCTCTTATTCTCTCTAGGTGTCATTGTGTTTGTTCACATACCCCTAGGACAGATGGCCTTCAGTGATAAATTCATAAATATCTCTGAACTGAGTTGAGCATACTGAATAATAAGACTATAGCTGATAGAATAAAAAGCAATCTTATGTTGTTGACATGGGATCTGGAAGAATAGCAATAGGGGAGCTTTTAGTACTGTCAAGATACCAAAACAACCATCACAGACTCACTGTTATAAGATGTTCCAAGAGTCTTAAATGGATTTCTGCCAAGGAAATTAATGATGCCTCCTACTTCTTCCCTTTAATTATTTTCTAAGCTTTTGGCATGAATGAATAAATACTGTAGAGCAGAAGAAAGAATAACTTAGAGTTTGTATCTTAGCTCTGTTAGCTGCTATCTATGCTCTTAAGTTGCTTAAACTTTCTGAACACTAGTTTGATCTATTTGTTTTAAATTTTCAAAGATTGAAAAAAGTAACGCATTTAAAAACACTTAAAACACTGGTGTGCGTAAAATAAATGCTATTTATCTTCCCATTAAGTTTTCACCTCCTCTTGTATCTTTATACGAATTCCTAAAAACAAGTTCATTCATTCATTCACCATGTTGTGTGTTATGTCCTCATAATGCAAGGTGCTAGGAATACAAGGGACAGCATACCAGACAATGGTCATGTCTTCATAAACGGCATGTAGTCAGGTAGGGATTCATTCAAGTGATTAATTAATTACAATTTAATGTGACAAGTGCCGTGAAGAAGGACACATAACCAGTGTTCTGTACAAAAACCTAAAATGTAACCCAGATTTGTCTGGTCAGGAGAGGCTGAGTAGAGACAGCAATATCCTAACTGAGGTGATCCCTTTAAAGAAAAGTAAAAGGATTGCTAGAGCATACAGTTGGGAAGGAAAGGGGTAGAAGATGAAATTAAAGAAGTAGGCATGGTCCAAGAGAGGAAGGGATATTTAAGCTGTGTTCTAAAAGTTTGGCGCTTAACCTGCAGGTAATGGGTAACCATCAAATGATTTTAAGCTAAGGAAGGAGATGACCATTGATATGGTTTGGCTCTGTGTCCCCACCCAAACCTCATCTTGAATTTTGATCCCCACATGTGTTGTACCAAGGTGAGCACGGAAAATCAACACCAAGACAAAAGTATGCCAAATTGCAGGGTCTTTATTGCCGGCGGTCATGGAGGACTCATGTCTCTCCAGCCCAAGGTCCCGAGCTCAGGAGGAACAAGGCATTTATGCTGTAAAACCACATCCTTGTTCAAGGGGGGCACAGGGGTGAGCAGGTGTGAGAGGCAAGCAGTCTGTACAGAAGCTAAAGTTTGTGGTTTGCTGCAAGGGAAGGGGGGTAGCAGTGGAAATTTTTACACTTGACACTTCTGAGAATTGATGTACATTAACAGTTCTGAGAACTACACCTCTGCCCAGGGCCCCAGTGGTTTCTCTATAAGATGGCAGTGCTTAGGCTTCTGTGCTAGCCCCTATCTCACATGTCAAGGGAGGAACCTGATGGGAGGTGATTGGATCATGGAGGCAGTTTTCCACATGGTGTTCTCAGGATAGTGAGTTCTCACGAGATCTGATGGTTTAAAATTGTGACTTTTTTCCTTGCTCTCTCTCACCTGCCACCACGTAAGGGGTGCCTTGCTTCCCCTTCACCTTCTGCCACATTTGTAAGTTTCCTGAGATCTCCCCAGCCACGTGGAATTGTGAGTCTAATTGACTCACAAACCCCCTTGCCTTATAATTACCCAGTCTTGAGTCTTGAGTAGTATCTTTCTAGCAATGTGAAAATGAACAGATATAACCATTTATATATTATACATATAAAATATTACTAACATATAATACACATATACATGTATATTAGAAAGGCCATTACAGATATAATACAGAAGATGAACCAACAAAGGATAAGGGGAGAGGAATTAGAATATATTACAGTGATTGGAGCAGAAATTTAAGATGATCTGAACTAGGATAGCAGAAGTAAGAATGCAAATAAGTTGATGAACTCAGGATGTATGTAAGCAGTACAATTAACATGAACCAAGGTGAGAAATCAAGAATAGCACTTAATTTTCTGGTTTTGGCAACTGCATGTGATCATGCTCTAGATGAAGAGCAATGGAGAAAAAAATGGGGTTGAGGAAGGCAAATACAAATAGTTCATCTTTTCATATATCAAATTTGAGGTATTTATGGGGTATTCAAGTGGTCATATTCAATGATATTTTGAATATACACTCCCAGAATTTAATGCCAGAATATATACAGATCTTGAAACCAAGAGGTAGATGAAAGTGTCTAGGGTTAGATTACATAATAAGAAGATATGGACATAGGACAAAATGCTAATGTGTTTCAGTAGTTTAGAGATAAGGAGAAAAGAACTCTTAAAGACAACTAGAAGAGAGTGAGGAAAAAAGGTCAGATAAATGCTCTCTACGTGTCGTACGAGAGAAATTAAGAAAAAAAACAGAGCATTCCAAGCAGACTTAAATAGACAAGAGCTTGAGCAAATCCCTTTAACGCAAGTTCTAAAAGAGTATGTTTGAGTGAATGGCAAAGATAAAATAACAGAAATAAATGCAATGTTCAAAATTTTAATAAGTATAGATAAATTAAATGCTTGACTGAATGACAAATATTTTCATTACAAAAATCCAATTATATGCTATGTATCAGAAAAAATCAATATATACAAATTTTGCAAATAAAAAATATGCAAAATATGGTAGGCAATGACATAAAAAAAAACAAAATTAGCAACGTCATGTAACATAAAATAGAATTAAAGGTCAAATTTAAGAATGTGAATTTTACATTGTTAAAAATTATAAATTTTCAGGACAATTATACTATAATAAACTTTAACATATACTGTAGCATTATATGTGCAACATAAATGATGTATTTGAAAAACACTGTCATAGTAGGACAATTGGCAAGCCTTTCTTAGCAACTAAAAATTCATACAAAAAATACACAAAATCAAAAGCTTCATTGAATAGAATAATATAGAGAACTGAAGATACAAAAAAGAATGTTGTAATTTTCCAAATTTCCCATAAATATTTGTAAACAGAGCATGTTTTGGCTCAGAAAAAACAATATTTATGGTTTCCAAAATGTGGAAACTATCCACGCATTATTTCCCTGTAATGTAATATAATTATAAAATAAGAAATAAAATATGTTTCATAATAATTATTGAGTCAAAAATACACTCAAAATTTGAATTATGTTACTTAGAACCAAATGATGGCCAGAACCACATATTAATACCTAGGTGATCCAATAAACACAGTACTTGGAAAAAAATGTATTTATAGTTGATAAATACATCTATAAAAACATAGTATTTAAAATAAATGTATAGACATTCAAATTAAGTTAGAAAAAACTTCAAATAAAAATTTCAAAGACATTGGAAAGACAGTTTTTACAAGATAAAGCCCCAAAGGAATAAAGTGAAGAAAAGAAAAAAGGCAAAGCAGTAAGTAATATAATAGGAAATAAAAATCACAATTACCAAACCACAATTATTAAAACCTGATTCCGCAGTTGCCTGAGACAAGTAGCCAGTTCCCACTCCGAATTATCCCTGGAGAAATTGTTAGTACTTTACTTTCTGTTTATGCATTTTGTTAGAATCTAATCTAGCCCTGGTAAGATTCATTATAAGCATAGGTACATTTCTAATATGAGTCAATGTGAAGGCACAAGCTGGTAAGGGTAGTTCACCAGGCCCAATGGAAATAATTTCCTAATATGCTGAAACATTATGAAAATACTATGAAAACCAGTCAATTCTTCAAGGGCACAAACTGGCAGCACTTGCACCTTTATTTCTATTAGAAAATCCAGAGGTAAAATAGTGATGAATAAGCAGAGCAACTATCTCTAAATCCACTCTCCCCCTGCAAAAAAGACTTGAGGCCTTTCAGTCATTTAAAATAGTCCCGAAATATTTAGGACAGGAAGGAGGGGAGGACCCATAATATATATAGGAGGAGGATTCCTCTGAAATAGGGGTAATACATTTTATAAAGGATACTTTTTTGGTACTTTAATAAATAAGAAGAGTCAGATGGGACCTTCAAGAGGTCTGAAATAGGAGGCAGATTGTAGTCAAAAGAAGAGAGCACATTTTAGAGCCAAGTAAATTTGGTAGATTCTCAGTTCTTTTGCTGATTAGCTGTGTAAAATTAGGCAAGTCTTTCAACCTCTCTAAGTCTCGATAATTGCACCCACAAAATAAAGATCATATTAATCTTTTGGCAACATTCTGGCAATTAAGGATAATATACATATATGGATTAAAGATAATGTAATATTTAAAGATAATAACGTCAACTAGCATGACGACTTGCACTCAATGAATTTTTTACTATATACTATTTATTAAAAATGGTATATTAGTTATAATATTTGTGCAAGTACATTAATGTAGCCAATGAATAATTCCAAGTTCCTTGCACTGTGTACATGATAAAGATGGAGAGCTGAACAAAGCTGACATGGTCCTGTCTCCTCTTAGGACATAATGCCTGAATTGAAATTTGAGGGACCACATTTTTTCCTGCTCAATCAAGAAGAGTCAAGTGCTCTTCTCTCCTCTGAGTTTCCTGTATGTTCCTTAATTGTTGGCTGTTTCATTATATCATACTGCATCATGCATTTATCTATCTTGCCAATTGTATGCTTTTTGAGATCAGAGCCAAGGTTTTATGTGCAGGTGTTTACCCAGAGACAGCAAACTTCCAAGAACAGAGCAGGGAATTTGTCAATAATATTGAACTAAATTTCTTAAGAGAGTTTGTGTAGATGAAGATCTGTAGCATTACAAATGTTGTCCTTATATAACTAAGTTTACCAGTTTGAGGTTTCTGTGGAAACATTAAAGGATCTTTCTCTAAGAGTCAGAAAACCTGTTTTAAGTCCGGGGACCATTTGAAATGAGCAGGTACAAACTAGGTGTACTATTCCTGCTCATTTCAGAAAACGTAGATGTATGATTCAGATGAGATAAAATCCTTAAAAGCAGTCTTCAAAACCATAAAAGAATATAGGTATGAAAGTTATCTATTATTTGTAAGCATAGTTTTGAAAATTATATATGATAACCTTTTTATATTTTGTAACACTATGTAATATGTACACATGATTTTGCATTTAGTATATATTTTATGGTTAAAATACAGGAAAAACAGGAAGCCATATTTGAAGGTCCTTTATTCTCTGTTCTACATGTCCATAGTGGGTCAATCTTTTATCATTGAACCCTCTACTATTTACATATTTCTACAAAATGTAAATTTTATCCTGAGCTGGATTGGGATGAAAAGCAATTCATTACCTCTGATATTTATACTTTCGTATCACAAAAACAGTAATTAAAACAATGCTTTAAGAATCTGGTCTTATTTATCCTTTAATTTCAGAGTTTGGCATCTAACAAGAGATTATTTTAAATGTTCAATAAAAAGATGCTCAGGGATTCCAGTCCCCACTGAAATAAGAACCGATACCAGATCATTCAAATTACATTTTGTGTAAGCTATTTAATTGGACCATCAATATACAAAAATGAAAGCTATTAGCAACATCTGATTAAAATAATGGTGTATCATACTTGATTATATTTGCTCATTACTTTTCTTTGTATTTTTCTTGTTATGTTATAAAATGAAATAGTCACAAGGCCTGCAGATGAGAGCTGCAGCTAAAGGTCAAGGCTTCCTGAAACAGCTTCAGTAAACATTCTTAATGCTGTAAATTGTTCTTTCATTTTCTAGAGATTTAAAAGGACAGGATGAGTGGAGGAATAACCATAGTGATGAATTCCCTTAAGAGAGACAGAGTGGTTTGAATTTGTTAGAAAATGAGATTGAAAATAAGCTTCAAGAGATTATTTTTAACCTATAAATGGATAGTTTATAATTCTACTTTCATATCTCTAGGAAAAAAAAATAGACCTGTGGATCATTATTTTTACAGTGTGTATAGGGTCCCCAAGTAATAATTTTTTAAAGTATTTTTGATCTGGAAGATAAAATCCTGACCTTGATATTAAAAATTACCAAGGCAGATAACGCTGCTCACCTAAATTGAAGGATTATCACTATTAAATTGCACATGTATATTTCTGTAGGAAATCTATAATCCCCAATTTTGGTAACACTCACTTTCATTTTCATTTGCTGTCAAACATTGATGATTCAGATTAACTTGACAGCTTTATGACACATGATAATTCTGCCCAATTGAATGCAACAGGGCAGAGATTATCGACCAAGAAGCCATAATAAAATTAGAAGTATCAATGAAATATTCAGCTATTCCAGTAACAATATTATTTTGCTCCTAGATTAAAGCATTCTTCTTTGTGTATTAAAAAAATAATAATCTTCAGTAACCAAATTAACTTTAAAATTACTCTGCCTCTCTTTAGTTTTCATTTTTCCAGAAATGGAAACTAGCCTTTTGGTGTACAGTGAGATGGAGCTGCTAAAAAATAAAGGTCACATTGAAACTTGGGCTGATAAGTTGTAGCCTAATTATGGACCTGTGTCAAAGCACAAAGAAGCAAAATAACCCCACTGAGGTATAAAGATTTTACACATCTTCTGTGATTCTGTTTATAATTGGCATCAACAGATTTCTCCAGGTACCCCAATTCTCTTCCCTATCAGAAATGTTACTCAAATGATTTCTTTTTCAGGCAAGGTCTCGTTCTATCACCCAGGCTGAAGTAGTGCAGTGGCACAGTCATAGCTCACTACAGCCTCAACCTCCCAGGCTTGAGTGACCTTCCCACCTCACCCTCCCTAGTAGCTGGAACTACAGGTGCTTGCCACCACATCCAGATAATTTTTTTTAGTTTTTGTAGAGATAAAGTCTCACTATGTTGTCCAGGCTTGTTATGATTCCGGGCCTCAAGCAAGCCTCCTATCTGGGCCTCCCAAAGTGCTAGGATTACAGCTGTGAGCCACCATACCCAGCCAAACAAAGAAACATCTAAAAGAAGAGTGAAGTTGTTTGTTCCGTAAGTGTTTGTGAAAGATATACAACTGCTTAAGAAAGATTGGCCTTGTTTACTGCTTTGCCCTGAATTTTGGGAGAAGCATCTGGGAAACTTGACAAGTAGTAGGTGAAAGACCAGGAAAGAACAGGCAAGACCAGGTCTTTGGGTTGAAGAGCAGATATAACTCTGGACAGATGACTACATGTTGGAAGGGATGGGAGGTGACAAGGTTCTATGGTGGCTATATCTTGAAAATTGAGCAGCAGCCAGAGAGTATGGACACAAAAGGTAAAGAGGTATTGATAGTTTAACAGGGGAAGGCAGGGCTTTTGTGTACAAAGAGCTCCTCCCAAAGTGCCATCTAACACAGTTCCTGGAAAAACCCAGTAGATGGAAGTGCAAGCTGTTAGAGGGTACAACATTTTTCTTTTCTTTCTCTTCTAGATACAAGGGCAGGGCAAAGAGTTTAGGCTTAATTAGTAAAAGAGAAAATTTACTAGATAGCATATTGAAGTGCCTTACCCCAGGTAAGAGAACGATTTCTAAAAATTTAGGGTAATCTGTGTTTGTTTGTTTTTTAAGAAAGGGCACATTTTAAATTGACTCATTGCAGTTACTGTTACCATTACTTTGAGAAGTTGAGCTCCCACTTATAAGAGAGAATATGTGACATATGGTTTTCTGTTTCTGCATTGATTCACTTAGGACAATGGCCTCCAGGTGTATCCATGTTGCTGCAAGGGATTGGATTTTGTTCTTTTTTACGGCTGTGTAGAATTCCATGGTATATATGAACGACAGTTTTTTTTATTCTACCATTGATGGGAAACTGGGTTGATTCCATGTCTTTGCTATTGTGAATGATGCTGTGATAAACATACAAGTACATGTGTCTTTTTGATAGAGTAATTTGTATACTTCTGGGTATATCCCCATTAATAGGACTGCTGGATCAAATGGCACCCTGTTTTAAGTTCTTTCAGAAATCTCCAAACTGCTTTCCACAGTAGCTGGATTAATTTACGTTCCTACCAGTGTATAAATGTTTCGTTTTATACACAGCCGCATCAGCATCTGTTGTGTTTTTGACTTATTACTCATAACCATTCTTACTGGTGTGAGATTGTATCCCTTTTTGGTTTTGATTTGTATTCTTCTGATGATTAATAATGCTGAGCATTTTTTCATGTTTTTTGGCCACTTGTATGTCTTCTTTTGAGAGGTGCGTGTTCATGTAATTTGCCCATTTTAATAAGGGGTTATTTGTGTTTTTGCTCTTTACAAGTTTTTAAATATTCATTTAAAAAGAAAACAGTAAGTTTACTAGATGAGAAGAAATCCCATGAACAATAGAAAGCAAGCAAAAAATAATGAACCGACAAAAAATAAATCTTAATTAGAAAACAGAGACAAGTCTATCAAAGGAAAGCAAAAATAGACATTGCATACTTGGTTACTAAGAAAATCCAAGGAAAATTATGAATATCCTAAAATACCACATTTTGTCCTCAGATTGCCAGAAATTAAAAAGGCTATTAATGTCTGAAACTCAGTGGCTGCGGGAATATAAAAAAAAAATGTATATATATCACTGGGAGATAAAATCTTAGAGAGAATGATTTGCCAACATGAATTAAAATATTTTTTAAAAATCTCTGCTTACCCTTTCTCCAAGAATTCTAAGAATTTATCCTAGCATAGAAAAACTAGTCATTCCATTCCTACCCTTGTTTTTTTCTAATAGAAAGAACTTCTGTATATAAATACCCAACAGAGATTTAGTTTAAAAACCATACTACAAGTCTACAGTAATCAAAACAGCATGGTACTGGCACCAAAACAGAAATATAGACCAATGGAACAGAACAGAGGCCTCAGAAGTTACGCCACACATCTACAACCATCTGATCTTTGACAAACCTGGCAAAAACAAGCTATGGGGAAAGGATTCCCTATTTAATAAATAATGTTGGGAAAACTGGCTAGTCATGTGCAGAAAGCTGAAACTGGATCAGCTCCTTACACTTTATACAAAAATTAACTCAAGATGGATTAAAGATTTAAACATAAGACCTAAAGCCATAAAAACCCTAGAAGAAAACCTAGGCAAAACCATTCAGGACATAGGCATAGGCAAGGGCTTCATGACTAAAACACCAAAAAGCAATGACAACAAAAGCCAAAATACACAAATGGGATCTAATTAAATTTAATAACTTCTGTACAGCAAAAGAAACTATCATTAGAGTGAACCAGCAACCAACAGAATGGGAAAAAAAAATTGCAACCTACTCATCTGACAAAGCGCTTATATCTAGAATCTACAAAAAACTTAAATTTACAAGAAAAAAAAAACATTCAAAAGCGGGCAAAGGATATGAACAGACACTTTTCAAAAGGAGACATTTATACGGCCAAAAAACATATGAAAAAAAGCTCATCATCACTGATCATTAGAGAAATGCAAATCAAAACCACATTAAGATACCATCTCATGCCAGTTAGAAAGGTGATCATTAAGAAATCAGGAGACAACAGATGCTGGAGAGGATGTGGAGAAATAGGAACACTTACATTGTTGGTGGGAGTGTAAATTAGTTCAACTATTGTGGAAGACAGTGTGGTGATTTCTCAAGCACCTAGACATAGAAATTCCATTTGACCCAGCAATCCCATTACTGGGTATATACCCAAAGGATTATAAATCTTTCTATTATAAAGACCCATGCACACATATGTTTACTGAGGCACTGTTTACAATAGCAAAGACTTGGAGCCAACCCAAATGCCTATCAGTGATAGACTAGATAAAGAAAATGTGGCATATATACACCATGGAATACTATACAGCCGTAAAAATGGATGAGTTAATGTCCTTTGCAGGTACATGGATAAAGCTGGAAACCATCATTCTCAGCAAACTGACACAAGAACAGAAAAACAAATGCTGCATGTTCTCACTCATAAGTGGGTGTTGAACAATGAGAACACAGGGACACAGGGAGGGGAACATCACACACCAGGGCCTGTCAGGGGGTTGGGGTGGCTAGGGGAAGGATAGCAGGGGGTAGGGGGATTGGGGAGGAACAACATTAGGAAAAATACCTAATGTAGATGACAGGGTGATGGATGCAGCAAACCACCATGGCATGTGTCTACCTATGCAATAAACCTGCATGTACCCCAGAACTTAAAATACAATTTAAAAGAATTAAAAATAATAAATGATTTGGAATTCTTTGTATGGAGGATTTGTCTATTCTCTTACATTAATTTAGTTTTCCAATCATTTATGTCACCATGGACAAATGGATATATATATATATATATATATATATATTATACTTTGGGTTATAATCCAATATTATTTTTCTTTATTTATTTTTTTGAGACGGAGTTTCGCTCTTGTTACCCAGGCTGGAGTGCAATGGCGCGATCTCGGCTCACCGCAACCTCCGCCTCCCGGGTTCAGGCAATTCTCCTGCCTCAGCCTCCTGAGTAGCTGGGATTACAGGCACATGCCACCATGCCCAGCTAATTTTTTGTATTTTCAGTAGAGACGGGGTTTCACCATGTTGACCAGGATGGTCTCGATCTCCTGACCTTGTGATCCACCCACCTCGGCCTCCCAAAGTGCTGGGTTTACATTGTTTATTTTATTGATCAGATTATTCCCGATTTAGCTCTGTCAGTGTGTCCCTGTGTTCTTTTGACACACCCTCATTATGGAGTCGTTGTTTTAGCACTTCCTTCCTGTTACTGCAACATGCTTCCAGCTTTTCTCAGATAGCTCTGTCTCAGCCTTAGAGTCAGTTATTTCTCCAAGGAAACTTGTTGTCTTGTGTATTATGTGCTTTGTATTAGAAATCAAATTCTGGATGCTGTGTGTGCTGTCTTTCTCTTTTTGATTTCTAGTTTAATTCCAGTGTGGTCTAAGAACATACTTTGGATGATTTTTATTATTTAAAATTTGTTAAATTATGTTTTATGGCCCAGAATGTGTTTGTGTTCTATTATCTGGTGACTATTCCATAATATGATGAGCTTGAAAAGAATATGTATTGTATTCTTGTTGTATGGCATATTACATTAAAAAACTGACATAATTCAGATTACAAGATCAGGAGTTCTAGACCAGCCTGGCCAACACAGTGAAACCCTGTATCTACTAAAAATACAAAGAATTAGCCAGGAGTGGTGTCGGGTACCTATAATCCCAGTACATGGGAAGCTGAGGCCAAAGAATTGCTTGAACCTGGGAGGCAAGTTTGCAGTGAGCAAAGACTGAGACATTGCACTCCAACCCAGGCAACAGTGCGAGACTCTGTCTCAAGAAAAGTAAAATAAAATGGACACAATTGTATTGCAGTTGGTTGATAATGTCTGTTGTTCAAGTCAACTGTATTCTTAATGCTTTCCTCCTGTTTGACTTTCACTTTCTGACAAGAGGTGTTGAAGTTTTTAACTATGGGAACGGATTTGTCTATTTCTCCTTTCACTTCTAACAGTTTTTGCCTCACATATGTTGATGCTTTACTAGTAGGCGAATAAATGTTTAAGATTGTTCTGTCTTCTTGGATAATTTATTGCTTTATCATTATAAAACATCCCTCTTTATCTTGGATAATTTTTATTGTTCTGAAGTCTGCTTTCTCTGAAACTAACATAATTACTCCAGTTTTGTTTTTACTGCTGTTGGCACAGTGTATCTTTCTTCATCCCTTAACTTGTAACTGATCAGACTCTTTACATTTAATGTGGGTTTCTTACAGACAACCTATAGTCAGGTTTTAGTTTTTAATCTTCTCTGACAATCTCTGTCTCTTAAGTGGCATATTTAACAATCACACTTAAAGGGATTATAGATATATTTTTTTTCACGTAAACCATAGTACTTGTCTAGTCATTGCCAGAGGCTTCTTTTTCTATCTTTTCTAGTTTTAATTGTACATTTTGTGATTCTATTTTACCTACTCTTTTAGCTGATCAATTATATTTACTTAAAAAGACTTTCAGTGGTTGTTCTAAGTCAGCAGGAACTCTGGAACTGTCTGCATTTGCATGTCTCTGTAGATTTTAAAGTGGGTTTTCCCACAAAATTCAGTTATCCCATGGGTCCAGGAAAAGCCATTGATTTTCAAGTTTTCAGGTTTTTCTAATTACACTGATATTATAAGGATAGGAATGACAATTCCCAAACTCTTTACCTGTCAGAGTTTGGAATTATCATCCTTATCCTTATAACATTCAAAATAAAATTGAAAAAAACTAACCTCAAAATCAAACAATATTGCATTTTGGTTTTATAGTCTTTTGAAATACATTATGTGAAATGATATGCAGCAAACAAAATACTCTGATAATTGATAATGCTCTGATGATTATTTACAGATCATTTCTAACTATATCTATTCTGTTCAAATATCTCTTAATGGATATTGACAATTACAATGCTAACTATGTCATAGTCTTCATATATTAACCACTCTCAAAATGTAGGAGAGATTTTGAACTTTTATTAAACATAAAAATAGATTGATGATAAACTAACAATGATGAACTGCTTTTAATTCTTTTCATTATAGTACTTTTAAAGTAAACATTTTGTAAAAGATATTCCCAAAACAAGCCCCTAGCTCAATCAAACTTATTCTTTAAATATGTTTACAGCTTTAGTAATGTTTACAACAGCAGCAGATGTTAATTAGCCTATTGAAGCTAGCTCCAACTTACAGATTTTCATGCTGCATTGATAATTATTTGAGTAGAAATTATGATACTAATTATGATATATTTTTAGTATGTGATTATAAGAAAAATAAAGATACTTTAATGAATCCATTAATAATGCACATGTGGGACTAACATCAAGAATGAACTATTAAAATATATATTAGAATGATAATGACAGTAGACAATGAAGTAGGGTTGTGTGGAGAACTTTTGTTCCATTGTTTCATTTCTTGTTACTTAATTCACACCTAGAAAATCCCATTACAAATGGGTTTTTCAGCAAGGATATGTCTTTCAGCTTTCATATACAAGAACATTTTCTCCAAAAATATTTATAAATCTAGTTAATATGTAAAGTTACATATTTCGCAGACTTAAAAATGCTTAGCTACAAGCTAATACTAAAAAATGTATAACTGTGTTAAGGGTGATAGGAATATTATAATGTAGCACTTTCCCTCTCACAAATAACCTGAAGTACCTGGAAAGTTCTCTTATCCTTACTTTTTTTTGACAAAAAATATTTAGAAAGTTTTACTTAACATTAATCTGCAGCATCTTTAGAAATATCAGAAACTTAGAACACACTAGGCCAGAATTCCTACATAGTATCTAACAATAATCTAGAACTAAATATATGTTCAGATCTGTACACACAGGAATGGTTAATCAATAAAGGACAGGGGTTTGGCTTTAATTTTTAAGCAGTCCCCTGTAGTGCAAAAACAGTCTTCAGGGTCTTCTTAATTGTTCAAATGTAACTTATATTTACCTATTTTTAATTGAGGAAAGACTGAATGCACAGGCAAGTGTTTTACTCATCTAAATCCTTGGCTCACTATTGATGCAACTTGAGTATGTGTTTTATAGAGCTATGTACGTGAAGACTCAATTCATTCTAAGAAATACTTCTTACTGCAAGTTTGTTTCATTACCTTTCCTTATCTGCCTGTCCTCTGAGGACATTTGAATTCAGAATCTCTGCTTTATGCTTAGACCATCCTAGGTTAAATCTCAGTTCTGCCACTTACAAGTTGGAAAACTTTGGAGAAATCAATCAACTTCTTTGAGCCTCACTATCTAAAAAAGATAATTTAAATTTCTCTCTCACCAGTTTGCATGTCATCAGGAAAACAGAGCCACTATGAGCCTTATGGGCTCTTTTAAGAGCTTTCACTGGATTAAGTCAAACCCATCCAGCAGAATCTTTCTTTTGATTAACCCAAAACTAACTAATTTGGGATGTAAGTTACACCAGGAAAAAAAACAAAACATCATCTTTGCCATTTAATGTAACCTAATCAAGAGAGGATTATCTATCACCTTTGCCCTATTTTATTGGCTAGAACACGTCATAAGTTTGAACTGTATTTAAGAGAAGGGAATTGTACAAGAGCATGACTTATACAGGGGCATCCATAGAGTGATTTTTTCACTCAAGACACTTTTATCTGTAAGAAATAATTATTTATGCATCAGCATGAATTCATCTCTATGATGCCAAAAATTAAAAGCAACATAAACGTTCAAATGTAGAGACTAGCTAAATAAATTTTAGTTTATTTATACTATGATATTCTATTACACCTTTATTATGTCATTTTAGAGAAGAGTATTGAGCCTAATGCAGAAAAAATGTTTAGAAGTACTTCTGAGTAGAGGTTAAAAAGCCCATAAAACAACATTTTAATGGTGTTTTAAATAATATGTTGGCATTTTGTTTTATATCTATGTTAAAACGTATACATATATATGTGTGTGTATGTGTGTATATTTCTATGATGTAACAGAAACATACTTCTTTAATTACACCATAGCCTTTTCATCTACTGGTATGGCAGCTTAAGGAAGAGAGAGCCAATGTGTCACACTGCCTCAGTTCCAAGGCTGAGTCCACAACCTGCCAGTCTGTGACATTGGACAAGATGCTTAATTCTGCCTCCATTTATTATCTACAATGGGAAAATTTTTACAGGGCTGTTCTGAGCTTTCAATTAGATAATGCATAAAGGCACTACAAGGACTAACAGAGAGGAAATAATGCACAATTTTAACTATTAATTCACACAGTGACCAAAAATGTATGGAATAATTGGATTAGCAATAAAAAAGACAGAATGACCTAGAATATCTGAGAAAAATTTCTCACAATTTGCTCATATATTTGTTAATAATTCTATATGACCCTAATTTAGTCATTCCACAATAAATATTATTGGCCATCAAACACAAAATGAAACAAAATATTTACATCATTATCTAGTATACTGTACTACAGAGAGAAAAATGAATCTCAAAAACTGCCATATAAATAAGATGTATAAGTCCATTTTCAAACTTCTGATAAAGACATATCCTACACTGGGAAGGAAACAAGATTTAATTCCACGTGGTTGAGGAGGCCTCAGAATCACGTCAGTAGGCAAAAGGCACTTTTTACATGGTAGCAGCAAAAGAAAATGAGGGAGAAACAAAAGCAGAAACCCCTGATAAACCCATGAAAAATCCTGAGATTTATTCATTATCACAATAATAGCATGAGAAAGACCAGTCCCCATGATACAGTTACCTCCCTGTAGGTCCCTCCCACAACATGTGGGACTTCTGGGAGATATAATTCAATTTGAGATTTGGGTAAGGACACACCAAATCATGTCATTCCACACCTGGCCCCTCATGCCCTCACATTTCAAAACCAATCATACCTTCCCAACAGTCCCCCAAAGTCTTAACTCATTTCAGAATTAACCCAAAAGTCCACAGTCCAAAGTCTCATCTGAGATAAGGCAAGTCCCTTCCACTTATGAACCTGTAAAATCAAAAGCAAGTTAGTTACTTTCTAGATACAATGGGGATACAGGTATTGTAAATAACAGCTGTTTCAAATGGGAGACATTGGCCAAAACAAAGGGGTTACAGGGCCCATGCAAGTCCAAAATCCAACAAGGTAGTTTAAAGTTCCAAAATTTTAAAGTTCCAAAATGATCTCCTTTGAATCCAGGTCTCACACCCAGGTCACACTGATGCAAAATGTGGATTCCCATTGTCTTGGGTGGCTCCACCCTTGGAGCTTTGCAGGGTACAGTCTCCCTCCTGTCTGCTTTCTCACAAGCTGGCCTTGAGTGGCTGTGGCTTTTCCAGGTTCATAGTGCAAAATGCCAGTGGATCTACCAATCTGGGGTCTGGAGGACAGTGGCCCCCTTTCCACAGCTCCACTATGCAGTGCCCCAGTAGAGACTCTGTGTGGGGGTTCCGGTCCCACATTTCCCTTCTGCACTGCCCTAGCAGAGGTTCTCCATAACGGCCCTGCTCCTGCAGCAAACTTTTGCCTGGATGTCCAGCTGTTTCCACACATCTTCAGAAATCTAGGTGGAGGTAACCAAATCTCAATTCTTGACTTCTGTGTGCCTACAGGCTCAATACCATGTAAAGACTGTCAAGGTTTGGGGCTTCCATCCTCTGAAGACAAAGCCCAAGCTCTGTTTTGGCCCCTTTCCACCATGGCTGCAGTGGCTGGGACACAGGGACAAGTTCCTAGGCTGTACCCAGCATAGGGATCCTGGACCTGGCCCACAGAAACCACTCTTTCCTCCTGGGCCTCCAGGCCTATGGTGGGAGAGACTGCTATAAAGGTCTCTGACATGGGCTGGAGACATTTTTCCCATGGTCTTGGGCATTAACATTAGGCTTCTTGCTACTTATGTAAATTTCTGCAGGTGGCTTGGATTTCTTTTAAAAAAAAAAAAATGGGTTTTTCTTTTCTACTGTATCATCAGTAGAAAATTTTCTGAACATTTATGTTTGTTTCCTTTTTAAAATGGAAAGCTTTTAACAGTACCCAAGTTACCTTTTGAATGCTCTGCTGCTTAGAAATTTCTTCTGCCAGATACCTTAAATCATTTCTCTCAAGTTCAAAGTTTCACAAATCTCTAGAGCAGGGGCAAAGTGCTGCCAGCCTCTTGGCTAAAACATGAGTCACCTTTGCTCCAGTTCCCAACAAGTTCCTCATCTTCATCTGAGACCACCTCAGCCTGGATTTTATTACCCTTATTGCTATCAGGATTTTGGGTAAAGCCATTCAACAAGTCTCTAGGAAGTTCCAAACTTTCCCACATTTTCCTGTCTTCTTCTGAGCCCTTCAAACTGGCGCAGTCTCTGCCTGTTACCCAGTTCCAAAGTTGCTTCCACATTTTTGGGTATCTTTTCAGCAACTCTCCACCCTTCAGTACCAATTTACCGTTTTCATGCTACTGATAAAGACACACCAGAGACTGGGAAGAAAAAGAGGTTTGATTAGGTTTACAGTTCCATATAGCTAGGGAGGCCTCAGAATCATAGTGAGAGATGAAAGGCACTTTTTACATGGTTGTGGCAACAGAAAACAATAAACCCATCAGATCTTGTGAGGCTTATTCACTACCACGAGATTAGCACAACAAAGACCAGCCTCCATGATTCAATTACCTCCCTCTAAGTCCCTTCCACACACATGGGAATTCTGGGAGATACAATTCAAGTTGAGATTTGGGTGAGGATACATCGAAACCATATCATAAGAAAAAGTGATGTGGGAAGTAATTAGCCTTGGTAGGATATATTCAACACAAAATAAAATTGATATTTTCCAAAACTGCCCAATGAAATATGGTCTCATTTTAAAACAGCAGAAAAGCCAAATTTTCTTTATAAGATGTACATCTATAAGTAGCACTAGGTAGCAATAATGATTTTAAAAGAAAGCTGATAATAGTAAAACCTAGGAGCAATTGTGAAAAATTTATTTGATTTGAAAAAAAGTCCAAGATTTAAATTTAAGTCTACTATTTGGCCGACAATATCTTATCACCTCTAACAAACAGAATAAAACAAACTAAAAAAGACCTTATGGCTGAGTAATATATTCTCATGATCTAAAAGTTTTATCTTCAGGAAAAATATTAGTTGCTGAGAGACAAGCACAAGGAGCAAAACCAACTGTAGGCCCCCCATCAGGGAGAGCCTGATATAATGGGGCCACCCAGCCATTTCCCAGTTGGGCATCAAGAGCTCCTGATTGGGCTTTCCACTATAAGATGCATAAAATAAATGAAAAGCCAAAAACATTTTTATTTCATCTGTAGCTGTTAAAAAAAAAACTTATTATGACAATTGTAAAATATGGAAAGGCCAAGTCTATTCAACTCTATCACATAGGTATAGAGACTACTACAATGATGTTTTGCCATAAAGCAGAGAGATTGGGCTCAATTCTGAATATAATAAAGTTGGGATTTATAACCAAGGACAAGGGTGGTGGAGGTGGGGTTGGGGAGGTCAGTAGATAGAAAATTCCTATGAGGGTAAGGTGATTCTTGTTAAGCTAACCTAACAGGATTCTTGCTGAAGGCAGGTCAAGGTGATGAGATATTACCTGGGTGACAGTGCAAGATGAGGAATTTGGATAGATAGTTAGGGTGATCAGATCTTGAGGGTGGGGAATTCTGGCAAAATCAACTGGACAGGATTCTTGGTAAAACTAGGTTTTTGAGAACAAGTCCAAGCATGGGGCCCAGTTGGGTTCAGAGAAGCCTGCCTAGAGTTTGGGCAAGAAAACAATTTTTATAACAGCATTACTAAATAACCAAGTATAACTGCTGTGAAATAAAGAACCCAGGCATAAAAGAAATCTGCCCTTACACTAACCACAGAAATCAGTGGAAAGTGTCATAGGAACAGAAAAGTGGATGATTTCTGAGGAGAAAAAAAAAAAAAAAAAAAACATTTGGTTACAAAATAACTTACATATGTCCTAAACTATTGGCAAAGTTTTCACTTGCACTAAAATTTTACACTTGAATTAATTAATGTTTTGAATGTCAGAGATTCCTGCCTTTTGAAGACCATAGAAATGTAATCACGTACTGGTCAGCATAGGCATTTGAGAAGTCTTGATGGTTTAAAATCTCTCCGTTTGTAACCACTAGAAATGCAACAACCAAAATTGCAATTCCGCATATAACCACAGATTCTATTTTTTAGTTTTTTACATCCAGTAAGTTGTTTTGGTACCACAGTGAATAAATGAAAAATATAAACAATGCTCTCTCTCTCTCCCTCCCTCCCTTCCTCTCTCCATTTTTTTGATCAACTTTTGGTTGCCAAAGCAGAATGCAAATAATGGGTATATAAAATTGAAACAAAAAGTATATACATATATAATTATGTACATAAATCCTAAACATATACATTTATTTGGATTTCACATGCTTTCTGAATTGGGATGGGATTAAGAATGTAATGTGAAAGTGGATGCCTGAAGAGAGGCAGCACCCAGATTGAAGTCAGCATGCTCGCTTTTTGACTCTACATGTTCCAGTAATAAATCTGGGCTGTGGCATCTTTGTAAACTCTCTATAAGCTGACAATGTGACACTAAAGAACGGGATCTTCACATCACCTAAAAGTCTATGTGATATAAGGATAACATTAAAAGCCATAGTATGGATTTAGACAAATATAGTGCCAAAATCTCTTTCCCCAGAAAGAGAAATCAAGAAACAAAAATGGAAGGCTTTATGTAAAACTGAATTGTTAATACTAGCTGTATATATCTCTTCTTCTAGGAAGGCATCCCAACATTCTCAATTACATCTCTCCTTAATATGGCATTACCGTTTTAGACATGTGCTGTTTATGGCATAGAACACATTGTTGTAATCATCTCTTGCAAAGTGGCATCTTCTACTATACTGAGAATATCTAAAAGCAAAACCACTCAAGTCCTTGCAGAGTCAGCACCTAGCAATGAACATATAACGTGTAGTCAATATGTGGTGGCATTAATAAACGAATGAATGATTTAGTTGTGCTTAACACAATAAATAGCTACCTAGAAACAAAACACATTAATCTCCCTATCTCTCTTGCCCTTGTTTTTGCCCCAAAATAGTAAATTTTTAGTATAATTGTATATACATAAATATACATATGCATATAAACATATATACAATGCATATATAATTGTATATACATAAATATATGTAATATTCATAAATATACATAATATACATAATATACATTGTGCATATACAATTATATATACATTATGTATGTGTTTATACATTGTACATTTATGTATATACATTGTATGTTTATGTATATACATTGTACATATGTTTTTACATTGTATGTATGTATATATAATTGTAAATTATATACATTCATTTGTAAATTGTAAATGTATATCATTTACAATTATATATACAATCATATTACAATTATATATACATTGTATATATAAACATATATACAATGTATATATAATTGTAAATATAATTACATATATAAACATATATACAATGTATATATAATTGTAATATGATTGTATATATAATTGTAAATGTATATATAATATATAATTGTATATATGACCAAAGATTTATTTACATGTTGGTTAAACTAATGGTAAATCCTCATGCTGAAATTTTCTCAGAATCAAATATTCCAGTTTTAAACCAGAAAGACTTTTATCTAAGCAGGAATCTTCTTTGCATATTTTTTCTGTCTAAGAGATCATTTATGTATAAAGATAGAAACCCTGAAGCAAGTCAGATTAAATCTTAAATTAAAAAAATAATATACAGTCCATGACTACCTTGAAAACAAGTTTTGAGTCATTGTAATCATATAAGCTACAGCTGTATAGAAATATTGAATGTGAATTTAACAAGTTTGAATTTATAAAAAAGACAATGATGATTATCCCGAGTTTGTAAAATCCTTTATGCTTTATGAGGCACTTCTGATACATTAACTCTTGATCTTTACAAGATTTCAGTGCATTATTTCCATTTTGCCAAGGCATAAACTAAGTCTCAGTGAAGAAAATGACTTGCTGGCATCCATGCAAATGACAGTTGGTAGAGCTGAAACTACAGCTGAGGCCGCCTGATGCAGAGTTCACTTGTCTTTGCATGAAACCTCAGTATGTTTTTGTTACATATCAATTTAGATAAATAAATATATTTTAAATATATATTTCATATATATTACTATGGATAATAATGCTATTTTTAGTATTTTCCCATAGAAATGTTACATTTGTAAATGTAAAGTTCTTTAAGTGAAAACCAATGTAAGCATAAAGTGGCATTATTAAAACTCACGATATTATGGCATTTAAAAATTGATTAGTCTCAATTGATGGATAATCCAATTTAGGTTAAATAACTATGTTTATGAAATTACTTCAGGATTTATGGGCTGTAGCATGATAACTCATCAACTATAGTTGAGCTTGCAGGAATCTGAACAGAAAAGTTAATTAACAATAATTTTAAAACTGCCAAAAGCGACTGCAACTTCAGTCTGCACTCTGAATACATAGCAACATGTGCTGGGCTTCAAAGAAAAAGTCATTTTCTAAAACTATTTACTTTTATGTCACTGAACTCATTATTAAAAATGAGTGAACAGTATTGATCTGAATGGTTTAATAATTCAAAATGGTTCAAGGCAATAAGAGCACTTGAACAGACAAATATTTCCTATTATTGTTTATTACTAATGTTAATTGTGATGATGCAATTAATTCAGGCATGATTTCCAAAACAGAATTGAAATGCAATTATCAGACAAATTAGATGCTAAAGTCAGTAACTTAAACCTCAGGCAGAAGACTTTACAAAGTGATATAATCAATATTACATTCAAGGTGGTATATGGTGTTATTAATTTGCCACAGAAAATATGGAAATTTCATTACCTTTTAAAAATCAAAATAAAATATCTCAAAATCTACCATTGTGATATTGGTTGTATTTTGAATAGCTACTTTGCAGCATATATATGATTTACAAAATGGCTTACATTGATTAGCTTTGAATGAGGACACCTGCCACTGTTAGGTAAGAGAAATTATAGTTAATAAATGCTTGGACCTAGTAATACTTAGTCAGAAGCAATATAAATTGCCTTATCAATATACAAATAAATGTTATATATCACTTGTGTTAGAGAAATATCTGTAAATGATTCTGGTTCATAAAACCACTCACGTGTATTGCATTTATTCTCTTACATTTCCATTTAAAATAATAAACTATTGGCTCTAACACCAACATTGTTTCCATATTTGCCTAACAGAAATATCTTTAAATTGAAGGAAACAAGAATACACTAACATACCTTTGATAGAGCAACACATTCTGTCTTCTTGGTATCTGTTTCAGTTATGCACTTTGGACTAGGACTAGTTTTCTACATGAACCTTTATAATCTTTCAGTTCAAAATTCATGATATTAAAAGACTGCACAAAGCTATAAATGGAATTCAAATAAGAATTGAGGCTATGATCAGAAACTTCCTTGAGCCAAAGGAAAACCTATTATTGGCTAATGATGTAGTCAGCTCTCCTTCTTTCCTTGCTTTCTTCCCTGCCTTCCTCCCTCCCTTCCTTTCTTCCCTTTCTTTCCATCTTTCTTTCTTTCCTTCTTTATCTCTTTCTTTTTTTTCTTTTTTTCTTTCTCACCCTTTCTTTCTCTCCCTTTCTTTCATGAAAGGACTCTTATATCCAATCACAACATAATAAAAACTACAAATTGGCTTTCTGCTCAAAGATACCCATCCTTGGTTGTTAACCAAGGTGGTGAGAATAGTATTTTCTCCTACTCACGGCTTTAAAAATGAGAAAAAAATGGATGTGCTGAATATAGATTAGAAAATCTTTCAAATTCCATAAACAAATAAACTTATGATCCTTTAGATTCTGACTGGTGTAATAATAACCACTGTCTTTTCAGAAATGCAATCAGCATTAAAGAATTCTGAAATTAAAATACCATTTTATGTGTTTTAAATCTTAAGGAATATTTTCAGAAGCTCTATTTATAAAGATGAAATAATAGGAAAATATACAAAGATAAAATTAATTTGTCTACCTACATGCCCCAAACCCAACCTCCTGAAATGACCACTATTAAGACTCTGGTATATATCCTTCCATTAATTTCTACCTGTCTGTACTAACACATACTCATATCCTTTAGTGGATGTTGTGTTACACTGCCCAGATCACCTTCAGAAATGAAGGCCTCCTCACCCCAGGTGTTGGAAGTACAACTGTATGATGCTCTGAGCCATCAGTTATCGTTGGGATTATCTCAGCTAAAGAAAACTGACTGTTCTAAGCTCGTGTCTTCTTCCAGGGGAAGTCAACATATAGTGACTGTTCATCACAGGAGTGAAAAGGCCAGGCTCCTTGGTGTCAATGCAGAACAAATCAAAAGGAGTATGCCAGCTCCAAAGCACCCAGAGGGGTGGACAGAGGCTTTTACTTGTTCTTCATCACAAATATTTCTTTCTCTAACCATGTTTCAGCCCCTTCTATCCAAGTTTGGGGATGCCAAGAACACTCCTAACGAACAGCCAGTGCACGAATCCCCTTCTCAGTGGGCTTACTTGGAACTTTTACATAATATTGTATGAATTCACAAAGAGAGTAAGAGCCTTAAAGCAGTCTAATGTTCATTATCCATCTCCTACCTTTGTTATTCTTTGTCTTACAAGCAACCACTACTTTACATATACTGTAAACCCCATAGGACCTATTAGTTTTGCTTTAGTCAATAGTCTTTTAAATAAATATAATTACACATGTACATATGCACACAGAGAGAAAGAGAGAAAAGGAGAGATGAAGAAAGAGACCTACAAAGGCACTAAAAATGTCTTTTGCATTGACCTACCCAGATAGTTACTTTTATGTTCCTCTTTCCTAATTAGAAATCTGGAATCCCATCTGATATCATTCCCTTTTAGCCTAAAGAACTTCTTAAAGCATTTCTTATATGGAGCTGATGAACATGTTAAGGTGTCATCTCTCTGAGAATGTCTTAATCTTTCCTCAATATTTGAAGTATATTTTCATTAAATATAAAATTTGAATTCACAGGTTTTTCTTTCAGTATTCTAAAGGTGTGATTTCATTGGCATCTGGTCTTCATTATATCTGAAGAAATTTAATTATATTTTACTTCATTTTTCCAAGTATGTAATGTATCTTTTTTCCCTCTGGCTGGTTTAGAAGTCTCTACCTGTGGTTTTCAGCAGCTTGACTATAACATGCTTAGGTGGCTTTGTTATAGTAGTGGTTGCTTGTATTTGCTTTACTTGATATTTATTGAGTTTCTTGGACATATGGCTTGATACTTTTTACTAAGTTTTGAGAGGTCTCAGTTGTTATCTCTTCAGAGATTTATTCTGCCTCATCAATTTCGGCAATGTATATATTAAACTATCTTTATTGTTTCATATATCTTGAACATTTTATTACTTTTCAGTTCTTATTTCCTTTCTTTATGCTTCAATTTGTATACTTTCTATTAATCTTTTTTCTCTTTCACTGATCCTTTCATTTGCTGTTTTTAGTTTGCTGTTAAGCATACTTAATTATGCTATTTCTAAATTCGTATTTATTTCTAGCCTTTCCATTTGGCTATTGAAAATTCCATTTCAATTAGACCATAACTTTGCAAAATTATCTCTACGTGAAACTGTCCCACCTTTTCCACTAGATTCTTAAGCATTTTTATCACAGTCAATTTAAACAGCCCTGCTGGATAATTATAATACTTGAGGCATCTCTTAGTCTGCTTCTATTAAATATTACTTTTCTTGACCTTTAGCCACTTACCCTTTCCTTCCTTTCATCTATTTCTCTCATTCTCTTTCTCTCTTTTGTACTTTCATTCCTTTCTTCCATGTTGCAATTTTTTTACATGCAAGACATTTTTATTAATGTCCAGTTGAGACTAAAGACAGTAATACTTTCCTCCACTATGAAGCAGATTTTTTTTTTTAATCGGGCCACCATGGGGAAAAGCTGAGTCAATCTGACCTAAAATGGGGCTGTGTCTGAGCTTTATAAAACTTTAGTTTAATTCAGCTCACCATGGACTTCAAATACTCTTAAGGCAGGATCAGGGCTTTTCTCTCATTAGGGCCTTGGATCTGAGCACTTATAATATTTCAGAGAGCTGCCTGTGTTTTAAAGCCAAGCTGCCAGCTGTGGTTACTCTCTCCCTGTGTTCCAGCTTGGCTCCCTGATTCTTGGATAGCAGAGAAATCACTTTTTCTCTACATTCATACTTTTTACTTCCTGAGTCTTACAGTCTTCCTCTATACACTGAGTCTCCTGAGGCAGCATCCCTACACTTAGTCTGAAGTAACTCAAAAGGGTCTCTCTTAGCTATCCTCCCTTCCCCCTAGTGTTTGGTAGCTGGGTCATTAACTGGGTGTCTCCGGGGTCTCTGTGAACTCTCCTGTCTTTCTCCTCTTTGATTTAGAATGGTAGCTCCCTTGTATTTAGTCATCTCTCCTTCTCTGTCTCCTTCTTTTGGTGATCAGTAAAGACCCACAGGAAAGAATTGTCAGAGGATGGAAACTTTCTCTGTGACTACAGTCTAATCTATCATACAAGCCCACATATTGCCATTAGCAGTTGATTGTAATTTTGATTGGTTTCTCCTTTGCTAGTCTATGATATATTCCTCCTCTTTTGACAATTCTGCCAAAGATAAAAGTGATTTCCTTTTCTATAAAAGTCTCCATACTTCCTAGATCTCAGCTTATTTGGATATTATCTCAAAAATTTTTAAAAACTTATTATTTTGAAGTTTGTCTTGCCCTTTTGGGATGCTGAACTGAAAGTGAGAATCTCATGACTTCATTTTATGCCTCTGAAGCTCTTTTTCTATTGAGGATATTGTGAACTGATACTGAAACATGTTTTAAAGGCTTTAGAGTCAATCATCTATGTGATTTTTTTTTAAACATTAAAATTTTCAATTACTTATCTGCCTCCTTTGAATGATCAAACATATGGATAGAAGGAATAATTCTTAAGTCTTGGAACAAATTATTTCCTCATTAAGGAGGCTTTACTCTCAACAATAATTGCTATCACTAAATCAGGCTTATAATTAATTTATCAAAATGCACACATTGGTTATTTATATTTATACCAGATTACCAGACATTATTTTGATACACATTTTACAGAAATGTATCCTGGGATGGAATAAATTTAAAAATTAATAAAACACTTGATCTATGTCTAATATAATCTGAAATACAGCAGCTCTGCATCAAGTGTCTATCCACACATAATGATGACTTGCCAAGAGCATAATTTTCACTAATATCAGAAAACCTAACTAAGATCTTTAAGAGTTGATTCTCTTGGGTTTATTTGGTTCTGTCAGAAGCAATCTAATCAACCACATTTCCAAACAACTCCAGGAACATCATATCACAAACCATGTTCGCCATTTAGCATGAAAGTTAAGAGGCTCCAGAAATCACAGTGAGACACAGTTCCAAAGTTATATAATCTCTATACATTGACAAAACTTATTTCCTCTTTACCCTATTAGCATGGATATGTGATAATACCAGTACACCTTTCTAACACTCCAACCATAAGAAGTTTTATGCTCCATGTATTAGCCTCATAACTAGGGATATATAAAAACATGCCTGTTGAAATTTTATCAATTTTTTGCATTATCGCAAGCTGGGAGGTAAATGTGTTTTAGAATTTAGTGATGATTCCACAGCCCATTAATATGATCTCTCAAAATATTAATACCTGATCATATAATTCTCCTACAGTGTTCTGGAACAACTTTGACACATTTCCCTTGATAGTTACTTGCTCATTTGACATGTTTTTTTTTTTTTCATGTATTATTCATGTACAAAAATATGTTGGCTCTGTATTGAGATTTCTTTTCCTTTCCATCCCAAGGCACCATAGGATTCTCTAAGTTAAAGACAAATACTACATGGTCTCACATATCTGTGGAATCTGAAGAAGTAAAACTCATAGAGAAAAGGAGTAGAATGGTGGTCACCAGAGGCTGGGGTTGTTTTGGGGGAGGCAGGTTGGGGGAACGCTGGACAAAGGATACATATTTGTACTGAGATAAGAGGAACAAGCTTAAGAAATCTAATGTGCTACAGGGTGACTATAGTTAATAATGATATATTGTGTTCTTGAAAAATGCTAAGAGTGGATATTAAGTGTTTTCATCACAAAAAGTGATAATGATGTGATAATGTGATGTAATGCATTTATTAATTAGCTAGATTTGACCATTCCACAATCTACATATAGTTCAAAATATCATGTTATACCCAGCGAATACATATAGCTTTATGTCAATTTTTAAAAAACAAATAAATTTGTAAAAACTTTCTGCATTCAGTTTATGAAATACCCTAGGAAACAGAATAGGGTATTTCTGAAAGAAAACAAATAGAAAAAAGAAACTGAAAACCTCTTTTGTTTTTTCTTTGCTCTGCATTTTTATATATTGTTAGTGCAAGATGTATACAAAAAAACTACGTTAAATACCTGCCTCCAGCCTGCTTCGTGTATTTCTGCAATGAAATACATGAGACAAATTAGCACTGCCACTCCCGCCACATAAACCCAGGAAATCCAAACCCTCCTCAGTGCCTCTCTGAAACGTTCCCTTTTCTTTAACAATCTCCTTAAAATTTATAATGTGGTTTAACTTTTATACCAAAAGAGACACAATTGTAATACACAGTAAGGGCTGTGTGAAATATTCATCACAAAACACTTTAAAATTATAATTACCTGAGGCTTACATTTTATTATAATTTTATTATAATGTTTCCTTGCATCTACACTCACATCTTTGATGTTCCCATCAAGTCCAAGAACGGAGCACATTATATTGACAATAAGTTTCACACTACTGTTTTATGAGCAAGGTTGGATTCCTTTTTTGAAACATCATTAACATTCCCTGACTTAGTCCAATTCAATTTTAAGGTTTAGAGGAATGACATGGTCTCATTGAGGGATACTACCACTGATTTTAACTTCTATAATGGACATATTTCTCATTTTCGGCTGTTTCGTGTCCAAACAGTACCTTCCCCTTGACACCCTGGTCACTCTTGGAGTATAAATGGGTAGAAATGATTACTTTTCACTATTGCAGAAGTCAGATCCTCCTCCCCACTGTCCCATTGAAGATTAGGAGATTTTTATTGCAAAAGATGGGGCACAAAACTTGGAAATAGAGGTCAGATGCATGACCACTATCAGCAGCACACAAACCTTCCTGTTCTTGTTTGTAATATACTTGCTATGGTTTCTGTTGCCTGACCCTTCATACCTTACAGAATCTCTTTCTGTGCACTCTCAATGCTCCCTCACATTGTATCATCTCTAATATCTTTTAAATAAAATCATTTTTTAATTTTTAAAGGAAGATTGCCAGCATTAGATTTTGTTTCATAGCTAAGGCTTGTGTACTTATCCAGTGTGTTTTGGAAGCCACACTGAAATTGTTTAAAATGTAAATGCCCATGCATTTACTTTTACATTCAGAAGTATAATGTGGACTTCTCCTTTCTAAGGACTGAGTAGGTTAAAAATGCTGTTTAGAGTGAGTTCTGTTTTAGCTTTCAAGCTACTGAAGACCCCTTAGCATTTTGCTGTAGATATTACTTTTATTGGAAATTAGCCATCTGTTCTAGTTCACTCATTTAAAAATTTATTCAATAAATATTTATCAAGCTTCTGTATGCATAAGACATCACGTTTAGAACTGGGAACATAGTGATCAACTACACTGTTATCTTCCAAAGGCACCCTGGCTTTGTTGAAATAAGAACTTATTGAATACATACTATGTATATTAAAAATGCTTTAGGGATTGGCTAGACAAAGAAAAAGAACACATGATCACTGTCCTTGAGTTTAGGATACAGTGGAAAACATCAATTCAATCAAATAATTGATTACAGAATACCGTTGAGATTGATATGATGTTATTAAAACATCAGGAAATTTACTCAAAAGGTGGTGGTCATTGAATCAAGTTTTGAAGCTAGTCAAGGCAAGGCTGAAAATTATTATAGGCCAAAGCACTATGTATGAGGCATAAAGAAGCAAAAGGCGCTCATGGGTAAAACTACGACATTGTATATATGCAAAGGCCATGGTGGTAGCAATGGAGGATAAAGCAGAAGATGCTTTTTATCGTGTGATTTCTTCCCGTAACTCATTTATGCCTGAGGTTGCAATTTTTTGAATTTTTGCAATTAGACCTTGACAATGACCCACGTGCTTAGCATTCCAGTAATGGAACACTAGGCATAAATGGGTGAGATAAATCTCACCCCTGAGATTTACCATTTATCTCATCCCACCCCTGAGGTAAATCCTCATCAATAAATTCTACAGATAGAGTCTGATTCTGTTGCCCAGGGTGGAGTTCAATGGTGCAGCTCACTGCATCCTCAGAGTCCCAGGCTCCTATGAACCTCCCACCTTAGCCTCCAGAGTAGCTGGGACCACAGGATTGCACCACCACACCTAGCTAATTTTTTACACTTTTTGTAGAGACAGGCTCTCAACATGTTATCCAGGCTGGTCTTGATCTCCTGGCTCAAGCAATCTGCCTGCCTTGTCCTGTAGAGTTGTTTTTATAGTTCAAGCTATCATACATATAAGAATTAGTGGGATATCCTTTGAAAAATTGGCATTTACTACATATCAAGTGTTTCCAAAACCCTTGTAACATTTTAAACATCCACCAGTAAAATACAGGAATTTGCTTTACCCCATACGCCTATAGCAATAAGTATTAATACACTCATCTAGATTTAGAGTCTGATTTGTTAAAAAGCATATCTATGGATGCTTTGATTTGCATTACTGCTACTGAATTTGAGCATCCTTTAATATGGTTTTGTTACCATTTGTAAATTTTCTAATTCTATCCTTTGCTTTTTTTTGAGAAAGGAGAGGTTAGTTGTATTTATGTCAATTTATATGAGCTCTTTATTATGGAATGTTGAGCTTTTGTCATAATGTGCAAACATTTTTTCATATTTATAATATAAACTATTTTATATTACCTTTTGAAATCCAAAGAATTTTTTAAATAGCATGTGGTTAAATATGTTTTCTTTTCTTTATAGTTTCTAGATTTTTAGTCTTTGCTAAACTGTTCTTTTTTTCAACTGTAGTTTGAATAGGAAGTTTCCATTTTAATTCTCTTTATGATGGTCAGTTGTATCAACATCATTTATTAACTAGTCAACTATTTTCCTTTTAAATTGAACTTTAAATTTTTGACATTTTATTTTTCATAATGCTTAATCTAATTTTGTAACCTCTACTATATTACAGTGATCCTATAAAGTTATTAAAATGAGTTCAGTAAAATGACCTTGGAGAATGTTGTTTCAGTATCTGCTACACCAAGTATTTCTCCTCAGTTCTCCTTTTTTAAAACAGTTTTTTTAAACCAATTTGTGGCTATTTATTTATCCATATAGATGAAATAAATTGTTATTTAATTCCAAGAGAGAAAACTTATTGTGATTATAAATCAAGATGATGTTGGAAATAATTTCATGGTTTCTTGCTTTGTAAGGTTTTGAGAAAGGTTAGTTAAATTCTGAAACTATGACAGTGGATTTGTTTATTTCTCCTTAATTCTGTCATGTTTCTTCATATTTCTTAAAGCTATGTTATCAGTTATACTCACACTGGAATTGACATAGCTTTCTGGTAAATTTAACGTTTTGTCATTATATAGGCATGTTTTTTATCTGTAGCAAAGCCTTTTGCTCAAAGTTTATTTTGTACTACATTCAGATAACTATCAGATTTTTTGGTTTTACTTACCTGGCCATATTTTCAATCATTTTATTTTGAGTCTTTTAGCATTTCTAATTTTTACACCTCTTTATAGTAACAGCATGTAGGTGGGTTTTGATTTTTACCCATGTGCCTTTTAACTGGAGCATTTAGTCTAGTCACATATTAATATCATCATTACTAATATAGCTGGATTCATTTTGACCATCTCATTTTATGCTTTCTTTGTCTCAGATTTTGACTTGTAATTTTTCTTCATCTTAAGAGGTTGGATATATTATTTTAATTTATTTCACTTTTTCTCTGTACTTTTGTAGGATTCACTCGACAAACATGCATACTCCTCCATATTTGTACCCTCCTCACAAACAATACACCACTACTCACTGTCTAGCCTATATTTTAGTTTGTTTTTATACTTTTTCTGTCCTGAGACAGTATCATTACTGTGCTCTGAAGTGAATGTTTTTTACCTTATTCTTACTTCAAAGATAGCGTAGACTCAGTCCAGTTGAATCAATTAGCTCTCTTCTGGGGTTTAACCAACTTCTAGAACAAATTTTGTGTCAGGCATCTTTTGCTGTATAGAAAACTACTTTGAAACTTAGTGCTTAAACAAAAACAAGCCATGAGTTCTCACAAGGTGATGGGTTGACTGCACTCAGCTTGGATAGGTGAAATTACTGAAGCTTTTCTTCATGCATTTATCCTCAAGGAGGCTAGACAAGGCTTCTTTACTCAGCAGCGGCATTCCAAGAAGGCAAGCACAAACACATATCAAGACCACTGCTAATAATGTCTCAGTTACCAATATCCCATTGACCCAAACAGGTTACAAGGACAAGCACAGACTGAGTATGGGCAGGATATACACAAAGGTGTTCTGTAAAAAAGGGTTAACTCACAGGCTTAGATTTCAAAAACCCTGCACATTTCCAAGAAATGGTTTTCCTCAGGATTGGTTTTTGGAAAAAGAGCTCTGAGCTCTTGGAACACTCTGCCTGATATGAGTGTTTTTGTATGCCTGAGGCCTTGCACTACAGCATACCACTTTGATGAGATAATGTATGCTAAAAATGTCATTTGTGGTGAATGTCATTAAGGCTTTTGTATGCCGGAGGTAATGGGCCATCCTGTACCAATTTTATCATATAGTTCATGCTAACAGATGTAATCTATGGTGAATGCCTGTTTCTGCTCTGGGAGGCTGGAATCAGTGCTGAGATCAGTTGCATAGGCATGCAGTGACTCCCAGTAAAAACTCTGGATGAAAGGCTCAGAGTCATTACCCTGGTTGACAAAACTTCCTATATGTTGCCACGTATATGTTGTTTATGAGAGAAATAAGCATGACCACACCACTTCACAGGGAGAGGACATCTAGAAGTTTGTCCATGGTATTTTTTAGGCATTTCTTCATGTATCTTTTTTCTTTGCTTGCTTGAATTTATATCCTCTTACAATAATAAGCTATAACCATGAGTATAACCACATATGTAAGTCCTGTCAGTCCTTTTAAGAAATCATTGAAACTGAAGTTGGTCTTGGGGACTTCTAAACAACTATGAATACCAAAAGACAAGCTTCACTGGGGACTATGGATGTAGGAATCTACTGCAGGGGTGAGACAGACACAGACCTAAAATACATGGATTCCAATCTTCACTTAAAGTTTAAAGAGATATTCTCTATTCATATATTGAAAGTCTTAATATTGTTAATACATCAGATTTTCCTGGCTTGACCTTACAGTTTCAATGCAATTGCAATCAAAATCACAGCAAGCTGCTTGGTAGATTTCACAAACTGATTCTGAAGTTTATATGAAGGGCAAAAAGCCCTAGAACAGCCACAAAACAATCTTGAAAAAAGAAAGTTGGAGGAATCACACCACCTAATTTCAAGCCTTACTAGAAGGCTATAGTAATCAAGACAGTATGATATTGGTAGATTGATAGAACAGAAGAGAGAGGCAGGAATGGTCAATTGACAAAGATAGTCAATTGTGTTTTTAAAAGAATGCAAAGGAATTCAAGGGAGAAAAGTACTTTCAAACAAATGGTACTAGAACAATTGGATGTTCAGTGCAAAAATATAAACTTAGGTACATACCTTACAACTTACACAAAAATAAAAAGAAACCATAGAAATAAATGCAAAATGCAAAATCATAAAACTTCTATAAAAACCAGAAAATGTATAAGAACTTTTGTTATACAAAATGATGTATATAAAATACACATAGAAGTTTTATAATTCTACAGTAAAACCTAATAGTAATCTTAAAAATGAACAGAATACCTGAAAAGATGATATGGTTTGGCTGTGACCCCACCCAAATCTTATCTTGAATTCCCATGTGTTGTGGGAGGGACCCAGTGGGAGGTAATTGAATTATGGGGGTAGGTCTTTCCTGTGTTATTCCCATGAAAATGAGTAAGTCTCATGAGATCTGATGGTTACAAAAAGAGGAGTTTCCCTGTACACGTGCTTTTCTCTTTGCTTGCCACTAACCACGTAAGATGTGACTTGCTCCTCCTTGCCTTCTGCCATGATTGTGAGGCTTCCCCAGCCATGTGGAACTGTAAGTCCAATTAATCCTCTTTATTTTGTAAATTGCCCAGTCTTGGGTATGTCTTTATCAGCAGTGTGAATATGGACTAACACAGTTAATTGATACCAGTAGAGTGGGATGTTGCTGAAAAGAGACCCAAACATGTGCAATCAACTTTGGAACTGGTTAACAGGCAGAGGTTGGAACAGTTCGTGGATGAAGCCAGCTTGACCATGGTCGATAAGCTTTTTCATGTGCTGCTGGATTTGGTTTGCCAGTATTTTATTGAGGATTTTTGCATCAATGTTCATCAGGGATATTGGCCTGAAATTTTGTTGTTGTGTCTCTGCCAGGTTTTGGTATCAGGATAGTGCTGGCCTCATAAAATGAATTATGGAAGATTCCCTTTTTCTGTATTGTTTGGAATAGTTTCAGAAGGAATGGTACCAGCTCCTCTTTGTATCTCTGGCAGAATTTGGCTGTGAATCTGTCTGGTCCTGGGGATTTTTGGTTGGTAGGCTATTAATTAGTGCCTCGATTTCAGAACTTGTTATTGATCTACTCAGGGATTTGACTTCTTCTTGATTTAGTCTTGGGAGAGTGTATGTGTTCAGAAATTTATCCATTTCTTCTAGATTTTCTAGTGTATTCCCATAGAGGTGTTTGTAGTATCATCTGATGGTAGTTTGTATTTCTGAGACATCAGTGGTGATATGTCCTTTATCACTTTTTGTGTCTATTTGATTCTTCTGTTTTTTATTCTTTATTAGTCTGGCTAACTGTCTATTTATTTTATTAATCTTTTCAAAAAAACAGCTCCTGGATTCATTGATGTTTTGTAGGGTTTTTCATGTCTCTATCTCCTTCATTTATTCTCTGATCTTAGTTATTTCTTGTCTTCTGCCAGCTTTGGAATTTGTTTGCTCTGTCTTCTCTAGTTCTTTTAATTGTGATGTTAGAATGTTGATTTTTGATCTTTTTCACCTTCTGATGTGGGCATTTAGTGCTATAAATTTCCCTCTTAACACTGTGTTAGCTGTGTCCCAGAGATTCTAGTACATTGTCTCTTTGTTCTCGTTGGTTTCAAAGAACATCTTTATTTATGTCTTAATTTTGTTACTTACCCAGTGGTCGGTCATTCAGGAGAAGATTGTTCAGCCCATGTAGTTGTGCTGTTTTGAGTGAGTCTCTTAATCCTGAGTTCTAATTTGATTGCACTGTGTTCCGAGAGACTGTTATGATTTCTGTTCTTTTGCGTTTGCTGAGGACTGTTTTACTACCAATTATGTAGTTGATTTTAGAATAAGTGCTATGTGGTACTTAGAAGAATGTGTGTTCTGTTGCTTTGGGGTGGAGAGGTCTATAGATATCTATTAGATCTATTTGGCCCAGAGCTTAGTTTAAGTCCTGAACATCCTTGTTAATTTTCTGTCTCATCGATCTGTCTGACAGTGGGATGTTAAAATCTCCCAATATTATTATGTGGGAGTCTAAGTCTCTTTGTAGGTTTCTGAGAACTTGCTTTATGAATCTGGGTACTGCTGTATTGGGTGCATATATATTTAGGATAGTTAGCTCTTCTTGTTGCATTGATCCCTTTACCATTATGTAATGCCCTTCTTTGTTTTTTTTTTTTTTTTAATCTTTGTTGGTTTAAAGTATGTTTTATCAGAGACTAGTATTACAACCCCGGCTTTTCTTTTTTTGCTTTCAATTTGCTTGGTAAATATTCTTCCATCTCTTTATTTTGAGCCTATGCACGTCTTTCTACGTGAGATGGGTCACCTGAATACAGCACATTGATGGGTCTTGACTCCTTATCCAATTTGCTGGTCGGTGTCTTTTAATTGGGTCATTTAGCCCATTTACATTTAAGGTTAATATTGTTATCTGTTTATTTGATCTTGCCATCACGATGCTAGCTGGTTATTCTGCACATTAGATGATGCAGTTTCTTCATAGTATTGTTGGTCTTTATATATTGGTATGTGTTTTGCAGTGGCCACTTTTTCCTTTCCATATTTTGTGCTTCCTTCAGGATTTCTTGTAGGGCCAGCCTAGTGGTGAAAATCCCTCAGCATTTACTTGTCTGTGAAGGGTTTTATTTCTCCTTTGCTTATGAAGCTTAGTTTGGCTGGACATGAAATTCTGGCTTGAAAACTCTTTTCTTTAACAATGTTGAATATTGGCCCCCACTCTCTTCTGGCTCATATGGTTTCCACAGAGAGACCTACTGTTAGTCTGATGAGCTTCCCTTTGTAGGTAACCTGACCATTCTCTCTGGCTGTCCTTAACACTTTGTCCTTCGTTTAAACCTTGGAGAAGCTTACAATTATTTTTCTTGGGGTTAATCTTCTCGAGGAGTATCTTAGTGGTATTCTCTGTATTTTCTGAATTTGAATATTGGCTTGTCTTGCTAGGCTGGGGAATTTCTCCTAGGTAATATCCTGAAATGTGTTTTGCAACTTGGTTTTATTCTCCCCATCACTTTCAGGTACACCAATCAATTGTAGATTTGGTCTTTTCACATAGTTCCACATGTCTTGGAGGCTTTGTTCATTCCTCTTCATTCTTTTTTTCTCCAATCTTATCTTCACACCTTATTTCATTAACTTGATCTTCAGTCTCTGATATCCTTTCTTTCACTTGATCTATTCAGTGATTGAAACTTGTGTATGCTTTACAAAGTTCTGGTGCAGTGTTTTTCAGCTTTATCAGGTCATTTATGCTCTCTCATCTAAACTGGTTACTCTAGTTAGCAGTTCCTTAGTAACTTTCTATCGAGGTTCTCAGCTTCCTTGCATTGGGTTAGAACATGCTGTTTTGGCTCAAAGGAGTTTGTTGTTACTCACCTTCTGAAGTCCACTTCTGTCAATTTGTCAAACTCATTCTCTGTCCAGTTTTGTGCCCTTGCTGGAGAGGAGTTGCACTCATTTGGAGGAGAGGCATTCTGGTTTTCAGAAATCTCCACATTTTGTGCTGGGTTTTCCTCATCTTTGTGGATTTATCTACCTTTGATCTTTGATGCTGATGATCTTTGGATGGCATTTTTTTGTGGGCATTCTTTTGTTGATGTTGACATTATTGCTTTCTGTTTGTTAGTTTTTCTTCTGTCAGGCCCCTCATCTACAGGTCTGCTGCAGTTTGCTAGAGTTTCATTCCAGACCCTGTTTGCCTGGGTACCACCAGCAGAGGCTGCAGAACGGCAACGATTGCTGCCTGCTCCTTCCTTTGGAAGCTTCATCCCACAGGGGCACCCACCAGATACCAGCTGGAGTTCTCCTGCATGAGGTATCTGTGAACCCCTTTTGGGAAGTCTTTCCAAGTCAGGAGGTATGGTGGTCAGGGACCCACTTGAGGAGGCTGTCTGTCCTTTAGCAGAGCTCGAGTGCTGTGCTGTGAGATCTGCTGCTCTCTTCAGAGCCAGTAGGCAGGAACATTTAAGTCCACTGAAGCTACACCCACAGCTGCCCTTTCCCCCAGGTGCTCTGTCCCAAAGAGATGAGAGTGTTATCTAAAAGCCCCTGACTGGGGCTACTACCTTTCTTTCAGAGATGCCCTGCCCAGAGAGGAGGAATCTAGAGAGGCAGTCTGGCCACAGCTGCTTTGCCACACTGCAGTAGGTTCCGCCCAGTTAGAACTTCCTGGCTTCATCTACACTGTCAGGGGAGAACCGCCTACTCCAGCCTCAGTAATGGTGCACGCCCATCCCCTCACCAAACTTGATTGTCCAGGTCGACTTCAGACTGCTATGCTGGCAGCAAGAATTTCAAGCCAGTGGTTCTTAGCATGCTGGACTACATGGGAGTGGGACCCACTGAGCAAGACCACTTGGCTTCCTGGCTTCAGCCCTCTTTCCAGGCAGTGAACAGTTTTCACTTGCTGGGGTTTCACGCCTCACTGGGGGGGGGGGGGGGGGGGGAACCTCCTGCAGCTACCTCGGTGTGTGCCCAAACAGCTGCCCAAGTTTGTGCTTGGAATCCAGGGCCCTGGTGGTATATGCTCACAAGCTCCTGGTTTGTGGATTACAAAAACCACGGGGAAAATGTAGTATCTGGGCCAGGCAGCACAGTCCCTCCCAGCTTCGGTTGGCTAGGGGAGAGAGTTCCCTGACCCCTTGTACTTCCTGGGTAAGGAAACGCCCTCACCCTGTTTCTGCTCACTCTCTGTGGGCTGCACTCACCTTCTGTGTTGGTCTCGCTGGGAGCTGCAGGCCAGAGCTGTTGCTATTTGGCCATCTTGCCAAATAGGATTCTAAATCCCTAGAAGTCTTAAATCATTCTGAAAATATAAAATGCTAACATGTTTGTGTTGTAAACCAGAGTTTATCTAGACTACTTCCCAAAGGAAGTTGCTCAATAGAACAAGTTAAATGCATAAGCAATCTAGGAAATACAAGATAATATATTCTCCTATTAGAGATCTACCTGGTAAATATTCTGAAAAATCAAGCAATAAAGAATCATGTTCAGGCTGGGTGCAGTGGGTAATGCCTGTAATGCCAGCATTTTGGGAGGCCAAGGCAGGTGGATCACTTGAGGTCAGAAGTTTGAGACCAGCCTGTCGCCAACATGGCGAAACCCTGTCTCTACTAAAAATACAACAAATTAGCTGGGCATGGTAGTGCATATCTGTAATCCCAGCTACTTGGGAGGCTGAGGGACAAGAATTGCTTGAACCTGGGAGACAGAGGTTGCAGTGAGGGGAGATAGCATCACTTAACTCCAGCCTGGGTGACAGACCAAGATTCAGTCTCAAAAAAAGAAATGTGTTTAATTTTATTTAAGCTTATGTTTTCCCATCTTATTGAAACAGAACTTTTTTTTTTTTAATTAAGAGATATTTTTCAAAAAAGTATCTCTTCTTTGAGTGAAACTTTTCAAAGTGTCTCTTGGGACACATTTTGGGAAAGGTTTTAAAATATGTATTGTTTTCCCTTTTTAAACATACCTAGTTTTTATTTTGATTCTTAATATACCAAGAGACTTATTGCTTAAAATTGTTTTTAAACTAGGATGTTAGAGTTCTAATCTTTGTTTCACTATTTAGATCTAATTCTGTGATCTTGGGAAAACAACATAAAATCTAGAGATCTAGTGTGTCTGTTTCCTCATCTGTGAAATGGAACAATAACAGTGCCCAACTCACTGGATTGTTGCAAGGTTAAAATAAAATCGTGTCTGTAGATCAGGGCATTTGTCACACAGTAAGTTTCCCATATATATAAGTTATTTCTTTCCGCATTAACATCATCACCATTTTCATTAATATAAATAAAGGAAGAGTGATTGGCCCCTTCAGTCTCTCGTTCGCATTTTCACTTCCCTTTCTTCACTCACCAATTCCAGTGCTAGCTTAATAATAAAGAAGTAATTATGAGAGGGACCCCAATGGGAAAGCCAAACTCAAGGTCCCTAGACTCTCAGAAAAACAAAAAACAAAAAGCAACAAAAGCTGTCTTTTTGGATGATAATCTTCAAGAATTTGGTATTATTTCTTATGAAAGAAAATAGTATTTGCTTCTTAAATTTTAGAATTTTATTCTGATTTTTTGTAAAACAATGTGCATAAGAGAAAAATTGTGATTAAATATGACAATATTTAATATAAGAATTATTTGGGCCAGGCGCCGTGGCTCATGCCTGTAATCCCAGCACTTTGGGAGGCCGAGGCAGGTGGATCACCTAAAGTCAAGAGTTCAAGACCAGCCTGGCCAACATGGCAAAACCCCATCTCTAATGAAAATACAAAAATTATCCAGGTGTGATGGCAGACCCCAGTAATCCCAGCTACTCAAGAGGCTCAGGTAGGAGAGTCCCTTGAACTCGGGAAGCAGAGGCTACAGTGAGCCAAGATTGTACCACTGCACTCCAGCCTAGGCAACAGAGTGAGAATCTGTCTGGAAAAAAAAAAATTATCTGCAGCACACTTCATGCCATGTCTTCTATTATATTTACCTATAATAGACTATAATTCTCCTAATGTCAAGAACTCTTTATAACTAAAAATATTTACAACTCAATCACAGTTACTCTATAAATGTAGTAATATTTAAATTGTTTCTGTGAATAACAGATCTTTTAGATGCATGTTCAATTTTAGAGGAATCTTGGGCAACCTTCAGAAAAGAAGAGCTGCATTGAATTAAATGGACTATAAAAGGAAATCCTTCAGCTGAAATATTCTGACAGCAGCATATTCTGGCCAACCAGGTCATTCCAAATGTGTATCTGAACATTACTTTAAATTAGAAGATATACCACTGTCAAACCATATCAGCCATGAATAAAAAGTGACATAACAATGTTAAAGGAAAAACCACTGACAATTTTTTCAGTAGTTCTCATCCAGTGCCATAATGCAATACAATGTCATAAATAATTTGTTTCTAATAATACTCAAAGCTTCAAAATTCAGGAGATAATTTACTTTACTATAAAACATTGTCTTAGCATGGTTCAATGTTACTCTATACATCACCTTTCCTTGGTTGCATTCAATTTGCCTTCTTTAATGAGAAAAAAAAAAAATGGGGCTGACAATACAGGTACTGCCCTGGAGAATTGACCTCAACCCCAGTTTATAAATACATCACTGAGATGTATTCTATACCATGATAAAGAGAACATATAAAACCTCTGTACTATAGAATGATTCATACACATTATGATGCTTTTAGATCCCAAATGAAGACAACATTTAATAGAAGTAAAGAGAATGTTGAAAACTTCAGAAGCCATTTCTGTTTATCTTCATCTTCTATTTCATAGTTCATAAAATAATCATACCCTACACAATTGTGCTATAATAATACCAATTAATTAGACAATGGAAGCAATAATTCCAAGTATGAACTATTCATGATAATTGATAACATACTCTGTTCTGAAATCATGTGTATAAAACCTTGTTGTTGGGTGCACTGTAGCTGAAGCTTTGGCAAATCAAATATTAACTATATAGAATAACTTGATATTTTAGGAGTTTCCAATTACTCAGTCTTGCTGGTTTGTCATTTATAAAGGCAGAGTTAGTGCTAATATGATTATATAAAATACTCGTACACATTTACAGGAAAAGAACTGCACAACCCTTCAAAGCAGCTAAGGAAATACTTATTAAATGGTCATATAAATTCTAAAGAATAGCTTGCATTCCCAATATGCCAAACAATTAAAAACAGAGAGGGAAAAAAAAAAAAACAGAGAGGGGATTGTGTGGCCTTATAGGAAAATATTCTTTACAATATTTTTTTTTAAGTTTGGTTTTGCATTTTTAAAAGAATGAACAGAGATATCTTCTAGAAACCTGTTGTGTTCCTCAAACTGAATTACCACAGAGGCATTAATTTCTACCACAATTCATGGATAAAAAGTAACTTTAAAACTAAACTTAGGGACTCCCTTGTTGCCTCTTCTTCCCCTTCTCCCCATTAGTTATTTACTCCACAAGTTATTTATTCCATGAGTGACATTCTGCTCTAATAGAACATTTTTTAATTAAATAAATATTAATTTATATAAGGCTACGGTTCCTAAGTTCAACTGTGGGACATCTTTAAAACACAAATCACTGTAAAATTACATATTTCAAATTTAATGTAAATAAAAGTGATCTAAATGGTGTTATTTCTGCTTTTCAATTCCTATAAACTAGAAATATAAATATTTCACCCAAACAATTGTCTCTTTAATTGTATTAAGATACCCACTTTGCACTACCATGTATTTTTGATAGCATCGTGGCTTGATTTAAACATCATTTTATTATTTTATGCTGCTGCTCACGTCTCTGACCAGGATAGCACAAAATATAAATCATCACTTCAAATGTCTCCAGCTGTTCTTTTGTATTTTGATAGGTCCAATCATTCTTAACAAGAATGCTTGATAGCTTTGGAAACCTCAGGAATACACTGCCACATTCTTGACTTTTTTGAATGTTATTATTTTATGCTACAGCATAACAGGTGCTTCATTTTTGTTGGTTAAACCAAAAGATGAAAATTTCAAACTTTCGACTCTTTCTTGTTTAGGTTAATATTCCAAATTCTTTACAAAGTTCATAATTTACAATTATCCTGAGCTTATGACTGTGTACACACATATGTACCTGCACATGAGCTATTAGATAAAAGAGAATTTTTAACAACAACAACATCAACAACAATGACAAACACCTACTGAATTATAGGGTTGAAAGATGGACTGACAGCAGGACACAATACTCAAAGCCACAGCTTTGGGCATTATAACTCATGAGAGACCCTATTTAAAAAAAACCGAGTATTAATTTTTTAAATAAATTTAAAACGTAACATTTATTGTTTCCTTAAAATAATGTATTGCCTTAAATGAGTTTCAAAATGTGAAAGCTTCCAGTTAATAAAAAATATTGGAATCAATCATAATAGTGGTTATTATTTTATTTTATATTCAGATATATGTATTTGTTTTCTGTTGAAAACAAATTTTGATTTTTTTTAAAGGTAGCATAGGGATGATGCATAAGATGCATACTGAGTTGGGCTTTCTAAATATGATGCTATGTAGCCTCAAGCTGTATTGTTTCACCTTGTCCTTTTTGAAAAACAAATAAGTATTTGTACCTTACGCAGGAATTTAGATGTATTTATGTCACAGTGTAAACAGGTGAGCTAACTTACCTTTAAAAGTAATATTGTTTATGTTAAAGTGATTTTTAAAAAACTCTTGTTTTTTTTCTGTTATATCTAATCCAATATTTCCTTATTGTACTAAGAAAGAAACTTGCAACCCTAAAAGTTAGGGTTCAGAGAAAGATTCTAATACTATTACTTATTATATTCAAGGGTTTATCTTGAGAGCTGGAAAAGGCTCACAGACACACCAAATACTACCATAAATAGCAGGTATTCAATTTCTTAGGGAATTGAGTTACATTTCTTATGTGGAACAAAAGTGCTCTGTAAAGAACAAACACACAGAGGGAAGTAACAGGCACTGGGGACTCCAAAAGCAGGAAGGCTGGCAGGGGTATGAGAGCTGAAAAATTACCCACTGAGTATAATATTCCCTATTGGATGATGGGTACACTGGAGGCTGAAACCTCACCATGACAGAATATATCCATGTAACAAACCTGCACATGTACTCTCTTGATCTATTAAAAATACATATATATTTTTTTAATATTTTAAATACATATATATGTGTTATAACATATATGTTACTCTTTAAGTATATATGTTAATATATAATATAAATATTAAAAACATATATATATATATATATATATATATATATATATTTAAAGAGTAACAGAGTTAAATAATGTATGACAAGGTGTTGCTCATACTGGATTAGCCCTTAAACACCAATTACCTTTCTTCTCTGTTTCCTTACTCACACTCAAGAACATTACAAGAACAATACTTTGTAAAATTATTTACATCTATCATTACATCTATCATACTAGTTCAGCTCAATAAGTCACACACACACACACACACACACACACACACACACACACACACAAACAATGACCTTTCCAAAAAGTATTTGAATTTGACATAAAAATAGGGAGCAGTTTGATTGCCACACACAAAAATACTATTCTTAGCAAAATATCAATGCTCAGCAAACCTTTACATTGAAAAGAACAGATTTGTGATGCTCAGAACAACAGATGTTAGCTTGCTATTACATTAAAAACGGAACATAAAAGAGAAAGATATTTGCTTGTATCATATGCTGTGAGTTGTTCATCTGCATCTGCATGGCATGTTTGGGTCTAAATGAAGCAAGTTGAATTTCCAAAGAAAGTATCCATTTACTGCTGCATAGTCAAAGCAATTACATTTCTTTCCTGCTGTACTCATCAATCATAGAAGTCAAATATTCACATTGCAGCTTAAACAAGAACACCAAAGGAACCAGGTATTGCACACCAGGTATTCCGTATGTGAGTGAGATGCTAAAGAGAAGAGCTGGGCAATGATGGAGATGGAGGATAGAGGGAAAGCCCTTGAGGCACCCTGATTGCATGAAGTCATCTTGTCTCTTTTCCACAGAATTAATTTACTTAGCTCTCCCTAGTATTGCGTATTGCTCCTAACCTTGAATTGTCGCTGACAGAAGGTTGTGTCACTGCTGTCCCTAGTAGGTGAGCACTCTTTGGTTCTGTAATGGTGATTTGCCTCAGGTGAAAAATAGGATCACTCTCTGTTCCTATTGATTTCTGAAAAAGAAAATGCTTCCTCCCAACTAGCACTACACTATTACTTTTGTTACCACTTTTCATACAGCGGCATCTTCTTTAAGTAAAACTGGGGGAAAAAATATCAAACTCTTGCCTGTGCTTAGAGGTAGAAACCGAAACCCAATTATCTAACAGATAGAAATGCTTAACATTATATCTTTAAAAAGTAAAGCATTATTATTTTAAAAATAAAATGACATTGCCAGTGTTTACTGTGTAATTTAAGACTTACAGAGGAAATATACAATCAATGAACTATGAAATTTGTAAATTACAAATGTTTATATCTAAGCTTAAATTTTTGTTGTGTCTGCATATTTAAACTTTTACCTTCTGTTCATTCAGTTCATAAATTACAAAAAACTTTTGATCAATAAACCACATAAAATAATATTTTATGAGTATAATCTAATTCCTGGACTTTAGATTGCTTGTTCTTCCTTTATTCCTGAAATAAAAACATGATCTATGCTCAAGATAAAAAAAAATACTTTTAGTTCAGAAATTCTGGCAAGTAGAATAAATTGGTAAAAGGTTTATTTATCCATAAGTATAGTGTTTTACCTAACAATAAATAACAAAGTTACAAAACAATAAGTTACAAAGTAAAATTCATTCACAATTCAATTAAATTATCTTCTAAGAACTATGGAATGATAAACATTAATTTAATTATATGGAAAAAAGCTGTATGCCTACAAATTATAATAGGATTTGAATTCAAAATGGAAGACTGGTAACTCTACCTCCTTCCTTACAGCAACACTTATTGAAATGATAGAAAATAATACAAATTAAATAAATTCCAGAAAAAGGCTAACAACAAGTAGGTGAGGCCCTGAGCAGAGTAAAGCCTTCACTAACTATGGAGGCTAGCAGATAAACGAGATCAGGTCAGGATACACTCCTGTAAGACCACAGCAAAAATAGGAGCTCTTCAACTGCTAGAGTTGGCAGAATGAGGGTGGAAGAAGAGAAGGAAAAGAGGCTGAAACGTAGGTTACTAATTAAGAATTCACTTGTGGAGAATGGCCTTATGGGGACTCAAAGTACCAACAGGAAATATCATAAGGCTTCAACCGCAATAGAAATCTTTGTATTGACCATAAAGACTATAATACAGTGAGTTAAGTGTTCATAATACTTTGGAAAGACTTGGGCGACTATATCTCTGATTTATGAACTACCATTTCAATTAGTCTCTGCTAACCAATAACCAAACCTTCAAAATGACGGAGCAGCATTTACTCCCAGGCTGAACTGATAACATTTTCATGAAATAAACTGATCAGTCTGTTGGGACTAGACTGACTTAATTTTATTCTCACCCCTAAGTTATAAATTTCAAAACTTATTTGAGAATAAATTTATTTTCAAAACGGGGTATACTATTCTCATTTTCTAGCATTATCTACAAGGACTATAGCATTTATCAAACTTCTTACAGTAAATGATTGCTTGCTTTCTTTCCTTTCTTTTTTTGAGACAGACTTGCCAGACTAGAAGGCAGTGACGTGACCTTGGCTCACTGCAACCTCTACCTCCCAGGTTCAGGCGATTCTCCTGCGTCAGCCTCCCGAGTAGCTGGGACTACAGGCGTGGGCCACCAAGCCCAACTAATTTTTGTATTTTTTTTAGTAGACAGGGGGTTTCATCATGTTGGCATAGTATAATAAATAAAAAGCAGAGACTGTGGCATCTTTACTCTGAAACTATTAAGATTTTGTGAGTGACAGTGTTAGAATATTTTGTTTTAGACTAAACTTACTGGTAAGAACAGCTATCAGATCTAGGGAAAGTAATTTTTAAAATCTTTATAAAAATACTAAACAGCTATTTTGTCAATAAAGATTTTAAGGGTCCAGAATTTCATATTACTTTTTGTCTCAAGGCATTTGAAATACCAAAACTTATAGCTGAGTGGAACTTTCAGGAGACCCAAGGGGTTAGAAAATATTCGGAATTTTGAGTTCAGCAATATAGATAGGCTCTGAAAAGGACCCCAAGCATTTAGTTGTGACTCAAAATGGCTATACCCTACCTGCCTATTAGAAACTAAATCAAGTCCACTTAAGAGAATTGTAACACCATTCTAATCCCTTTATTGTTTTTAATATACAGTGTTTAGCATTTAATATTTTTAAAAAAGCTATAAAAAGACAACATTTAACACAAACCAAGAGGATAAACGTATTATAGAAAGAGGCCCATGAAAAAATCTAAGAAATTGAGTTATTAGACATGGATATTAAAATAAAATTACTCTGACCCTACTGGGATCATACCTTCTGCCAATAAAAGATCCTAGTAAGAGCTCAGAAATGGAGGAGTGTATGAAAAGTGACAGAAAAGATAATTATGTGGGTAAATCCAAATGAATATTGGTTGAATAATGCAACAGTAATAATGTCCTGTGGCAATCAAAATATATTTTATGTCAAAATTGTTTTGTTTTGTTTTACAGTTGAAAGGAGGTTAAGAAAATTAAACTTACGGTGTTTTGTGTAGCCCTTGAAAACATTTTTCAAGATATATTCATAGTTTGTTAATATTGAATAATCTATTAAAAAATCCAATAGGATGCAATTTTCTACTCTTTATGTATTTATAGAGATAAATTTATAGAGATAAATACAGTTAAATAAAAGGAAAATATATATATTTATGTAGAAATATTAGGTAGCTATTCTAGGGTTCTCATGAAAGGAAACATAAAACTTGATTTGTAATGTATTCTATAAAAATATTTTTATAAAGAATAGTGTGCTTTCATTAAAAGCATTAAGCAAAAGGGTAGCCAAAAGAAAATGGAAATAACAACATTTGACACATTGAAATGAACAAATTTATTATTTTTAAAAATCTAATAATGAGATGTGACATCAGCAAGATGGTGGAATGGGAAGCCCTACTCTCTCCCCTGACGGAGACACTAACTTAATAACAATACACAGACTACTTCTTTGTAACCAGTTAAGACACCAGACACCAATTAACAGGTTCCTAAACCTTGAGCAAATGCAAAACCAGCTTTATTGAAGTGGGTAAAACATACTGATGCTACTTACTCACTAGAGTCTCTCTCCCAGCTCCTCAGCTTCTGGCTCTTCTCTGGTTAGGAAAAGACTAAACCATGTGTCCAATATTCAGACTTTTCAGGATACTGCCCAAGGGACTGGTTTCTGTCTTGGTGAATCTAAGTTCTGACAGGAAAGGACGCCAGCTAGAAAGCAGTTGAGAACAAAGGTGACAGTTTAAAGTAGTAGATATTCACTTGCCATAGTCTTTCCTTCCCAGATCAGCATGGAATGAGTGAAGAAAACCCCCAACTCCCAGCTTCTTACTGGGAAGGGAGTTAGCATATTCATCCAGTGTTCTGGCTATTCAGAAGACTTTGAGGAACTAGTTTCTGTCTCACCTAAATCAGAGCAATGAGAGGACTCAGCATACTCTATGTTACTGGAGGCCACTGAAAACAAGAGTTGAGTGACTTTCTGCTACTCCAGGGGTCTCATGGTATAATAGTTCAGAGGTCTTTCCTCACTGGGAAAAAAAGAGTTGAGTGTACATCGAGTATTCTAGCCTTTTGGGTGGTTGCTCTAGAAATTGGATTACGTCTTACCCACACTAGAGCACTGATGGAACTTAGCATATTCTGGCAGCCTAGGGATCACTGAGAACAGACAGAGAACTGGGCAGCTTTCGGAAGCTCCAGAGTATCTGCAATACTGCAGGCAGACACCAGAGGGAGAAAGAAATTAAAATTACCTGCATAAAGAAATCAGCAAATCCTTCGAATGCAGAATTTGCTCATACAAATTTAGAGAAGACATATCAACAGAAAAGGTTTGAATGGTGGCAGAATCTCAAGCTGGGCTGATTGGTGAAGGTCTTTTCATTTACAAAACAAGTCCTTAAACACTAGAAGAGGTGGTTGTTTTCTCAAATGCGTGGATCTCAGCACAAAATAACAGGTAATTATGGCCTAATCAAAGGAAACAAGGACACATGATTTAATCAAGGAACAAAATAGATTCCCCAGAAACGACCCAAATGAAATGGAGTTATGTAACTTTATCTAATACAGATTTCACAATAACCACCATAAACATACTCAATAAGCTCAGGAACACAATGCATGAACAAAATGAGAATATCTACAAAGAGATAATTTAAAAATAAACAATAAAGTAGCAGTAATTTGGAACTGAAGTATACAATAAATGAATTTAAAAATTCACCATAGGGCTTCATCAGCAGACTTGAACACACAGAAAAAGGAATCAATTAAATCAAAGGCAAGTCATTTGGAATTATCCAGTAAGAAGCAAAGAGAAAAAATAATAATAAAGAGTGAAGAAAATGTAAGGAATTTATGGAACACTATCAAATGCATCAATATACACATTATTTGAATACCAACGGGTAAGGAAGAAAGTTGAAGAAAGCTTTTCTTAAAGAAACAATGGCTAAAAAGTCCCCAGATCTGAGGCAGGAAATGGATATCTAGATACAAGGAGACCAGAATGAACCCAAGAAAGGCCATACCAAGAAATGTTATAATCAAATTATAAAAATCAAAGAAAGAATTTTGAAATTGGCAAAAAAAATGTAATTCCTTATTTACAAAGAAGCCTTCATAAGACGCTTAGCATATTGCTTAGCAGAAACCTGGCAGTCCAGAAACAAATAGGATGATATATTCAAAGGACTGAAGAAAAAAAAACTGCCATCCAAGAATAATATATCAAGTAAAACTGTTTTTAAAAAATGAAGAAGAAGTTGGGCGCAGTGGCTCAGGCCTGTAATCCCACCACTTTGGGAGGCTGAGGTGGGTGGATCACGAGGTCAGGAGATTGAGGCCATCCCGGTCAACATGGTGAAACCCCGCCTCTACTAAAACTACAAAAATTAGCTGGGCATGGTGGCGCGTGCCTGTATTCCCAGCTACTCAGGAGGCTGAGGCAGGAGAATTGCCTGAACCCAGGAGGCTGAGGTTGCAGTGAGCCGAGATCGCGCCATTGCACTCCAGCCTGGGTGACAAGAGCGCAAACTCCGTCTCAAAAAAAAAAAAAAATGAAGAAGAAATGAAGTCTTTCCTAGGTAAACAAAAACTAAAGTATTTCATAAACACCAGGCCTGCCTTACGAGAATGGTAAATGGGGTCCTTCAAGTTATAATGGAAGGACACCAGACAACGAACCATCAGTAAATAAAAGTATAAAGTTTGCTGGTAAAGGTAAAAATAAAGATAAATGGAGAATGCTGTAATTCTGTAACAGTGACTCATGAAGCTTCTTTAAGTGAAACATAAAGAAGAAAATATGAAATATAAACTGAATTCAAGAGCACAATAAAATGATCGTACACCATGACCAAGTCGGATTTACCCTGAGATGCAAAGGTTTTCAATACATGAAAATCAATCAATATGATACGCTGCCTTAACAAAACAAAGAATAAAAAATACATGATCATCTTAATAGATGGCAGAAAACCTTGCCAAATTTAACAAATTTTTTAAAATAATGAAAACACTTAAAGTAGGTAATATGGTTTGGCTGTGTCCTCACCCAAATGTCACCTTGAATTGTAATAATCCTCACATGTCAAGGGTAGGGTCAGATGGAGATCATTGAATCATGGGGGCTGTTCCTTAGTAGTAAATAAGTCTCAGGAGATCTGATGGTTTTACAACTGGGAATTCCCCTGCACAAACTCTCTTGCCTTTTTCTATGTAAGACATGACTGCTCCTCATTCACCTTCTGCCATGACTACAAGGCCTCCCCAGCCATGTGGTACTGAGTCGATTAAACCTCTTTCCTTTGTAAATCACCCAGTTTTGAGTATGTATTTATTAGCAGCATGAGGACAGACTAATATAGTAGGAGTGGAAGAAAATTACTTCAACATATTATAAATCATATATGAAAACAGCTACCATCATATTCAACACTGAAGAACTGAAAGTTCTTCCTCTAAGAGCAGGAACAAGATAAGGATGCCCATTCTTGTTATTTCTATTCAACATACTACTGTGAGTCCTTGCTGAAGCAATTAAGCCAAAAATGAAAGAAAACAGAAAAAAGAAAATAAATGAAAGGCATCATAAAGGAAAATTAAATTATTTCTGTTTGCAAATAACATGATTGTAAACACAGAAAACTTCAACAAATTTTTATAGAAAAGCCTATTAGAATTAATAAATAAATGCAACAGTTTCATAATACAAAATCAGTATTAAAAAGTTCTATGTACTAGCAATAAAAAGAATCATAAAGGAAATTAAGAAAACAACTCCATTTATGACAGCATCAAAAAGAATAAAATTCTTAGGATTTAACTAAGGAGACAAAAGATTAGTTCAGTGAAAGCTACAAAGTATTGCTGAAAGAAAATAAGACACAAATACATAGAAATACATGCTATGTTTATAGATTAAAAGAATTAATATTGTTAAAATATCATTCTACCCAAAGCAATCTATAGATTCAATACAATCCCTATCAAAATTTCATGACATTTTATTTTTGCAGAAATAGAAAAAAAGTACTAGTATTCTTATGGAACCACAAAGGAACCTGAATAGGCAAAACAATCTCAAGAAGTAAGAATACATCTGGACGTCTCACATTTCCTTATTTAAAAACATATTCTAAGCTAGGATAATCAAAACAGTATGGTACTGGCATAAAGATAGACATACACACCCTGGGACATAAGAGAGAACCTACAAATAGTCTGGTACACAAACAGTCAAATGAACATTGACAAGAGTGCCAAGACTCCACAACGGGGGAAAAAAACACAAATAGTGTTAAAGAAACTAAATACCCACATGCAAAAGAATTCAGTAATCTTTATCTTACACCATGCCCCAAAATCAACTTAAAATGAAATAAATATTTAAATATAAGACCTAAAAATATAAAACTTCTAGAAGAAAACATAGAGGAAAAGCTTCATAACATTGGTTCTGGGCAATGATTTATTGGATATGATGCCAAAAGCACAAGCAATGAAAACAAAATTAGACAAGTGAAACTAATCAAACTAAAAACATTTGCAAAGCAAAGGAAATGATCAACAAAGTAAAAACGCATCCTATGAAATGGGAGAAAATACTTGCAAACCATTAAGGTAATAAGGGATCAATATCCAAAATATATACAGAAATTCTATGATTCAATAGTTAAAAGAAAATGAATATCTGATTTAAAATGAGCCAAAACTTGAAGAGATATTTACTTAAAGTAGACTTACAAATGGCCAACTGGTATAAGAAAAGGTGCTCAACATCGATAATTAACAGGGAAATGCCTATCACAATCACAATGAGACATCACCTCACACCTGTTAGGATGGCCATTATCAAAAAAGTAAAAACCAGAAATGACAAGTGTTGTCAAGGATGTGAAAAAATTGGAACCTTTGTGCATTGTTAGTAGGAGTGTAAAATGAGACAGCCATTATGGAAAACAGAATAGAGGTTCCTCAAAAACCTAAAAATAAAACTATCAAGTAATTCTGCCATTCAGTTGCTGGGTATTTATTCAAAATAACTGAAAACAGGATCTCAAAGAGACATATACAGTCCCATGTGCATTGCAGCATTGTTCATATTAGCCAAGAGATACAAAAAGCTAAATGTTCATTGATGGATAAAGAACATGTGTATACATACAATGAAATATTATTAATCCTTTAAAAGGAAGGCTGTTAAAAAAAGAAGAATGTTGTTATATTATACAAAACAAATGAACCTTGAGGACATTATGCTAAATGAAATTCGTCACAGAAGGACAAGTACTACATAATTCTATTTATATGAAGTATCTAAAGAATTCAGTCTTAGAAGCATAAAGGAGAATGGTAGTTGTTAGAGGCTGTGGAAGGGGAAATTAGGAGTTACTCTTCAATGGATGTACAGTTTCAGTCATGGAAGACAAAAAAGTTAACAGAGATTGGCTCTACAACAATGTGCATATTTTAACAATACTGTACCATACAATTAAAATTTTGATAACAAGGTAGCTTTCATGCCATGTGTTCTTTACCACAATAAAAAATAATCCAATAATAGTTCCTGAAAAATTTTAATTACATCTACCTAACTATTCCCTGCTGAGAAAGACTGCTTGCTTTAATTATTTACTGGGACTTGATGATTTACTTGGAGGCAAATGCAATTACAGCCTGACACCTTAATCACCATTAGTTTGTTTTGCTCCCTTGCCACTGTTAAAAGGAAGGTTAACATTCTATGGATATTCTGACACACCTATAATGGGTTTTCTGTGTATTTCTTGAGACTGTAAATGATCTATATTGCTAAAAGTGTGGAAAAAAATCCCCAGTTAAGATTTAGCTAAGACTAACTAATAAACCCAACCCTAAAGATAAACCTCACACTTGCACGAAGATACTTTTATGCCTTAAAATACTAAGATAATTTTTAAATCCCATGTATTTATCAAGATTATAACTTCTCATTGTCTGAGAGTTATTTAAAATTCTAGAGAAATGTCATTTTTAAATGTCGTACAAATAAAACTGCAACTAACTTTTATGTTTTGACTGTAGACTACTTCCCAATTAAGACTTTCACATGTTTAGTTAATTCTTAGTATAAACTTAATCTTAATCACAAATCAGCTTTTTATTTTCTTTTAATAATTAAATTCTTAATTAATATTTCATTATCAACTTTAAAAGTCTAGGAGTAATATGCTGACTTCTCAATTTAAAATGGTGAGGCAAGTTTGGCACTTTCTTTTGTTCTTTTATAAATCTTCACAAATCTTCAGGAGAATTAAAAATTAGAAAACAGAAATGTGTATTTAACTTTAGTGACACGAGGAACTATCTAAAACTTCACATCACAAAACAGGAGGAAGGGCTGTCGAAAACAGTGAATATCAAGCAAGAGAATGATGTCGTGTTGTTTCAGTTTATATTTCCTTAATTAATGCATGCATTGTACTTAATTTCATATGCTACTATTTGTAATTATCACTGTGTATTTTGTATTATTTTTGTCTAGTTTCCTACTGGGCTACTCATAATTTCCTACATCAATATTTTATATATACAGGTTATTAATCCCAATACTATTTACAGATTGATCTGTCTTCTTTCATCATTTATTTGAAAGGCTATCTTCATTATTTATTCAATCTCCATATATTTGGTGGGTTATTTCTGAAACTCATATTGCATCAACAACAGTACTGTTATATAGCATTACAACACATTTAGATCTTAGTAGGACACACTTAAAAACTACCATGAGTTTGTTTTTAGTTATTTTGGCTAATTGTTGCAAATTTATTATTCACTTAAACTTTAAAATTAGTTTTCAAGGACCACGAGGAATTCCGTTCTAACATTTCTTGGAATTAAATTGCCCTTGCAGATTAATGTGAGGAGTATTTAAAATAGTGAGTCATGCTATCTGTAATGTTAGGCTGCCTGTCTATTAATTTAGGATGTTTTATAGCTACCAATAAAGCTTTGCAGTTTTTTCCATGATGTTCTTGCACTTTCCTTGTTAGGCTTACTCCTGGGCATATCTGAATATTTGTTGCTATTGATAATGTAATGCTTCTTCATTACATTTCCTAATATATTATTGTTACCATACAAGAAAATTTGACATGTGTGTCTGTTGATTTTGCATCTTTCCATCTTGATACACTGTCTTATTGGGCTTCACAGCAGTGGATTCATTATTCTGGTTTTGGTTTGTTCCTAGCTGACAACATATGCAAATAATGATTTTTGATGTTTTTTCCCCCAATATTTATATTCACTATCACTCTTCTTTGTGTTACCACATTGGCTTGAGTCTACAATATAGTATCAAATGGTAGCAATTTTATCAAAGATTCTCATTTTATTTCCTACTTTAACATAATTCATTCAATAAATAAATACTTATTACATGCTTATAGTGTACCAGAGTATATGCTAGGGACAAAGGTTCTCATGATAAAGTTGTGGAAAAGTCCTCATTTTTATAGCACTATTTGTAGTAGAGAAGACAAGATGTACAAGTAAATAAATAAACAAATGTATTTCAAAGTTAACTAATTTCTTATAATGTCAAAGGTTGTGAAGGAAATAAAACAAATTCAGTGAAGAAAAATCTAACAGGAATTAGTGTAACATTAAAAATAAGAAAATACAGTTCAGATAAGCTTTCTTTATTAAATGATGTTGAAACATAGCCTTTAACTATGAGAAGAATCCTGCCATGTTAAAATCATGTGGAAGAGAGTTCCAGACAGGCAAAAGTAAAAGTAAATCTCAGGACACTAGGAGGCTGGTATATTTACCAGCAGGGAAGAGAGGAGGGAGTGATGGTAGGTGTTTAATAAACATGTTTGTTTCTTCCATAGTTTATCTATTTTTGCCTAATTTTGTTAATTTGTACCTTTCTACAGATTTTTCCTTTTGCCTAGCTTTTCAAATGCACTGCTATAAGTTGACATGGTACCTTTTAATATTTCAGATCTGCTTTATGTCTTCATTTCCTGTTTTGTGTTCCTAATATTATCTTTTTCTATCCTTTTTTATATCTAGTTATATTCATCAAATTATTTTTTCTTATTGAGCTTTTTACTATCTTCTTACTTCAATGATTTTATGGTATTTTATAATTTTTCCAGGATTTTTGTTTTTATTGCAAGAGTTGATCCACTCATTATACTACTATTGGAATCAAAAGTCGTAATTCACTTTTAAAAGGCTGCAGCCTCCTAATTTCTTTCAGTGATTTCTGATGTAAATTGAGTAACATAAGCACACAATAACATTATATAATACATCAAGTGTTTGGTAATTAATAGGTAAAATTAGAATGTCTGATTATTTGTCCTAAATTTACATTTATTTATTCAAAGCATTTATTTATGAAAATCCTGACTGCTGTATTTTAAGAAGTATACATTTAGGAACATTCAAAGATAAAGAGTCCATGGCCCCTCCATCAAGGTGTTCAGAGATAAGAAACCTGATATTAAAGCAGCATAATGTAAATCACATATAGAACTAAGATTTAAATAAAACTACAGAGAACTCAGATGGAAGGAAAACCTTTGAAATCTTTGTCCAAGATGGACTTTGTGCTTGCATACAGCTTTATTTTTAAAGTCCTTTTTCTTTGTAGACATTGTTTGAGAATTCTCAACTGTATTCTTCATTTTATTCTTCCCTGGGGTTTAATGCTCTCTGATGAAGAACTGAACTATTATATGAAATAGGCATTTTGATGTCTTCAAATCATCATATCTCAATCTGCATTAAAGCTAAGGGAATGACAAGGAAAATGACAAGACACAAGACCATACAAATGATAATAGGTTCCCCTTAAGCCTCCCTTGCAAATAATTTGGTCAGTGATAAGGTTTGGCTGTGCCCCCCGCCAAATCTCAACTTGAATTGTATCTCCAGAATTCCCACATGTTGTGGGAGGGACCCAAGGGGAGGTAATTAAATCATGGGGCCAGTCTTTCCCATGCTATTCTTGTGATAGTGAATAAGACTCACAAAATCTGATGGGTTTATCAGGGGCTTCCACTTTTGCTTCTTTCTTATTTTCTCTTGCCGCCACTACGTAAGAAGTGCCTTATGCCTCCTGCCATGATTCTGAGCCCTCGCCAGACATGTGGAACTGTTAAGTCCAATTAAACCTCTTTTTCTTCCCAGTCTTGGATATGTCCTTCTCAGCAGCATGAAAATGAACTAATACGGTCATGTACAATGAGAAAGTGTGAAATTGGAAAAAAGAATGGAGCCTGTATTGTAACATTGGAACAAATAAATTTTTGTAAAATCAACTTCTTCAGGCTAGACTCAGATCGTGGTGCTGTACAATCACAAGGCATGGCATACAATATGATATCTATACAATTATTATCTTTTATTTACATTTTACTTAAGACCCAAGAAGTCATTAATACTACAGAGGATGCTCAGTTATGGCTCACAACACATATAAATTAATAATGACAATGTAACATGATTACTTAAAAATATAATTTTCTAAATACTCTATGAGGGTAAAAGAAAGCTCTTCCTGGTAGGATTGGAAGACACATTCACAGAGGAAATAACATTTCAGTTGGTTCTTAAAGAATGAACTAATGTTAAGCAGAAAGAAATTCGAAGAAAGAACATGTTGGACAATATGAATAAAAGCACGGAGATTTACTTGAGCACTTTGACTTGGGAGAATTAAATGTTGGAGATAGGGCTAACATGGTAAATCAAATTCATATCATTGAGATTTATAACTATTATACAATAGAGGTTAAATCTTTTACTCAACAAAACGTGTTGTACCATTCCCTTGGAAGACATTTTGTGAATCAACTATAATAAATAAAAAATATAGGAGGAGGTTATTTAGCAGTTTGTTGGAATTTTTGAGGAAATGTCTGTGAAAATAGTGAAGAGGAAAAAAGTTAAAAAAAGTTTACAATTTGAAATTGATGTTTTTAAATATAGAATCTATTATTTATTTATAAATAATTTCAAGTACTTAATCTAACTTGTTTGATTTCAAGGCATTCCAAAAACAAGAGGGTATATTCTATCAAGCATTAAGAGATTATCACTAAATATATAAAACCTAAAACTAAAAATACTGACTTTAGCCTTTGAAGTCACCAACTAAGATACTGCAGTACAGTCATGTGTCACTTAACAATAGGAATACATTCTGAGAAATGCAACATAAAGCAATTTCATTGTTGTGTGAACATCAGAGTGTATTTACACAATGGTATATTCTATGAGTAAGTATGTACATACCTAGTGCATATATCATGCTACCCAACATGGGTAGTGCAACAACTGGTATAGCTTATGGCCTCTAGGCTACAAACCTGTATAGCATGTTACTATAATGAATACCATAGGCAATTGTAACACAGTGGAAAGTGCTTGTGTATCTAAAATATGATGTGAAAGAAAAAGGTACACTTGTATTGGGTACTTACCATGGATGGAGGTTATAGTACTGGAATTTGCTCTTGGTGAGTCAGTGAGTGAATGGTGAGTGAATGTGAAGGCTTAGGACATTACTGTATACTACTGTAGGTTTTTGAATACTGTATATTTAGGTTACATCGAATTTATTATAAAAAAAATCTTTATCCTATAACAAGCTTTAGCTTACTGTAACTTTTTTACTTTATAAACTTTTTAACTTTTTTTTTCCCAAGTATATTCAAATTTGGTTTTTTTTCCCATTTATTTATTTTATTGCATTTTAGGTTTTGGGGTACATGTGAAGAACATGCAAAGTTGTTGCATAGGAACACACGTGGCAGTGTGATTTGCTGCCTTCCTCCCCATCACCTACATCTGGCATTTCTCCCCCTGCTATCTCTCCCCAGCTTCCCAACCCCCACCGTCCCTCCCCTATTTTCCCCCAACTGACCCCAGTGTGTAGTGCTCCCCTCCCTGTGTCCATGGGTTCTCATTGTTCAACACCCGCCTATGAGTGAGAACATGTGGTGTTTGATCTTCTGCTCTTCTGTCAGTTTGCTGAGAATGATGGTTTCCATAACCCTACAAAGGACCCAAACTCATCGTTTTTGATGGCTGCATAATATTCCATGGTGTATATGTGCCACATTTTCCCTATCTAGTCTATCGTTGATGGGCATTTAGTCTACGAATTTTTATATTAATTTTTTAAATTAAAAAAATTTTTTGTTAGAATCCGTGCCATAAACACTCACATTAACCTAGTCCTGAACAGGGTCAGGATCATCGCTATAACTGCCTTCTTTTTCCATATTTTGTCCCATTGGAAGGTCTTTAGGGGAAACATTATACAGGGAGATGTCATCTTTTATTATAACAATGCCTTCTTACAGAATACTTCCCGAACAACCTGCCTGAGGCTGTTTTACAATCAGCTGTTTTTTAATAAGTAGAAATAGTATGCTCCAAAGTACCAATAAAAACATAATATAGTAAATACATAGATCAGTAACTTTGTCATTTATTATCAAGTAACATATATGGTGCATAACCGGATGTGCTATGCTTTTATAAGACCGGCAGCACAGTAGGTTTGTTTATACCAGCATCACCACAAACCTGAGTACATTGTGTTACTATATTATGACAGCTATGACATCACTAGATGATAGGAATTTTTCACTTCCATTATAATTTTATGAGACCATCACCATATATGTGGTCTGTCATTGACCAAAACATACTTACGTGGCACATGACTGTATTTTAAAATTTAGTCTGAGCTCCATAAATGCCAAGACAGAAAGCAAAATTTTAAGTATATAAATTACTAGTGATCCTATTTTTAAAATAAGGATAGAATATGAAATACCTATAGGATCGATTCTCTATTTGTATTGGGGATTGGTTATATCAATTTTACCTGAGGAACATTTTCAAATGCATATTCTGGAAGTTCATTCCCTGACCTGCTGCCACCAGGGAGTGTGTGCTCTGATTTTGCAATGTAATGGTGAAGAGTTTATTGGCTTGATTTTTAACTGTGAAGGATTAATATCAAATCTGTTTCTTACAAAGTTAATTCTGATATCCAATCTGTAATTCCTCCTTTCCAATCTAAGCACACATGAACAGGAGTTTACGTCTTTGTCAACTACTTTTGAAAGATCATCCACCTGAGATACAAACATTTGGAAGCAAAAAAGTGTAAATATAAAATTTAATAAATCATCTATCTTAAAGAAAGATCAAACACCGTTTTTCCCAAATGAGTGTTTTATTCCATTTTAAGACTTTTCCAAGAGAATGCTATAGACATAATTATCATGTTTCATTATTTAATAAACCTCAAGAGGAGATACCATTTTAAGATATTTATATTTACTAAAGACATAAAAAACAATAAAGATATTCATTTGTTAAGTAATAGGAAGTTAAAGATGGTGTGTAATACTCATAGGGATCTCAATCTTAGGTGTCCAAAAACTCCAGTGGTTTGTAGAAGCTTTTATTCTTCCTGTTTTACAACCCTGCTACAGACATAAAGAGGCCGTGAAATTACTCTTCATTTATTTACTTTGTATCTCAGTCTCTCTGATTCTATACCATTATATTTTTTACCCTCTTTATCGAAATTAAGATGAATGCTCAATTCTCTCTAATTTATGGCACTTTGGCAAATGAGCAATTTTGGATTATTTTTCAAAATAACCTAATTTTTGCCTTGAAGAATGTCCATATATATGTATATGTATAAATGCGTGTTATATGTATTTTTATATTCATCTGTATATTGTGAATAACATCTATATACTTACTTTTAAATTTGAATATATTTTAAAGTAATTTCAGCTTTTCTAGAAATATACATTTTTAAATGGAAATTACTTAAAGTTACAAAGTTTGTGGCGGTCAGCAATCAGGAGCCCAAAATAGCAGCTGGAAAGAAGAAAAAGAGCTGCCTCAATTATGTCTTCTATTCTTTCAAAGAATCTCTCCTTATAGTGTAAATTTTGTCAGGACAAAACAATAACAAGAAGCAGTATCTTTTGCTATTTTTCATGTTTCCTGTTCTAGTTGAAATTTAAAAACATAACAGCTTTCCCACTAGTGTCAGATAGATAAAACATATCAGATCAGTAATATAACAATGTCAAAATTTTCCATTTTGGAATTGGAAAGTCACCTTTTCATTCTTTGTTTCGACTGTCATTAGCTATTTCTCTGTTTATTATTTCATGGTTAAATGTCCTTCTCAGAAACCCTCATGTATATTTTTCTAAAACCCACAATTATAACTCTCATTTTGTATAACTTTCTCTGCATATATCATAAGTGCTTTAAGTATGATAATGTAAAACTATGATAATGACAGTATTGAAACAAAAATGGGTATGATGAGGAATCTTAGTGCAATCAGAATACCAATTACAGCACACTCTCATATATGCTCAATTAGATAGGGAAGGGGAATATTTTTAGACATTTCTTTTACCAAGAAGATACGACATCTAGGCAGAAGGAAAAGGACAACTTCATTTTAAGTACGTGTTTAAATACCTCATAATAACTATCATAATGGAATAAAGGTTACCTTGATAGAGTTGGCTATTTTTGTAGCAGTTCTGTATGACTTTCTAAAGAGACAAATTTGTATTTCTATAGTTAATGATGATATATCTATAAATGTTTAGAATGTTTTCATTTCTACTTAAAAAGGAAATGTCCATTCTATTTAGTATTTTACCCTATCATTCCCTTTACATATATAGATTTAAACAATATTTTTCATTGAAAAAGTAGCATTCAACCTGTAGTGAAACTTAATTGCAGAATAAAATATATTTTTGGTTAGTTTAGAGAAATAGTTGTAATATTTCAGTAATATTCATAAGCATGATGAGAAAAACTTGTTCCATTTCCTCAAACTTTACCACAAAACCTCCTAATAATAAGTTGATTGCTAACCTTAACATTAGTTAACTTTAATTCTGCTGTATATTTTTCTGTCCACTTTAATGTTTATTAAGATCGCAAATTAAAATCTATCTTTTTGACCTATCCGAGGTAGTATGAACAGTTGGCCCAATATACAGCTCTGATTAATTCTTGACCCACATTTCAGGACTGAATTGTACCAGTGGAAGGGTACTTTCCAATAAGATTTTAAGAAGGAGAATAAATTTCTGTATTGTCTTTGGTCTCTGATCTGTGAGTAAAGCCCAAAAGCTGCAAGCCAAACATGTAAAGTATTCACATTCTAACTTATCAGAATTCACTGAACTAGTAGCTTCCTGTAAAATTTAATTGACATATCCTTTCTTCTAAATTAGCATCATCTAATAGAAATAAAAATGCAAGTATGGAGAAGGAATAATATTTTTTCTTGTCTATCTGAGGTTTGTGGCTAAGGCTTCCCATCCCAAAAGACAGATTATCAAGAGAAAAGCACGCACATTTATTTCAGTTTTATATGATATGAAAGCCTACTTCAGGAAATTAAGATCCAAAGAAATTGTTAAAGCTGTGTATTTTTAGACTAGGTTTAATGAATAGTGGACAGTCATGGAGAAATACGATTGAACAAAGAGAATGATCTAATGGTAATAAATTGGGGAAAACAGCAAGGCTAGTTTCTTGAGATTCTTCTCTGTGACTGTTTATCTTCAGGAATAATATGTTCCTTTGCTCTGGGTATAGGAAGGGCACCTCTCACACTGGGGTCTTAAGATCTGCATCTAGGGTAGATCGAAAATCTTTCCTTGATTTTTATGAACTGGTTCAGGAGAAAAGGGTGGGAGAAGGTGAGAGTGACCTTTCTGCTTCTGTGTTTTTTCTCAAATCTCAAAGTACCATATTTTGGGATAACATGTACTGAATCCCATCACAAGCCACATATATAACCAAATTTTCTTGTAGCCAAATTAATAAAAAGAACAGGTAAAATTAATGTTGATAACATAGTATCCAAACAAATATATTCCAAATATTTTCAACATATAATAAATGTAAAAAGTAGTAATATATATATATATTTTTTCATGTAAGTCTTGAAATTGGATGTGTGTTTTACACTTATTAACACAAATCAGTTACCACCAATCAGCTTTTAAATACTCCATACATATGGTCAACAGCTACCAGAATTGATCTGGCAGGATTAGGAAAGAAGAGATCCCCTATTAAATAAGTGTTCCTATGGAAAAACTATCATTAGACTACAGAAAATAGCTCTAACTCTCGTGAACTTTGAGGGGGCAAATGTCCTCTGGCCACACAGTGAAGGGATACAGGCTTTTTCTTTCCTAATTAATCATTTGGGGGAATATTGGGTCTACATGCCATTCTCCGTCTACCTACTCAAGCACGGGAAGAAATAAGAGAGAGGTGGTATAGGGAAGACCAACAGGCAAGGAGTGTGTGAGGCCACTCTGCCTTGAAATCCTGGTTCTCACAGGTGGCCAAAGCCTGAGAATTGGCCCTGGGGGGAAGATTGTATTAGGGACACATGTCAGAAGCTTACATATCAGAAGATTGTGACATGATGATTCCAACAACTAGAAGCCAGACAGAAAATTACCCAAACCTTCCTAGGAATTATAGAGATTAAGAACTATTCTGAGACCCTTGGCAGATGAAGCTCCTCGCTGTCACCAGGAATCCCATAAATGATGAGGCAAACAAAGAGAAGCAAAAACTTCTAAGCAAGTAAGAGGATATCTGGCTTTTCTCTCTTGCTCTTCCACCCAACTCTTCAGGAGCCAGTAGGGGTGGGTGTGGAAGAAGGCGTGGTGTATAAAAAGCAGGCCACAGACCAATCCTCATTTCTCCCTGCAAGTCAGTAGAGCCAAAGTTCTGTTCTGTTCTGTGAGTATGAAATAATTTTGAATCAGGATTAAGTCTTAAAATGAAACAAGACCTTCTAAAAACTAAAAGTACTCCAGGTGTCAAAAGTTGACCTGTGTCATTAAAGGGGTAACACCCCTAGATCAAGAAAGATTTGGTATAGAAAGTTTAAGAACATGACTAGGGAAAAACTAAAGCTATTCCATGTTCATATCCCAGTTAGTTGTGACTTCACAATAAACTAGTTAAACATATACCATTTCCAACAAATTATTGTAGACGAAATGTTTAAAACATAACATGACTAGGGCAGTTGGAAATGAGACATGGAGCTTGCATAAAGGTATTGGGAGAAAACCTTAACTAGGTATGGAAAGACTGATTGGGTTTCCCCTCAAATGCCAGAAAGAGGAAGGATGTACTTTTTCTTAAGGACAAAGAGTGGCCAAAGTTTTTGACCAGGAAATTGACAAGATTAGATCTTTTAGAAACATTAAAATTAGAGGTTTATCCTGGAGTTTAGCTAGGAATACAACTTACAAGGGATGTGAAGAATCTCTTTAAGGAGAACTACAAACCACTGCTCAAGGAAATAAGAGCACAAAAACAAATGAAAAAACATTCCATGCTCATGGATAGGAAGAACCAATATTCTATTGGGCCATACTGTCCAAAGTAATTTATAGATTCAATGCTGTCACATCAAACTACCAGTGACTTTCTTCACAGAATTAGAAAAATACTACTTTAAATTTCATATGGAACCAAAAAAGAGCCCGTATAACCAAGACAATCCTAAGCAAAAAGAACAAAGCTGGAGGCATCATGCTTCCTGACTTCAAACTATTCTACAAGGCTATAATAAACAAAAATTACATGATACTCATACCAAAACAGATACATAGGCCAATGGAACAGAACAGAGGCCTCAGAAATAACAGCACCCACCTACAACCATCTAGTCTTTCACAAAACTGACAAAAACAAGCAATGGGGAAAGGGTTCCCTGTTTAATAAATGGTGTTGGGAAAACTGGCTATCCATATGCAGAAAGCTGAAACTGGATCCCTTCCTCATACCTTCTACAAAAATTAACTCAAAATGGACTAAAGACTTAAATGTGAGAACTAAAACCATAAGAACCCTGGAAGAAAACCTAGGCGATATCATTCAGGACATAGGCATGGGTGAAGATTTCATTACTAAAACACCAAAAGCAATGACAACAAAAGCCAAAATTGACAAATGGGATCTAATTAAACTAAGGAGCTTCTGCATAGCCAAAGAAACTATCATCAGAGTAAATAGGCAACCTACAAAATGGGAGAAAATTTTTTCAATCTATCCATCTGTCAAGAGGCTAATATCCAGAATCTACAAGGAACCTAAACAAATTTACAAGAAAAAGAAAAAACAACCCCATCAAAAAGTGGGCAAAGGATATGAAAAGACAACTCTCAAAAGAAGACATTCGTGCGGCCAAAAAACATGAAAAAAAGCTCATCACTGGTCATTAGAGAAATGCAGATCAAAACCACAGTTACCATCTCATACCAGTTAGAATGGTGATCGTTAAAAAATCAGGAAAAGTTAGATGCTGGCAAGGATGCGGAGAAATAGGAACACTTTTACACTGTTGGTGGGAGTGTAAATTTGTTCAACCATTGTAAAAGAAAGTCTACATGCCCAAAGGATTATAAATCATCCTACTCTAAAGACACATGCACAGGTATGTTTATTGCGGCACTGTTCACAACATCAAAGATTTAGAATCAACCCAAATCCCCATCAATGACAGACTGGATAAAGAAAATGTGACACATATATACCATGGAATACTATGCAGCCATAAAAAAGAAATGAGTTTATGTCCTTTTCAGGGACATGAAGGTGGAAACCATCATTCTCAGGAAACTAACACAGCAACAGAAAACCAAACACCACATGTTTTCACTCATAAGTGGGAGTTTAATTATGAGAACACTTGGACACAGAAAGGATAACATCACACACTGGGGCCTGCCAGGGGTAGGAGCTAGATGAGGGATAGCACTAGGAGAAATACATAACGTAGATGATGGGTTGATGGGTTCAGCAAACCACCATGGCATGTGTATATGCATGTAACAAACCTGCACGTTCTGCATATGTATTCCAGAACTGAGTGTGTGTGTGTATGTATGTATGTGTGTATATATATATATACACACACACACACATACACTGGGAAACCAGCGTCACTGAGGGCAAAGGAAGGGAGAACATAAAGAGGAGGATAGTCAATAGTCTCAAAGGGTACAAAGACATAGAAGACCAAGGATAAGTAAGAAGTTATTATGTTTGGCAAATCAGGAGTTATTTGTGGCTTAGTACAACAGTTTCAAAGACACTACAATCATCAAAAAATAATGAAACAGAGTAAGAAGTGATTGGGACAGCAAGTGGAAGTAATTTGATACAATAATTCAAAGAGTTCTGACAGTCCTGAACTAAATTCAAGAGAGAACTTATGAAGCATCTTAGGCAATTGACTAGGGCTCTAATAGAAGTGGTAAGTTCTAGAATAAAGATTGTCTGCAATCCACTCTAGCTAGGTAAATTTTATTTTTTATTTTTTATTTTTTATTTGAGACAGAGTCTCACTCTCTCAACAGGATGTAATGTAGTGGTGCGATCTCAGCTCACCACAACCTCAGCCTCCCAGGTTCAAGTGATTCTCCTGTCACAGCCTCCCAAATAGCTTGGACTATGGGCATGCACAACCAAGCCCCGTTAATTTTTGTATTTTTAGCAGAGACGGGGTTTCACCATATTGGCTAGGATGGTCTCAATCTCTTGACCTCATGATCTGCCTGCCTCAGCCTCCTAAAGGCTAGGTATATTCTTACTGAGAAGCTAGAATGCACAACCTCTTGTTATCCTTTCTAAAGCAGGGGTAATTTCATCACATATTCAGGTAAGCTTTATCATTATAAACATGCTGCATTAAAAACAAAAAAGAAGAATTTATCATCATCTGCAGTTATCAAAAATCCTGTGAACAATTTAAATACAGTGAATAATCACTAAATAGATGAAAAATTGTTTTAAGTAGATTTCAATAAATTAAGTAATTTTCCTTTTATTTTCCCCAGATAATTATAACATACTTACTACATTTCGGTCTTTAACCAAGATAAAAAAATGTGATAATGAAATTTAAACAAATCAAAATTGTTTTTTCCTGTGTTGGAACAATATGAGAAAAATAGATGAATAATGGATTGTTTAACCTCTTACATTTTGCTTGATTTTAAAATATGCCAGCTTGAGTATTCACATCAAATGATCATGGATTTTAACCTACTCTTCTAAGTAAGGAAATGTTTTGACTAATAGTTGTTTTAAAATATTAGAGATTTTAATCGGTTTGTATTCTTTATAGTTTCTGTATAAGAGAGCACAGTTTTCAGAAAAATAACATGAATATAAATAGAAGTCTAAGCTATATATTTTAATGTTTTGTTTTTGGTTTTGTTTTGCCTCTAAAAAACTAAAAGAATAGCACAGATGGTTTTGTCTATTTAGGGTATACCTGCATTTGTATTAACCATAGTCATCTTTTAAAACAATTCCAATGCAGAAGAGAAATAAGAAGGTTGAGTTTAAAGGAAGAAACTCCATCATAAATTTAAACCCATTTAAAAAGTCTTTTCCTTCTTATAATATTGAATATCATAATTTCATAGTCACCTATCTTAATAATTCTTTGTAAGAAGATTTTATAAGGTGGGACTGCTCATAGTTGAAAAAAAATTTAGGGCAAAGTCCAGTTCACCAGTAAATGTGATGCTTAAAGCTAAAAGATAACAGTGCACAAAAATGGGTAATTGCCATCTGTCTCATAAAAACACAGAAGCCTACGCAATGCCAACCAATATGTTCTGTCAAAAAAGTTGACTTAAAATATGTTCTGCTAACACTAAAATGGCAATAAGCAATTTGAAGGGAAACGTATATTTGACCAAATTGTCCCCTACAGCTCATAAACACCTCTGTCTGTGCCCTTGGAGTTTATCAGGGCTGTGAGAGACATTTATTGACTTTTACTTGATCTCCTATTGCCAAAACACACCAAGGTTAACACAGTTACTCAACACCTTTGATGCAGCCAGGAAAATGCTTGACTGAAAAATGTGGGTAATTTAACAAAGCAAGCAGCAACTGCCTACAGCAAGTTCTACAACGACAATCATTTCAAAATGTCAGAGTTAACCCAGTGCCATGACACCTGTACTCAGTGAGCACACCTCAAGACTGTTTAGAAGAGGCAGGTCAGGTTTAAGAAGAGAATTTGTTTTCATTCCTGAGTTATCCCTGGAATTTGGATCAAAAAAATTTTTTTAGAAATTCATGAAATGAAATATGCTGAAAAAAAACATACTTTTAATTCTTTGTGTTTGATATGTAAATATTTGAAACATTTTTAATACTCTAGAATAATTCATATATCACTCTGTGTAACTAAAGAAATATACATTAACCCAGTTCAAAACATGAATCTGAATATACACCAGAAGACTTTGCCAATATGGAACATTCACTTATAATATTTGCTGTCTGCCAATCTTCAGCAAGCAACTCCATAATTAAATATTAACATACCACTTTTCCCATTGCTAATCAAGAAATCACAAAAATATATAGTAAATTAATAACTTTAGAGAGAGAATAGTTCAGAAAGCAGAAGAACAAAAAGAAAGAAGCTAAGAATTTGAAACCTTTATTGCCATTGACTTAATACATGATCTTGGGTAAGTCAACCTAAATTGCACTTCCACACAAAACTAGTGACTGAAGATGATGCTGTGGTACAGTATTTTTACAACACCGTTAAATGTGCTATTTTTGTGGCTACAGGCAAACCACTAATGAACAATTCAACCGGCCCATAATTAAAGTTGATTTAAATACTATATTACCCTATGCCAACCAACAAGAGGTAGGTTTCTTCTATTCATGCTTATTTGTTTCTATTCCACATTACAGGCAGGATTACTTGCTACTCAAATCACTTAGATTTGCCTGCATTTGGCTGAAGAAATTTTAGTCTTTTTATAAGTTTAAATTTTTTGAGATCATGCAAAACAACTGGTAAAATTGATATGCGTTTTAATCACTTCTCTTTCCTTCCTCACTCCCCAGTAAAGCTTGACTTTGCAAAGAAGATCAATTTCTAAAATAAATATTATCTTTGTATAATGCATAAGCTAATCCACTACACACTAATTCCAACAAATATTGATAGAGATCCATTTACCAGTTTTAGATGAAAGATGCTTCTACGAACTCATTTTCTCTATCTGCTGATGCACTAAATGTAAAAACACTTGAGTTCTTTCCTAATGGAATATCTGACAACTCTTAGGTCATGCACTAGCATGCCTCCTTAATAAATTGAGTCAGGTTTAAATCAAGCAAAAAGTAATATATTCTGCTGTAATATCAAAAGGTAGCTGAAAGAGGGAAGTATTAATTAGTGGACTCATGTAAATAAGGTGGTATGAGCAAATTTAAATATTTATTTTTAAGCCTTAGTGCAATACACTGGAGAAAATGTTAAAGATGTCATTTTAATTAACTTGCAATGACTTCCTATTAAGCAATCACATAATAAATACGAAGTCAAGAAACACTAAAACCATATTTTTTGTGCCTTCTTGGTCCAAGTGCTAATATTTAATCCTTTTAAATTTACAGAGAGCTGATTTTTTTCTGCAATTTCTTTCTTCGTACTAAAAGGAGTATTGTAAAAATAAATATAAGAAGTATGGTTTCAAATTCAACAAAATACTCTGTGACATATAACATGCTAGAATATATTTTTACTTTAAAAAAGTCCTGGCAGGCACCTGGAATCCCAGAACTTTAGGAAGCAGAAGCGGGTGGATCGCCTGATCTCAGGAATTCAAGACCAACCAGGGCAGCATGGTGAAACCCCATCTCTACTAAAAATACAAAAAAGAAAAAAAAAATTAACTGGGTGTAGTGGTATGCACCTGTAGTCCCAGTTACTTGGGAGGCGGAGGCAGGAGAATCTCTTGCACCCCAGAGGCAAAGGTTGCAGTGAGCTGATATCGCACCACTGCACTCCAGCTTGGGCTACAGAGTGAGACTCCATCTGAAAAAAAAAAAAAAAAAGTTTCTTTACAGATAATTTTTTAATAGGTAATATACTTCCCACACAAAAGTACATCCTCACTTGGGTCTATGAACTGCATAAGTTTTTCATTTGGCATTTCTACATGAGTAAATTCCAGGTGAGGACTGTAGGGAAAAGTACCATCAAGACATTTATATTCCCATTGCTTAACAAGAAGAGCATATATTACATAAACAATGAATAAATAATAAAAATAACCTGACAAAAATTCTTCTGTAGTAACCAAATGCATTTATTTCCTATGTATGGGGAAAAAAAGCCAAAAGAGAACAGCCAAGTGTAGTACAAGCAGGTTACATGGTCTGGCATTTAACCATCTTTTCTCAGAGCTAATGACAAGGAAAGAATGCATGTCTCAGTAATGGTCAAAGGATTTGTATTAATATCTTATAATTAGAGAATAAATTGACAAAGCCAATAATTAAGCAGCCTTAGAAAAGTCAAATAAAATTCTCAAAAGTAAAAACCTGCAAAAAATAAAGGCAAGACCACCTGATGAAAACAGGTCAGTAGGAAGGGCCACCAAGAAGTGTCATCTTCCAGAGTGCTGAACTAAAATGAAGTTGTCAAAGCAATAGGAGCGGAATATCTCCCTTACATTGGACTTTCAATGGGATCTCAGAGAACAATATAAGTCTCCTACCTAGATCTGTCTCAGCTTCAGCTAAACTATTCCCTTCCCCACCAACATAGTCTGAAATGTTTTAGAAAAGTAGATTTAAAGCATTTGAGTTTAAAAAAATTAACTGATTCCAAATAAAATGAAAAGACATATTAGTTAATTTATGTAGCAATAATGTTGAATAACAACCCCCAAATTTGAATGGTTACAAAAGACATTTCTTTCTGTCACTCAGAGATTTGTGAAAGGGCTATGATTCTCTCAGCTGGAAGAGTCTTGGATTGGTTCAGGGATTGGTGATTGGATTTATACTCCATACACATTCTTATTCTGGGACCAACAGCTACCCAGAGCATGTTCCTCTCATGGCAGGAGGCTGAAGTCCAGAAGGGCAAGCTATCATGCAAGTTTATGGCATTCGTTCATGACATCTTTGCTCACATTCCATTGGTTATGGAATGTGAAGTCCAAAATCAGTGTCACATGGTAAAGTTCAAATTCAATAAGACAGGAAACTTCTAATGAAGTCAGAGAGAGAATGCAAAATGTTAGAAGTACATCAAGTATCAAGGAGAATCAGCTCACACTATATCAGAACAGCAAGATCTAAATAGAACTACTTAAATTTGTTATGAACAAGATGAAAAAAGTAGTGTAAAATTTACAGATATACTAAAGAAAAAATTATTTTAGTAGAACACATAACCCAAGATGCACTGAATAATTTCTTGCCAATGTTTTTTCTCTATAAAAGACCTTCATAAAGTAATTCTATTAAGTTTCTAAGGGTGAGAAGACACATGATAGCTCAAAGATAAGATGATATAAAAATAAGCTGCAGAGCAAGAGGGTATGTCAGAACTAAGAAAATAAATTGAGAACCCAAACACACAATTTCTGGTATAATACACAAACTAAATAGCAGGAAGCAGCACAGATATGGCTAAAATCAAATAAAATTAATGTTGTATAAAAAGCTGAGGTAATCAAAATGAACATAGAGAAAGAGGCAACACGATTTTAAAAACTAGAGCTATGATGATGGATATAAAGGATTGGAAAGGAATAAACTGCATAAAGAAAATCTGTATTCCTTAAGTACAGATTTCAAATAAACAAACAAGAATAGAAAAGCATCTATAGGTATAACACAGAAAAATGGCACTGAAGTGTAGAAAGAACCTAGTCTACAGATTGAAATAAATATGTTTATTTGGAAATTTTGATTTGGAGTGACTGAGATAGAAACAAATCATAGATAACTATAAAAACTCAAGAATGAAGAAAAAATCTTCCACCTTTCAATTTTTTCTTAAAGGCATCTATCAGAGGGGGAAAATTGAGGTCACTCTCAAACTTTCTCAGTACTATTCCACGTCAGTAAAACCAGGGGCATTATTTTATGAAGTTCCAGGGAAGAAAAATATTATCAAAGAAAAGCATATTGTAAAATAAAATTTACAAGAGGCCGCTGTTTTGAACTGAGTTCCCACACTAGACCCAATAGACCAGAACAAACCAGAACAGAATTATTCATGCTAGGGTATTACATAATCGAACAACTTAAAAACAGTCAATTTTCAAAACAAACAAAAAAAGAAACCAGGGGATTCACAGCAACCAATCCAAACATGCCCAGTCAGCCTGAGCCTGCAGGATAAGGAGGCCCCTGCCGCCCCCCTCCCCCCTACCCGCCACCCCTTTCACTTCCCCCCAACCACCGCTTTAGCCCTATAAGGAAAGTCACCTGCAGTAAGTTGATGTTAGACAATGGCTCTTTGCACTGTGCTGCTTCCTTGTTCCTGCTCACGTTTCCTTTCAAAAACTGACTGTTTGACTATCTGGCAGAACATTTTTCATAGATGTGATGCTGCCTGGTTCAAAAATAGCTAATAAAAGCCAATGAGATCTTTCGATTCAATTTGTTGGAATTTTATTCTTTGACAATATTGAGTTGCCATTTAATTATAACACTGGGGGCATTTATTATCACAATGACACACTTAGAGACTATAACACACCGAAGACCTCCTTGACAAAAATATACTCAACGATGACATGCAGGTGACCAAAAGTTGACTCAAATAAAGAGGTCAAGAATGGAGAAGCCATGGAAAAGGAATTGGTAGTAAGCACTCTATCCTTTTGTATTCAGAGGAGAATCAGAGGAATTATGGCACATTAAGTAATATAAATATTATGAATCTTTTCAAAATGAAAAATATAGGAACACAAGAAGAAAGTGAACAATGCTAATTGCCTCCAAATTATAGTATTACTCCCCAAAATTGAAGTGTTTCATTGGAAGAAAACATGATGACTCTGGACTCTTAGCTATTTTCATAATTTTCTAATTTAGGGGTAATTTTTAATAACTTTAGTTGTTAAATAACTAATTAATAATTAAATAATAGTCTGTGGGGAATTTTTATCTGAATTTAAATTTCCTTTAAGTTCTTTGATTTTTATTTTCTTCAGATCAATTAAAGTAAAAATAAGATTTAACATACAGCAATTTTAATAGCATAGAGTGCTACTATTACAAAATTATTTGCCAATACAAATAAACAACCCTCCTGTTCTGTAATTATCTAAGTTATATTTCCAAATTAGCTTTGTCCTCAGACTGGCTTCACTCATAGTCACAAGATGGCAGTGGGCAGTAATTGGGGCTTAATCCAAACACTGGGTATGGCTGTGCTCACTGTACACTGCATAACTGTTGGGGCAGCATTCACAATGGCCAATTTTTTCAGGTTATTTGATGGTGCTCTTACATGAGATAATTCTTCATTCACATCCAAAGACGGGAAAATAGTATTTGCTTCCCATACCTAAAGAACACAAGGGCTGAAGTCCATCCTAATTGAGGCATCATTGAATGAGCCATCTAGCCAGGAGAACACCTTGTACTCTTTGATTAAATACTGGGCTCACATGCTCATCACTGAACTAATTGCTATGTTAAGAAGCCTGGGATTCCCAATCAGAGTTGAGTTAATTTCATCCAGATTACATAACTGCTACACACTGGAAATAGACAGCAGGCTACACAGTGAAAAAGGAATACAATAGATGTGTGGAAGATAGTCAGAATTTTACCTTCAAGGAGTTTCCAGGTAGGTTTAACAGCTAATAAACAAAATGTATTACTTCTTTTCTAAATTGAAGTTATACTTTTGACCCAAATATCTGCAAATCAAATGTACTGGCTGTCCAGTAAAGTGTATTTTCTGAAATTTATAGGTGCCTATTAGAAACAAATAAATGTTCATAAACAATCTAAGAATCAACAAACACAATAACTTATCACTAAAGATATTGTGAACACAGGAGTTCTAAAAGTATTGACTCATTGTAAATAATGCCCCAAGTGGGCTGATGTTTTTAAAGCTGAGTTTAAAAGCATAGTTCAGAGGCATAGTCATAGCCATAACTACAGTGCAGCTGATTTTATGAACAGGGGATATTTTCCAACACAAATACAGGGATGGCAAAACCAAGGAATAACATATGGCTAAAAAACTATAGCCAGTCTATAGGCAGGTCAGCTGTGAAATAAACAGAAGTAAACATACTGCAAATATAAAATAAGAGAGTAATCAACATGACAGTTTTTTGAGAAGTAGCACACATGCTCTCAGCAGGATACAAGTTAAGGTTAATAAATATTGGAAATATGGCAGACCAAATGGTCAGGTACACCATCCCCTTTGGAAATATGAAGTTTTCAGAGTTAGAAAAAAGACACATTAGATGACTCTATTGTTCTTCCACTAGAAAAGATGTGAGTGAAACTATGCCATCTGACTTCTCAAGTCTTTCAGGAGGAAAGTGGATAGACTGCATGCAAAAAAGTCTTGAATTATTACAGGACCTACAACTCATTAGTATAAAACAGGGCAATAAAGTTGAAGAATGCAAAGAAAATTTAAAACACTAAATTAAAAGGCATTGTTATTTGTTGAGAATTTTTTATATGGTAAGAATGACATTTAAAATATTTTGCCAAAAGTTGCAATAAGAGTTGATAAATGATTCATCTTATATAAATTTTTTACCCAGCTAAACTTAAAAATGGACACAGCCCCTAAATTAGGGATCCTGGAAAAAAGAATATGTACTGAGCGATGAGCTGAACATATTTCAAGACAGATGGTCACCATTTCTGAGAACTGTGCTCTCCTCTTGTTGTAATAATGAGTGACATCATCATTTATAGCAGAGTTACTATCACCTACTGAGGCTACCAACTCCCGAAAAGGAAAATTCAATGAGCATCTGACTCCATTGTAGATTTTGCCTTGTTCCTGGATGGATTCCATTCAATGTAATCATTTCTCTCTCATTTGAAATTTAAGGAAATGATTAAGCCTTGTTTGGTATAATGGTCTACAGTTAATTAATTTCTTAGCCTCCATTTGTTTTTCGTTATCACTTACAAGAGAAGAGAAATGTCAAAAAATGATTTAAAGCACGGATTATATTACGTTTTTTATAGTTCTGATTGTTAACCTAGATTTATAAGCTTCCAGAGCATCTTCTTCAAGATGTTAAAAGGGGTCATAGAGAAACAGTTTTCAATTTAAACAGACTGAAAGCCAAGCATTCACTTAAAAGCTGGTTAATACCTAGGATGCATTTTTCCATAGAAACAGAATAAGAGTGTGTTTTGATATGCACTAAAAAGGCGAGGAATGGAAACTTTTACATAAGACATGGCTTGCTTTTTTAATGTTGATTTTTGCTGTAAAAATTACTCTGACTTTACTCCATCACAAAATTTTGCTACATGGAAAGCTTGTACCTAATAAATACCTGACATCTAATAGAAAGATAAGCACTCAATAAATATTTGCTAAATAAATTTACACTTCCAAAAAGAGGACCAAATCAGTTACATTGAACCATAGTTCCAATTACCTTGCTTTGTCTTTTCTTCAGATCGTTAAACAAATAGTGTACTGAACATACACAATGGACGAAGTACTACAATACATATTCCTGAAAAAGAATTACAACCTACTGAGTGAAGATACAAAAATAATGTGGTCTAACACATAGTAGAAAATAAAATAGTTGAAAGAAAATATGATACTACATAGACTGAGCATGACATAGGGAAGTTTTCTAAGTTCAGAATTGTTCATACTGGTTTTAAGTGTAAGTAATTAGATTTGATGCCCACTTTATCAGCATTGTTATTAATACTGACACACTATTTTGTCTTTAACCAAGGGCTAGAGAAACATCAAATGTCTAGTATTTCAGTAACTGTAGTGATTAGAGAAGATTTACTGTAATGTTTACTTTATGAATATAGTCTGTCCTTAACAGGAAAGAGATTTTAAAATTCAAAGACAAGAAACAAGTGTCCCTGCTGCCTTTAACACCACAACTCAGAAGTGCTTATGTTCCAGCTTTACCAACCGCAGTAATAAATACAGTTTGCATCAGAGTCCTGGCAGGACACAGACAGCACACTCAAAACACTAGCTAAAGAAACATTAATAAAGAATCTATTAACAAAGCCATGGGCAACATTAAGGAAAACTCAGAGAGATAGTTCAAAATCCTGGAAAAGCAACGGCTGCTATCGGGGCTTGAAAGGATAAAGGGAGGGTGCTGTCACCAGCAGCCAGTGAGACTTGCAGTGATAGGAGAGAGCCTCTTGAAAGGAGCTCTGGCTTTGTCGGGAGAAACAAACAGGGAATAAATATCACGAACTTTCTATTCTCCAGCCTTCTGATCATACTAATAATATTGCAGTCTGTAAAGGTCAGCTTCCCAGGACAGAAGGCAAGATGAAAGTGTTTAAGGAGAAAACTGAGGGACAAAATGAAGACTATCTAGGATTTGCCTGGTAAAGAAGAAACTGGGACTAGACAGTCAGGTAATGGAAGCTCCCTCCTCAGTGGGGTTGGCAGCCAACTCAACAGCCAGGCAGTGAGTGTGAGGTACCATGTCTAAAGACTTCCAGCATACCTGAGACTTCTCGGGACTCGCTGAGAGTTTTAATCAAGAGGTGTAGCAAAGCAGAGGAAGTCCATGACACTAGGAGTTTAATCCAGTCCCGGTGATGAACGCAACTGAGAATAAAGCAAATTTCATCCATGCTCCATGCCTAGGGTAGACAGAAATGATGCTCTAGCACTGGACTTGCGGGTAGGGATCCCAGCTGATGGGAAACTGGCCTGCTAAAGGAAGAAGGTACCAAGTAAAGGGTCCTAGCAAAATTATATGAAAAAAACTTACCAGAAAACTTAGCAAACACATGGATCACCAGGGCTCACCCAAGGTTCAGTGGATATTGAATGTAAAACTTAGCAAACACATGGATCACCAGGGCTCACCCAAGGTTCAGTGGATATTGAATGTATCACAGGTGAATGGAAACTGCTGAAAAAGAGCCTGCCTTAATCAGAATAGGTTTGGATCCTATTCAGAATGGAACTTGCACGTGGAAAGTGTCAGGGCCTTAGTGATCAAGGTTAGAAGAATGAGAGGATGGATGTCAGTGAAGTAACCCTGACAGCAATAATTTTATGACATTGGATTTTCAAATATTTTGTATTCACTAAAGTAATATGTGATTACTTCTTATAATAATAAAAAAACAAATATAGAACTATGCAGTGTAAAAAGTAAAGTCCCCCTTTATCACCACTTCTAATAGATATGTGTTTGTAACTATTTTGCATTTTATCATTTTCTATTCATGAATACTTCGTTTCTTTTTTAACTTTTAGGTTTTGGTGGTATACGTGCAGGTTTGTTACATAGGCAAATGCATGTCATGGGGGTTTGTTGTATAGATTATTTCATCACTCAGGTATTAAGCCCAGTGCCCATTGATTATCTTTTCTGCTAATCTCCCTCTTGCCACCCTCCCATTCAAGGAGATTCCAGGGTCTCTTGTATCCTTATTTGTATATGTATGTTCTCATCATTTAGTTCCCACTTATAAGTGAGAATATGCAGTATTTGGTTTTCTGTTCCTACATTAGTTTGCTAAGAATAATGGCCTCCAGCACTGTCCACCTCCCGCAAAAGATATGATCTTATTCTTTTTATGACTGCAGAGTATTCCATGGTGCATATGTACCACATTTTCTTTATTCAATCTGTCATTGATTGGCATTTGGGTTGATTCTATGTCTGCTGTTGTAAATAGTGCTTCAATGAACATTTGTGTGTACGTGTCTCTATAGTAGAATGATTTCTATTCCTGGATATGTACCCAATAATGGGATTGCTGGGTCAAATGGTAATTCTGCTTTTAGGTCTTTCAGGAGTTGCCAAACTGCTTTCCACAGTGGCTGAACTAATTTACACTCCTATCAACAGTATATAAGCGTTCCCTTTTCTCCGCAACCTTGCCAGCATCTGTTATTTTTTGACTTTTTAGTAATAACCATTCTCACTGATGTGAAATGGTATTTCATTATGGTTTTGATTTGCATTCCTCTAATGATCAGTGATACTGAGCTTTTTTCATATGTTTGTTGACTGCAGGTATGTGAAAGGTCTCTATAATGAGGATTACAAAACACTGCTCAAAGAAATCAGAGAAGACACAAAGAAAAGTGTCTCACATTAATGAGTAGAAAGAATTAATATCATTAAAATATTGCCCAAAGCAATTTACAGATGCAATGCTATTCCTGTCAAATGACCAACAAATGTTTAGTTTCTATGTAATCAGCACTGTTACTATATTATCTTAACAATTTGATCTTTTTTCCCTCTTCCCAAAAAACATATTGAAGAACTTTTGACAAAATATAAAGCAAAAACAAAAACATCTTTGTTTGAAATATATATAGCAAATGGTATTTCTTCTAGAAACATTTCCCTATAATATGTGGCATTGTTTAAAGGAATGTAAAACTTTAATATAGACAGCTTTATGAGTGTTTTTCTTGATGATTTAATCAAGAAACACCTCTCCTCTACTCAAATCTTTTTAAATATTTTGTTATATAATTTAAAAATTTTGTACACACAAATATGCATAGACATTTTTTTAATGTATGGTATGAAGTAGAAGATGCAATTTTCATCAAATACATTTTGCAACACTGCCTTTTCTAGCTTAAATTGCCGTAATTATTAACCATTAAGCCCACAAATATATGGATCTGTTTCTCAACTGAATCCGGCTTCTTTAATTCATGTGGTTAAACTCTTTTTGAGTTAGTATTACTGTACTATCATTTAATTACTGTCTTTATTTTTTACACTACGTTTAGTATTAGTATCAGAGTTATGTAACTCCTATAAAGTGAATTATACAAGATTTCTATCCACCTCTGTGTTCTGAAGCAGTTATCAAAACAGAAATTATCTCTCCTTTAATATCACATGTAGAGCAATATTGGTAGAATATTTTTTAAATTTCAAGGAAAATTTCTCTTTAGTGTTCTTTATAAAATTTCTTTGGCTAAAGTACTTCTGGATAAATTTTGAAATCAGATTACAGGAAAGCATCATTGAGATTCTCAGTGAAAAACGTGTTACATGTATAGCTTGGTTGTTGGAAGATAAAAGAGTATTTATTTACTTATTTTGTTTTTATTTTTTTTGAGACAGTCTTACTCTGTTGCCCAGGCTAGAGTGCAGCGGTAGCAATTTCAGCTCATTGCAACCTCTGCCTCCTGGGTTACACCCAATTTTCCTGCCTCAGCCTCCCAAGTAGCTGGGATTATAGGCATGCACCACAACACCCAGCTAGTTTTTGTACTTTTTTTGTAGGGATGGGCTTCCTAGGCTCTCACCATGTTGGCCAAGCTAGTTTGAACCCCTGGCCTCAAGAGAGCTGCCTGTCTAGGCCTCCAAAAGTGCTGGGATTACAAGTGTGAGCCACTGTGCCCCGCCAAAATGTTTACAAATTTCATCTTCCCATTCAATAACTTAATAGTATCTCCATTGATTCAAAACTTCATTTCATTCACTAACATAGATTAGCTTTCAACTAGTTTTCATACTTTTTATGTTCTTCCATAGGTTTGATTCTTATAGGTCTTTCATACTTCTTATTAAATTTCTCACGTATTTATAGTTCTTGTTACTCTTCTAGATGCAGTTATCTTCCTTTTATATTTCCTGATTTGTTATCTCTCCTAAATAAAGAAACCATTGATATATTATTTATCTGCACTCTCACGACCTTTGTTTTGTTAAATTTAATCAATTTTAGTTGATTGTGTTGGATATTTTCTGTCCTTAGATAGTAACATCATTTGTAAATAAAGATAGTTTATATCTTAATTTCATTACTTTAAAATCTTCTTAATGTCTATTTTCATAGCATTGAATTCATTCTCTGGAATAATACTGAGGAGAAGCAGTAGTTTTGAGTGCTGTTGTCTGATTCGGTGGGTTATGTTTCTAGTATTTCACTATTAGGAAAGATATTTGCTATGGGTAACTGCATATACACTTCATCATCAGGGTTTGTTTTTGTTTTTTCTGTTTTTTCATTGTAACTTGCCAAAATTCCCATCAGAAATTGTTTTCATTTCTAACTTGCTGAGAGATAGCTTTTTTTTTTTCATGTTTTGCTCTCATGTTTTACATATTTATTTTCATAGGAATTGAGTATTAAAAATATATTAAAGTTTCTGCATGTTTTGAAAATACCTCAGAATTTATTTCATCACTTAATTCAGTGATTTATGTTAATAGTTTTTTTGAATATACAGTCATACTTGCAATCCTGAATTTAAAACTATTGAGTCATAATGTTTTTTTAATTAAAACTTTATTGATCATATTGTAGATTGCATGTAGTAGTTGTAAGGAATAATAAAGAGACCTGATATATATTTTACCCAGTTTCCACCAATAGTAATATTTGCAAATCCATCGGATAATATCCTAATCAGAATATTGACATGAATAGAAGCCACCAATTTTGTTCAGATTTCCCATTTGCTTCCACTCATTTGTGTGTGCGTGTTTGTGCATTTAGTTATGTAAGTCTGGGTAGCCACCACCGCAGTCAAGATATTGAACAGTTCCATCATTGCACAAAACAAACCCTTTTACCTTTTATCACCAAATCTACCTCCTACCCTTCACTCTACCCCACTCCTGGTCTGGTCTCTATCCCTGAAAACTACTAATCTCTCCTCCAATAAAGAAAATGTTGACATTTCAAGATGTTATAAAAATTGACCTAAACAGCAAGTGACCTTTTAGGATTGGCTTTTTTCAGTCAGAATAATTCCTTTGAGATTCATCCAAGTGTTTACATGTATCAATATTTCGCTATTTTTTCACTCTTTTGCTGAATATGATACATAGCTACCACAGTGTGTTTATCTACTGTTGAAAAACATCTAGACTTATTCCAGTATTTGACTATTATAAATAAATCTGGTAAACTTATTCACATACAGGTTTTTTATAGAAACATAAGTTTTTACTTCTCCAGAAAATTTTCTTTTCCTTTGCATATTTTCTCATTCATTTTTTTTTCAGTTTTATTGTTGTGTTTTAAGAGTTTTATATTAAAGGGGACACATGTTGACTTGGGTTTAAAGAAATTTGGCAATTCAAAAAAGAAAAGATCCTTGGGAGCATCATTTCAGATTTCTCCATCCCATCATCAGGGCCATATTCTTTCCCAAACAGAGCCTGATATTGTCATTATCAACATTGCTTACTTAGGCAATTTACCTTCTTTGGAACTCAGACACTCTTCAAGTTGTCATCCTAGTCTCCACCTTTCTCTGCCTTCTCAAAATAAGGGTCTGTTTGTGTGCTACCAAGGAAATCTTCTAACTTCCAAATCTTCTAACTTTCAATTGCCAGTTAGTCACTCTCAACCTGTCATTATCTTTCTTGAAGTTTTAGTATTGTTTAGCAATAGCCATTCAACCTCTGTTTTTATGGATACTATTTATCTCATACTTTTCAAATGTTTGGTATATTGTATCAGCTGATGCTTTCTCTTTTACAGGCGTATAAGCCCAAATTCATCACTTTTGAAAATTTTTACAATTGGACCACATTTTGTGCTAGGTGCTATCTATGTATCACCTGTCACCATAGGTAGGAATGTCATTGCCAGCTGGGTGGTGGGTATCTAGTCAACAAACCTTATATTATTGCCTGCTTTACTGGACCACTCCTGGAATCAGTTGCTGCAGTTTTGATTTTCTGGGAAGCAGACTCTAAGACAGAGTTTATAGTTCAAGTTATTCATCATAAACTTCCCTTGGTATCAATATCCATAGAAGAAAGGGAGAGCAAGCAAAACTGGGCATTGGGAGAAGCTGAGCAATGAAGCAATGAAGGCCATAGATTATCCAGCCTCATAGACAGACACGGAGTTTAAACAATCCAAAAAAACTGTTCTATGTTTTAGCCAAATGTCTAGGCCCTTTTATCTCCATCTTCCTCAGTCTTTGGGTGTGGGCCATGCCAGGAAGGGCAGGAACCTTGGCAATGGAATTTTCTATAGCCAAAGCAATCCCTGCATGGGTAATCAACTGAAGTTTGTCAATTGACAGCACTCCCAGCACATAGGTGAGCAAGAGTTCTCATTTGAAGGGAGATCAGAGTGGCACATCTTCTTATCCTACATAAATGGTTATGTCTAAGTGTTGACTAGTACACTCCACTAAGAGTCCTTGGCAAAGGCAGAGTTGTATAGGTACAGGACCAAGAAGAATTGAAACAATTACTTTCATTTACGACACCTGTGTTGGTATTGACTAAATCTGGATTATTCCCCTGTTGAATAAAGAAAACCTCATTTTCAGTGTCAATGAAAAAGCACTGCAAAAAAGGAAAAGTAAAAAAAGACAGGTAATAATATCTAAAAAACTTTATAGAAGAGTATGACTAAAAATTATTAATTGAGTTGGAAAATAATTTAAAAACTAAGGGAATCAGATCTTCAACTTCTGAGGAGTCACATTCTCTTAGCCTTCCAAACAGTAGTGGGCTGGAGCTGGTTCATCCCTTTTCTGAAAGTATTAAATTTTCAGAAATTTTACAATCATTATTAAACACAGCCATAAATTAAAAATACATAAATGTATAATCAAATAAATTGTATAAAACACAAAGGTAATAAATACTCAAAACTCATTACTTCTCAATAATTTTACATTCTAATCTATATTTTTATCTCATTTACATCTATTACATCTGTTTGTTGGAAATATTCTTAATGGTGTTCTACTGCACGTTATCTTCCCAGCTCTCCATATGCACAGTGGTATCACCTTGGTAGCTTGGAATCAATGAGGAAATCAACAAACGCTACAAAGGAGGGCTTGGTTTATTGTTTGTTGATTGGCTAAAATAATCTAGATTAAACTTAAGTGTCCACTACATTGTTCACAGTGCAAAACAAAACAAAACAAAACAAAGTATTCTTCTAGGATTAGAAAACTACTACCTGTTTCAGCAACAAAATCACTCACGTCATTGGCAAAAGAGTCAATTTTGACATGTCTCTGTTTTTTACATTTATTTTTCTTGTTATTGTAAACAAATTATCAATCAGCATTGATGTCAGAAGTACACCCATTTGTCAGCTGCAACCAAGGATTGGCTATGGACTATGAATACAAGAATTTGGCAAAAATCACCAACAGCATCCTATGAGAATTAATTCCATATGTAAAATTTATAATGAAAAGTATTATATATTTAATTATTATTTGCAAATTGTGTGCTACATATCCTTTATATTAGTAAAACTTATAATAAATTTATATATGTATATACAGGCATACTTTCTTTTCAGAACACTGGTTGTTACACGTTTACGAGCATACCATTGCCACCACCCCATCCTCAATTGCCCTTCTTTCCCCTTACACTCACGCTTTGTTCTTGAGTGTAAGATCTTTGAAATGCAAGAATAAAAGGGCAATCGAAATATTGGTGTCAACTTTTAAGTTGTTAAATGAAGATACCATACACCTTGGCAGTGTCTTTTGCCTCTTTCCTTGTCTTTTGCAAAACATGATGTTAGAGTGTTCTATATTCAGCCATATTAAAGAGTAGTGAAGCTAATTAAATATTTCCACTTAATGACTTCACCTCCCCTATCCCTTTATTGTTGTCAAAAAGTGGAAACCTATTGATGTTGAGTTTTATGCTAGCAAAGAAATTATTATCAGGAAGAAATATTGAAGCTGACATGCCTTATTTCATTTAGGAAGCAAGCTCATCCAGGATCCATTCTTTAACTGTCTTCAAATTCAGGAGTGAGGTGGCTGTCAGAGTAAAGTGTCTTAACATATTTATTGAACTGAAAAATAAAACCAAACTTATTCTGACAGGAAGTAACTCTGATTTGGCTGACTGGTCAAATCAAAAAGAACTGGCTTTGCCAATTAGGTTGCATGACAGACATTTTCCAAAATTGAATAAGCAAAGTCTGAAGTCCCATGGTTTTTACAAGAATATATGTAATGTGCGTGGTAATAGCATTTTTTCCCATAATACTATATTGTCTAATGTATACTTAATAATATTTCAGTTTTCTGATTATGTCATGTTTTAAAGTTGCCACTAATTGAAAAAGTAGGAGGTACAATTAATTCATTTGATATGCCTTGTTATGTATCTTCTGCAAATCCGATTTCCTTGTTTAACAAAAAAAAAAAAGAAAAAGAAAAAAGAAGAGCTAACCAAGCTGTTAACTAATTATAAAACAATTTTTTTGATAATAGATCATGGTGATTTGGGTAGAGCAAAGAGGATCGAATAACTAAGTGAAATTGTTACTCAAAACTTCTATCCATTCCCATTTATATACATGTAAATAAAATTTCTTAGGGCCTGCATGTATAAATGCCAAAATAGTAAAAAAATTAATACTATCTCCTGTCTTATTCTAGTAATAAATAATATTTCTTTGAAAAATAAGACAGTGTTATCTGTTTCATTAAGAAATACATTTCTCAGCTGGGCACAGTAGCTGATGCTTATAATCCTAGCACTTTGAGAGGCTGAAGAAGTGTCACTTGAGGCCCTGACTTCAACACCAGCTTGGGCAAAATAGCAAGATCTTATCTTTACAAAAAAAAAGCCAAGCCTGTCTAGTACAGGGCCAAGAAGAATATATATCCAGGAGGCTGAGGTGGGAGGATTTCTGGAACCCAGGAGTTCAAGGCTGCAACGAGCCATGATCACATCAGTGCACTCCAGCCTGGGTGACAGAGTCAGATTCTGTCTCCAAAAGCAACAAAAAGAGAAATGCATTTCTGATACAATTGTGTTTAAATGAAATGTTGTATAAAAAAATAAAGTGTTTTAAATTATATCAAGATTTAACGTAAGTATGCTGTTTTGGGTAATTCTTTTAAAACAACTGTAATAATCAACTAATCCAGAACTTTTAACATATATATCCTCTAGTACCAGAAATAATATTCTACATGTAAATATATACTTGCATTTCTATAAGCTGTCTAGATACAATTTTCTTATTTTTTTGTTTTATTTCAGAGAAGTATAAAAGCATGGAGAATGAATAGTGTGTGAGCTTTAAAGGTTTTTATATTAGAAATAATTCTAAGAAAAGTAGAATGAAAATAGGGGCAAAGGAGAAAAGGAATGATGTAACTTTTTGATGATGTATTTTTACATGGATAATGTGGTGATACTAAATCACTATGAAAGATTTCATTACAGATATTTTTAAAAATAATGCAACATTTTATTTTGAGATGTTAATGTTAAAAATGCGTAAGGGATATTTTTCACAATTCTTTGAGGTGATTTGTGAGAAGCAAGGAATTGAAGACCACTATATCTAAAAGGAAGAGAGCCAAGACATGATGAATATTTAATAAATGATGAAATTAATGTATTTTTTTAATGACAATATTTCAGCAGCCAGATTCTTTAATAATCTAGTAGTATAATTTTGAAAAAACTAAATGACAAAAAAACTTGGCAGCTCATTTACTCCCAGGATGTTCCCTGAAATGGTGTCTAAAAAAATATAAATATTCACTAATATAACTAATATGTTAAAAATTTAGAGAAAAGTAACTTTCTGATACAACTGAGCTGTTTTGCTTAATTAAATCATGGGAAGTTGTGAGTGGTTTGAAATTGATTTAAATGCTTTGGGGATTGGGCAGCATGATAGCAGTTGAAAATGGCAGTTGGATAAGTGGAAGGTAATTGCACATTGTCAGAAAAAAAGTCTCTGATTCTGACTGGAAATAGATTCCCTTTGAAAATATGCACTAACCCGTGCTCTGATTTAAGTGGCTTCTCACAAATGTTAGAATTCTTCGTAAGGAACATTTTTCTCCAACTCTAAGGATGGCTAAATACAGTCAGATCTACTACATGTAATTCTACTATTTTTAAATGTTTCTTTTCCATCCTTTTTAGGAATCATTCTGGAATGTAAAAACTAGGTTGAATCTAAATGCATTTTCATGCCCTTGGGAAACCTGCACTCAGACAAGAGTACTGGGATGTGTTATTAGAAAAAGGAAAAGGAACTAGAGAGGAAGGCAAAAGAAGAATCATTGCAACCTTAGAACACATGCTTAAGAGTCTAATAGAAATAACTCTTTATTAAAGGCTTTTCTCAATGTCATTGTCATCATTTACCAGCTCCTTTGGGATCAGAGACTACATCGATAATTTGGCATATCATTCAGCAGTACAACAAAGTAAAAAAATAAATGTGTGCTTTCAGTCATTATCATTATTAGACATCTCAAAGACCATCTCAAAGATGGTTAATTTTATAAACATTTTAAACTAGACGTGGTACGTTTCTAGGTTTATTTTATGCTTAAGGTTGAATCTTGGATAAAATTATTTTTAATCAGAAGTTTCCATTTTTCCACGTTTATTCATTTATTTAACAAAATTTGAGTCTTTCTATGTACTGATTCATACATAGAGTGCTAATTATTAAGAACAAAAATCAGCATGGTTCTGTTCTCAAGGAACTTACAATCAGGTAGAAGAGATAAGGACAGCAAATGCTAGCACACATATATAATAAAAAATTATAGTAAATGCTATGAAGCAAACATACAGTGAGAGAACTCTCTAGATATGGTACTCAAGGAACACATCGAAAGAGTTCCATGTAAGTACCAACCTGAACTATCGGAAGGAACCAGCAAGTGCTCAAAAAATTAAAACAAGGCCAGTGTGGCCAGAACTTAATGGTTACAGGATATATGTAAAGGCTGATTTTGAAGAAGCAGAGGCCAACTTTTACATGGCTTGAAAGGGGTATGAGTTTTATTTGAGGAGTACTGAGATATTATTATAGGATTTTTCAAAAGAAAGGCAAAAATACTAAGAATTTACCTTTCAGAAATATTTTTTTTCTGCTAGAATTGTGAATAATACATTGGACAGGCTTTTGTTTGGGTAGAATAGTTAATAAAATACCATTACATTATGTATTCTGAGCTTACAAAAAGCAGGAGAAATCCTAAGGTCAAAAAATGAGAAAGAGAAAGAGTTGAAGCCGGAAAGAACAGGAGATAGCAAACTAACCTAAGCACTGAGACAGCCACCAAGTAAACTAGGAGTTCCTACAAAAATGGGAGTGGTTCACATGTCTCTGAATTTCACGTAATCGGTTTATCCCAAGAGGGAAGGCTAAAGGGAATCAAGTGCTTCTGAGTTATTAGCACCACCTGTTACTCAGCAAAGAAAAAGAAACAGAGAACCTCTCTGTTTCAAATTCTCCTGTTTTTGTGCGTATAGTTTAAAAAAACTGAAACTCAAAATTCATGCTCCCCATTTTTCGTTCTGCTGAGTCTCCAACAGAGGGGTCTTGATACACATGTAGGGGTCAGTGGATGGGAAATTACTAAGAGGAAATCTCAAGGGGAAGGGGGATTCTGAATAAACTCACCTAACAGGATTCTTGCCAAAGACAGATGAGAGTGATCTCACAGAGCATGGGGAGCCTGATTAGATTGCAGCAAGAGTGAGACGACCTCAAGCGTGAAAGGTTCTTTCTAAACTGCAGTAGCAGGATTCTCCCGGGTTCAAGCACTTCTCTTGTCTAAGCCTCCCAAGGAGCTGGGATTACAGGCGCCTGCCACCATACCTGACTAATTTTTGCATTTTTAGTAGAGACGGGGTTTCACCTTGTTGGTCAGGCTGGTTTCAAACGCCTGAGCTCAGGTGATCCACCCGCCTCGGCCTCCCAAAGTGCTGGGATTACAGGCGTGAGCCACCATGCCCAGCCTCATATGCTTTTTAAAAGCAAGTTCACCGACAGTCCTAGGAGAAGCTTCAGAAGCCAAATGTCCAACCTAGCAAAGAATCTTTGTCAGAGGAAGACTTCAAATTAGTAAAATTACTTCAGAACCAAGAGTCTCTTAAGCCTAGAATTTAAAGAGCTTAAGGGTTAACAAAATTCCACAGCAACCAAGTAGAAAAACACATGAAAATCCCTGAGTCCTAGCTAGGACATTTATCCCAGGTAGAATATTATTATCCGATCCCAGTGTTCAGCATTGCCATAACCTCTCAGTGAAAGACAGAGACAGAGACAGGGAGAGAGAGAGATTGAGAAAGAACTACATATTTATTTCAACCTCATCAAATTGCTGTTATATAGAACCTATGATCTGAAAATGTAAACTCAAATAAGGGAAATCATTACAAAACATTAATTTTGCCACTGTCACATGGTATAGTTTGGGAGATATACATCTATTCAAAATCCCACTTCCAAAGTGTGCGTGTGTGAGGGTAGGGTGCAATTAAGACATAATTTCTGCATTCCTATGAAGGTTCGAAATTTGCAATGATCACAGCCATTGCCACCAGGTAGTATTGAGGCATCTTCCTTTCTCATGCAATGTATTCCAAGGGATCTTAATCTCCATTTTCTCTATAAGGACTTTTTTTTTTTTTAGGAGTCTCAACCACATGATGGAGTTAAGTCTTGTGACATACCTCTATAATTTCCTAGAAGCAAATATCTTGGACCCAAAGTTTTGGACAATTTGCACTGCTATACACAATAAAATTACTTAGATCTATGGAATTTGGCACCTATGGAAGTTTTCTCTCTCATAGATACCTAACAATTCTAAAGCCAACATGAGGATACATGGCTCTTGAGATTTGGAAAAGCCCTACAGATTCAAACCCAGTATCTTCACAATTTTGTCTCAGCTCTGAAGGCAGATCAAGACACTGGGAACAATAAAATTTAAAGCAACTATACAGCATGTGCCTAGGCCTGGAACTAACAATGTAAACGTAAGAACTCACATGCTAATAGGATTTAGATGCTTTTGCAGTATAAACTATCTATATACCTATAGATGTGGTTGAGAAACACAGTAAAACTGGTAAAATTTTGTGCATAGAGGTCCTATCTGGAAAGACTCTCTTTCCTTCACAGTTGAATCGTTGCCTCAGATGTACCTGCTTACCAAAGCCCGCACTACCTGGTCCATGTACAGTCAAATGTGCACATAGGTTAAGCTACAGCAGTCCATACCCTAAAGGTCTCTATCTGATAACTATCCACCCCTTTGCTGAGGACTACGTGGCCTGAATGTGCTCAATTCTTATTTGCCAAAGCCAGGGTTTGCCACAGCTCTGCTAATGTCTCCAGATATTACACATGCCTGTGGCTTGCAGCTTTCCATAGGTATGTAGTTTCACCAAAGATAAGCTATGCCTTTGTTGCATCTGGTTAAAGCACTTTCTTACCCACAGTCATTTCTGAACTCTACTGCTTCGCTGAGGACCAATCATTTTGCTGACACTGGAACCTTAGATAAGGACCTACGTCTCTCCCTTTATGTAAACAACCATTTCTGTATAAAAATAAACACAAATCAAAACAAATGAAAAAAAACCTGCTATAAGCTAATATGGCCTTTAAAATAGAAAATGCTATGTAAAGTTCATTAATCTCATTCAAAGAGTTAAAACCTAATCTGCAAATCTGTAAACAGTGGCCACATTGGCTGACATAAGTCTCTAAGAACTGCCAACATAAAAAAAATCAACATGGTCTATATTTAACGAAATATGACCAATGTTCAAAGTCACCCACCTTAATTTACCAGAATCCTAATTTATCAGTATGCATTTTGTTCTTTCAAAATTTTATGACTACTTTATTTCTCATTATTCCTGGCCCCATGTTTTAGATCAAAAGTCAGAAAACATTTTTTTGTATAGAGCCAGACAGTAAATGTTTTAGGCTTTGTAAGCCTAAAATTTTGGTGCATATTTGCCTTTGTATTTTTGTACAACCTTTAAAAACAAAAATAGTGTTTGGGCCATGGACAATGCTTGCCTGCCCCTGTTCTAGTTGTTGAGGTCATTGAAACCATAATCACAATCTGAAAGCCTTCCTAAACTCCAGAAAAAGCAGTTGTCATCTAGAAGAGTGGGAGGCTACCATTAACATTGATGGCAAAGAAGTAAGCTGTTGAGAGCACATGCTCTCTACAGACAGTTGGTATCTCAATGGGGATGGAGCGCAAGAGGTTAAATGGCTGTAGGTTTTCCACAGAACAAGACCTGGGTTCTAAACACTTACAGCATGTGCACTTGTTCAGTACAATCAAGCACACTTTCCAGAGGAAGGAAAAAAGAAGGAGCTGAGCTATATGTGCTCTGACTGAACTCAACAGCCACTCCTGAGAAAGTGGTAAGGAAGCGTGTAAAGAAGCCGGTGGTAACATTCATAGAAAAGAACAACGTCAACAAAAAAAACCAGAAAACAAAATTAGTAGTGAAGACGACTCCCCATTTAAAAATAATATTCAACAGAAGTTAGCTATTACCTCCATTTTCCAATTTTTTTTTCACAAAATTATTCTAAATTGTAACAATTTTAGTTGCCTGTGGTTTGTTTTATCTGTCTCATTTATTTATTGAGGGCAAAGATCAGATCCGTTTGACTCATCATTTCCAAAAACTTTGATGAGAATTTTAGCCCTGTGCCTAGCACATGGTAAACCCTTAAAACAGAAAAAAGTGGGAGACACAATAAGCCTTGAGGTGGAGGTATGGGGGAGATATCAAGAGCTTTGGATACAGTTTTAGTGCTTTGGTACTGCTATAAATAAATATCTTAGACTGGGTAATTCATAAACAACAGAACTTTATTGCTCTTAGTTCAGGAGTCTGGGAAGGCCAAGATCAAGTCACCAACAAATTCAGTATCTGGTGAGGTCTTGCTCTTGGCTTGAAAGATGGCCTACTAGCTGGGTTCTCACATGACAGAAGGAATAAAGAAGCTTCCTTGGGCCTCTTTAATAATGGCACTAATCCCTTTTATAAGGGTAGAACCAAAGGCCTAATTATCTCCCAAAAGTCTCACCATCTCCAAGACACCTCACCATTTAATATCACCACAGATTAGATTTCAATGTATCAATTTTGAAAAGACACAGACATTCAGAATATAGCAGATATGTTAAATTTAAAATACCTGAAACACATGGACGTAAAGATATAAAATAGACAATCAGGGTAAGCTTTGAAACCAGGTGAAAGATTTATACCGAGTTCTTGGACAAACTTGACAAAAACAAGCAATGGGAATAGGATTCCATGTTTAATAAATGGTGTTCGGAAAACTGGCTAGCCATGCGTAGAAAGCAGAAACTGGGCCTCTTCCAGACACGTTTCACTAAAATTAACTCCAGATGGATTAAAGACTTAAACATAAGACCTAACACCATAAAAACCCTAGAAGAAAACCTATGAAAAACCATTCAGGATATAGGCATAGGCAAGGATTTCATGACTAAAACACAAAAGCATTGGCAACAAAAGCCAAAATAGACAAATGGGACCGAATTAAACTCCAGAGCTTCTGTACAGCAAAAGAAACAATCATTAGAGTGAACTGGCAACCAACAGAATGGGAAAACATTTTTGCAGTCTAGCCATCAGACAAAGGGCTAACATCCAGAATCTACAAAGAACTAAAATAGATTTACAAGAAAAAAACAAATAAACCAATTCAAAAGTGGGTGAAGCACATGAACAGACACTTTTCAAAAGAAGACATATATGAGGCCAACAAACATCTGAAAAAATACTTATCATCACTGGTCATTAGAAAAATGAGAAATGCAAATCAAAACCACATTGAGATAACATCTCACGCCAGTTAGAATGGTGATCATTAAAAAATTTGGAGACAACAGATGCTGGAGAGGATGTGGAGAAATAGGAACACTTTTACACTGTTGGTGGGAGTGTAAATTAGTTCAACCATTGTGGAAGACAGTGTGGCGATTCCTCAAGGACCCACAAATAGAAATTCCATTTGACCCAGCAATCCCATTACTGCGTATATATCCAAAGAATTATAAATTATTCTATTATAAAGACATAGGCACATGTATATTCATTGCAGTCCTGTTTACAATAGCAAAGATCTGGAACCAACCCAAATGCCCATCGATGATAGACTGGACAAGGAAAATGTGACATATATACACCATGGAATACTATGCAGCCATAAAGAATGATGAGTTCATGTCCTTTGTAGGGACATGGATGAACCTGGAAATCATCATTCTCAGCAAACTGACACAAGAACAGAAAATCAAACACTGCATGTTCTCACTCATAGGTGGGTGTTGAACAATGAGAACACATGGACACAGGGAGGGGAGCATCACACACTGGCATCTGTCGGGTGGGACTAGGGGAGGGACACCGGTGAGTAAGGAGGTTGGGGAGGGATAACATGGGGAGAAATGCCAGATATAGCTGACAGGGGGATGGAGATAGCAAACCACATTGCTATGTATATACCTATGCAATAATCCTGCATGTTCAGCACATGTACCCTAGAACCTAAAGTCCAATAAAATACACACACACACACACACACACACACACACACACACAAATTCAAATGTCATCTATATTGACATGGGATTTTCTTGGAAAATGATACACAGACCTAGTATAACCTTGAGGAAGTATATTATTTTTATGTTAGATGCAAAATGAGCAAAAGAAAATGGGAGATGTGTGATTAGAAAGGTAGTAGAAAAATTAGGATGGTGCAATGCAGAGAAAACCAAGAAAGGGAGGACAAATTCTAAATTGAATGATGCCAACCAGTAGCTGGGCTGGGTGCTCCTGAGGTAAAATAGGTTGAAAAGGTAACAAAATTTATTTGATTCAGCAATATGCGGGTCATTCACAGGGCAGTTTGGGAGTGAATAGGGCTTATATGTGAATATATTTTGATGATTTGAAAATATGGAGGTCTTTGGCATATTGGTTTTTGTGAACCTGTGATAAGTAGACAGAAAAGAATAAAGAAAAATGAATCTGATTATTAAATTAGCCCAAATTATCTTTGCCTTGTGCCATAAACCAAATTTCTATATCCTCTCAAAATTCATAGGTTGAAACCTAATCCCAAATGTGATGGTATTTAAAAGTAGGACAATTGAGAGGTTAATTAGTCCACAAGGGCAGGGCTCTTATGAATGGGGTTAGTGCCCTTATTAAAGGGACCTCAAAGAGATCCCTTGCTCCTTCGATCATATGAGGACACAGTGAGAAGACAGACATCTGTGAATGAGGAAACAAGTCTTCACCAGATACCAGATCTGATGGTGCCTTGATCTTGGGATTCCAGACTTCACAACTCTGAAAAACAAGTATCTGTTGTTTTTAAGGCATCCAGATCATGGTATTTTGTTATTCCAGCCTAAACAGGCTTAGACACCTTGTGTAAGTTTTTGAGATCTATTAAAATTATCTAGAATTGTACCAAGAATTTTATTTTCAGTTCTGTTCTTAGTTTCTGAAGAAATCATCTCTAAACACTAGACCATGGTTCATCACAAAGAATAAAGACAGTCTATGAAACTAGTTGTAATTAGAGGTTACAAAGTTTAATTCTAGAGCTATGTGTTTACAAAGGCCTGGTAGATTTTGTGAGTACTAACAAACATATTAGATATGGAAGCTCTGATAATAGGAATAATCAAATTTCACGCTTCAAAATATAAACGTGTTGCCTGCAATGCTGAAGAAGAAATTTTGTCTGTTTTCTGAATTGTGTATAGCACTATATACTTGGGTAGCCACACCAGAAGGGTTGAATGAAAAGGCAGCAAGGTTCACAGTATCTGAAATGTGAGATTTGGTCATTGCAGGAATCAAGATGCTGAACCATCTGTTATAAAAGAGTTGTGATTTCTAATATGAGAATTAATGTGTTGAAATATGCAGCACTAAATCTCCAAAGAAAACAAACATATAGCACTGCACAATCACTTTTAAAAATTTGCACATTAATAACTAAAATTTTTAAAGCAGCATGAATATTGAGAATCAATATTTCCTTTCCACTATATGGTTGTTTCTTAACCGCAAAAGTGCTGCAAGGTTACGATTGATTAGTTTTAGGTAAACATTGAGATTCTATGTCAACATAAAAGTAACTGAGTAAATTAAATTAAAAGAAGAACAAAAATCGAATTTGTTACATGTCTACATAGGTACTTGAGAACATAGTTTTTTTAATTTAAAATTTTTATTTCTTTTCTGAGTAATTACATCAAAGATAAGATAGATTATGAAGACATTAATCACTGCCCCAAATCCTATTGTTATGGCTGTTGTTTGAGGGTTATATAAAATATTTACTAGCAACTTTTTAGTAGACTGCAAATGTTCAACATTTTTAACCACTGTATCACTTTAATCTATCTATTTTCCCAATATGAAAAACACATTTGCATGTGTGTACATATTCCTGACCTTTAGTGAAATGAAAAGAGATTGACCGAATACCTAAGGTATTAGAGCTGCCATTTCAGCCAACCAATTAGTGAAGTGCTTTCCATTTGCAAGGCCAGAAATGAAATCTTATTGACACTGTGTAGGTGTAAACACAGATTATAGTTGTTTGATGCGTATACATTAGCAATGCACTTTGACATGCAAAGAGAAACATGAATAACAATTTTAGTTGACTGACAAACTAATAATCACCATAGCAATCTTGAAATATAAAAGAATAATAACATAAAATATATGAGAGGGACATATTTCCTTTTGTCTTCCTCCTACCTGCTTAGCTCATTTCTTAAGCAAATCACTATCACTTGAAATGATAAGAAATCAAAGAGTTTGTGAGAGAGATGATATATTAAACAAATATAATTTAAATATACTTATTGTACTATTTTCTATTAACAGCCTATATGCAGGATTCAACACCGAATCATGCATATAAAGAACATGCTTGCTTGCTTTTTCAAATATTCTCAACGGAAATTATGATATATGTGTGTGATTACATGAATTCCAGGCAGGACAAAGTTACAAAGTTAGGTAGAAAACCAACACTTTCTAACTCAAAAGTTGAATGCAGTGTGTGGAGACATCAAATGGCTTTAAGTGAATAGCAAAGAAATAAGATACTACAAATTCTATAATCCGTGATAACAATGACTTATAAAACTTTCATATGCCCAACATTGTATTTACTAGAAATGATAGAAAATAAACATTTTAAAGAACGATTAAATGCTCAATGAAAATTACACCATGAAACCATAGTTTATGTGTGTTTGGGGAGGAGGGAGAGACGGAGATTATTACTCTAACATGAAATATGCAATAAAAAATAGAGAGATTGATGTTAGTTGTAACGAAAATATTGGTAAACTAGGAGTAAAGAAAATGAGTTTCAATGTAAACTTTAACACAGATTCCTGTGAGCTGTGCCATCTTGGAAAAATACTTAAACCTCCTAGCTATACAAATAAGGAAAGTAAAAGAAAGTTCACAGGATTGCTGTGAATGTCCTAAGAGATAATGCGTAAGACATTACTTAACAGTTTATACCATGTGGGAAGTGACAGATATGCCCCTCAAGTTTCTCTTACCATAAAGTTTCCTCTTTTCCACTCCTTCACTCCTTATTACTCCAAGCGTACTCTTATGTCTACCTATATGCCCAAAGTAAGCCATGCCTGGGAATGTGTCCCCCTCCTGACATGAAATACTAGAGTAAAAAGTACAGGACCTCCTTGACATTTGTGGCTTGCACCTGTGGATTATAGAGCTCTTGCCTGCATTTTTAACCTGTGTCTATTCAATTTCCAGAATCACTTGGTAGTGACGATCTTGCTGAATTCCTGAGTATTGCTGCTGTAGATCACTGATGTGTAAATCACACTCATTCCTGAGCTTTTACAAAATGACCTTCCAGTGTGCAGAAGTAAAATATTAGAACTTTGATATGTCTTCATGTTTTAGCATATCCTTTAAAAAATTATATTGTCTGTATAATTTTAAGCCTGCAGAAGAAAATATATAGTAGCAGATGTATGGATTAAACACATAAATATATTACTATTGTTATAATCCTAAGGGAGAGTTTATCACATGCTGGGCACTCATTTGAGTGATTTACTGATATTTTCATTTGATCTTTCCTACAATTCTATGATGGTCATCCCCTTTTACAGTTGAGAAAGGCAAGTCACACTTGCCTGGATCACGCTGTTACTACTAGCAGAGAACAGATTCAAATCCAGACGGTCAGACTCCCAGCTCCAAAATTTGTATTCCTGACCACTATGATAAATTGTCTTTATATGCAAAGGTTATAGTTGCTTTAAAGACATGTATTACATAGAGAAAAGCTATATGCCTGCTCAGAGAGGAGAAATTGATCATTGCCCCATCCCTCTACAAAGAAGGAAAATAAGAATAGTAATCCCAGACAGGTTTATCCAATCAGAGAACAGAGAAGAACCATGCCATGTTCTGGGTAGAGCTCTAGGAGGTGGTTTTTTCACCAGCCCTTCTTTCTTTTTCCCTTTCCCATCCCCTTCCCTCTCCCCTTCCCCTTCCTCCCTTCCTCCCTTCCTCACTTCCTTCCCTCTTTCCTTTCCCCCTCACTTTTTTCCTTCCTTGCTACCTTTTTCATAGCAGCTTGTTCTGGTTTTACATATGCAAATTCTCTCAAAAGTCCCCACAGTCACAAATTAATTTTTTAAGCTTCTCGTTCTTATTTATTTATTGTCAATATATTTTCTTGCATTTTAGGTTCTGGGGTACATGTCAAGAACATGCAGGATTGTTGCACAGGTACATACATGGCAATGTGGTTTGCTGCCTCCATCCCCATCAACTCTATCTGGCATATCTCCCCATGTTAACCCTCCTCAAATCCCAACTGCCTGCAGTCCCTTCCCTAGTCCCTCCGACAGACCCCACTGTGTGATGCTCCCCTCCCTGTGTCCATGTGTTCTCATTGTTCAAACCCACCTATAAGTGAGAACATGCGGTGTTTGATTTTCTGTTCTTGTTTCAGTTTGCTGAGAATGATGGTTTCCAGATTCATCCATGTCCCTACAAAGGACACGAACTCATCATTTTTTATGGCTGCATAGTATTCCATGGTGTATATGTGCCACATTTTCCTTGTCCAGTCTATCATCAATGGGCATTTGGGTTGGTTCCAGGTCTTTGCTATTGTAAACAGTGCCTCAATGAACATACATGTGCATGAGTCTTTATAATAGAACGATTTATAAAGCTTTGGATATGTACCCAGTAATGGGATTGCTGGGTCAAATGGAATTTCTATTCATAGGTCCTTGAGGAATCACCACACTGTCTTCCACAATGGTTGAACTAATTTATACTCCCACCAATATTGTAAAAGTGTTCCTATTTCTCCACATCGTCTCCAGCATCTGTTGTCTTCAGATTTTTTAATGATCACCATTCTAACTGGCGTGAGATGTTATTTCAATGTGGTTTTGATTGACCAGTGATCATGAGCATATTTTCATATTTCTTGGCCTCAAAAAGGTCTTCTTTTGAAAAGCGTCTGTTCATATCCTTTGCCCACTTTTGAATGGGTTTGTTTTTTTATCATAAATCTGTTTTAGTTCTTTGTAGATTCTGGATGTTAGCGCTTTGTCAGATGAGTAGATGGCAAAAATGTTTTCCCATTCTGCTGGTTGCCAGTTCACTCTAATGATTGTCTCTTTTGCTGTGCAGAAGCTCTGGAGTTTAATTAGATCCTATTTGTCTATTTTGGCTTTTGTTGCCAATGCTTTTGGTGTTTTAGTCATGAAGTCCTTGCCTATGCCTATGTCCTGAATGGTTTTGCCTAGGTTTTCTTCTAGGGTTTTTATGGTGTTAGATCTTATGTTTACGTCTTTAATCCATCTGGAGTTAATTTTAGTGTAAGGTGTCAAGAAGGGTTCCATTTTCTGCTTTCTGCACATGGCCAGCCAGTTTCCCCAACACCATTTATTAAATAGGGAATCCTTTCCCCATTGCTTATTTTTGTCAGGTTTGTCAAAGATCAGATGGTTGTAGATGTGTGGCATTGCCTCCTAGGCCTCTGTTCTAGTCCATTGGTCTATATCTGCATTTTGGTACCAGTACCAAAACTGGTACTGTTACTAGTTTTGATTAGTGTAGCCTTGTAGTATAGTTTGAAGTCAGGTAGCATAATACCTCCAGCTTTGTTCTTTTTGCTTAGAATACACTTTACTATTAAGGCTCTCTTTGGGTTCCATATGAAGTTTAAAGTGTTTTTTTCCAGTTGTGTGAAGAGGATCATAGGTAGCTTAATGGGGATAGCACTGAATCTATAAATTACTTTGGCAGTATGGCCATTTTCACAATATTGATTCTTCCTATCCATCAGTATAAAATGTTTTTCCTTCTGTTTGTGTCCTCTCTTATTTCCTGGAGCAGTGGTTTGTAGTTCTCCTTGAAGAGGTCCTCACATCCTTTATTAGTTGTATTCCTAGGTATTTTATTCTCTTTGTAGCAATTGTGAATGGCAGTTCATTCTTGATTTGGCTCTCTTTAAGTCTGTTATTGGTGTATAGGAATTCTTGTGATTTCTGCACAATGATTTTGTATCCTGAGACTTTGCTGAAGTTGCTTATCAGTTTCAGGAGATTTTGGGCTGAGACAATGGGGTCTCCTAAATATACAATCATGTCATCTGCAAAGAGAGACAATTTGACTTCCTCCTTTCCTAATTGAATACTCTTTATTTCTTTTTCTTGCCTGATTGCTCTGGGTAAAACTTCCAATATTATATTGAATAGGAGTGGTGAGAGAGGTCATCCTTGTCTAGTGCCACATTTCATAGGGAATCCTTCCAGTTTTTTGCTCATTCAGTATGATATTGGCTGTGGGTTTGTCGTAAAAAGCTTTTATTATTTTGAGATACATTCCACCAATACCTAGTTCATTGAGAGTTTTTAGCATAAAGGATTGTTGAATTTTGTTGAAGGTCTTCTCTGCATCTATTGAAATAATCATGTGGTTTTTATCTTTGGTTTTGTTTATGTGGTAAATTACATTTATAGACTTGTGTATGTTGAACCAGCCTTGCATCCTCAGGATGAAGCCTACTTGATTGTGATGGATAAGCTTTTTGATGTGCTATTGCAATCAGTTGGCCAGTATTTTATTGAAGATTTTTGCATCTATGTTCACCATGGATATTGGCCTGAAGTTTTCCTTTCTTGTTGAGTCTCTGCTGGGTTTTTGTATCAGGACGATGTTGGTCTCAGTAAATGATTTGGGTAGGGTTCCCTCTTTTTGTATTGTTTGGAATCGTTTCAGAAGGAGTGGTACCAGCTCCTCTTTGTATGTCTGGTAGAATTCAGCTGTGAACCCACCTGGACCTGGGCTTTTTTTGTTTGGTAGGCTATTAATTGCTGCCTCAACTTCAGCCCTTGTTATTGACTATTCAGGGTTTCAACTTCTTTCTGGTTTAGGCTTGGGAGGAGGGAAGTGTCCAGTATTTATCCATTTCTTCCAGGTTTACTGGTTTATGTGCATAGAGTTTTTTGTAGTAATCGCTGATGGCAGTTTGTATTATGTGGAATCAATGGTGATATTCCCTTCACCGTTTTTTATTGCATCTATTTGATTCTTCTCTCTTTTCTATTAATCTGGCTAGTAGTCTATTTTGTTGATCTTTTCGAAAAACCAGCTCCTGGATTTACTGATTTTTTTGAAGGGTTTTTTTGTGTCTCTATATCCTTCAGTTCTGCTCTGATCTTAGTTATTTCTTGTCTTCTGCTTCCTCATCTAGCTCTTCAATTTTGATGATATGGTGTCGATTTTAGATCTTTCCTTGTTTCTCATGTGGGCATTTATTGCTATAAATTTTCTTCTAGACACTGCTTTAAACGTCTCCCAGAGATTCTGATATATTCTGTCTTCATTCTCATTGGTTCGAAGAACATCTTTATTTCTGCCTTCATTTCATTGTTTATCCAGTTCACATTCAAGAGCCAGTTGTTCAGTTTCCATGAAGTTTTGCAGTTCTGTGTTAGTTTCTTAGTCCTGAGTTCTAATTTGATTGCACTGTGGTCTGAGAGACTGTTATGATTTCCATTCTTTTGCATTTGATGAGGAGTGATTTACTTCCAATTATGTGGTCAATTTTAGAGTAGGTGTGATATGGTGCTGAGATGAATGTATATTCTGTGGATTTGGGGTGGAGAGTTCTGTAAATGTCTATTAGGATTGCTTGGTCCAGGTCTGAGTTCAAGTCCTGGATATGCTTGTTAATTTTCTGCCTCATTGTCTAATATTGACAGTGGAGTGTTAAAGTCTCCCACTATAATTGTGTGGGAGTCTAAGTCTGTTTGTAGGTCCTTAAGAACTTGCTTTATGTATCCGGGTGCTCCTGTTTTGGGTGCGTATATATTTTCGATCATTAGGTCTTCTTGTTCCATTGATCGTTTTACTATTATGTAATACCCTTTTCTCTTTTCATCTTTGTTGATTTAAAGTCTATTTTATCAGAGACTAAGATTGCAACTCCTGCTTTATTTTGCTCTCCATTCACTTGGTAAATCTTCCTCCATCCCTTTATATCTTTGTGGTGTTCTTTCTATTTCCTGGACTTGAATATTGGCTGCCTTGCTTGGTTGGGGAATTTCTCCTAGATAATATCCTCAAGTGTGTTTTGCAGCTTATATTCATTCTCTCTGTCACATTCAGGTATACCTATCAAATGTAGATTAGGTCTTTTCACATAATCACATATTTCTTGTAGGCTTTGTTCATTTATTTTCAGTCTTTTTTCTTTATTCTTGCCTTCTCAGTTTATTTCATTGAGTTGATATTCAATCTCCGACATCCTTTCTTCTGCTTGTTCAATTCAGCTATTGAAACTTGTGTATGCTTCATGAAGTTCTCGTGTTCTGCTTTTCAGCTTTATCAATTCATTTATATTCTTCTCTATGCTGTTTATTCTCATTACCATTTCATCAAACATTTTTTCAAAGTTCTTACTTTATTTGCATTGGGTTAGAACATGTTCTTTTAGCTCAGAGAAGTTTGTTACTACCACTCTCTGAAGCCTGTTTCTGTGTATTCATTGGACTCATTCTCCAACCAGTCTTCTTCCATTGCTGGTGAGGAGTTGTGATCACTTGAAGGAGGAGAGGCATTCTGGTTTTTGGTGTTTTCATCATTTTTGCACTGGTTTCTTCCCATCTTTGTGGATTTGTCTACCTGTGGTCTTTGTAGTTGGTGACTTTCAGATGGTGTTTCTGAGTGGGCATCCTTTTTGTTGATGATGAAGTTATTTCTTTCTGTTTTTTTAGTTTTCCTTCTAACAGTCAGGCCCCTCTGCTGTAGGACTGCTGGAGGTCCACTCCAGACCCTGCTTGCTTGGGGATCAACTACAGCAGCTGCAGAATAGTAAGGGTTGCTGCCAGTTTCTTCTTCTGTTGTCTTTGACCAGAAGGACACCCGCCAGATGTTAGCCTGAGCTCTCCTTATGAAGTGTCTCTTTGGATACATGAGGGTCGGGGAGCTGCTTGAGGAGACAGTCTGCCCCATATAGGAGCTCAAGTGCTGAACTGTGAGCTCCATTGTTCCATTCAGAGCTGCTGGGCAGGTACATTTAAGTCTGCTGCAGTGGAACTCATAACCACCTTTTTTTTCCCAGGTGTTTTGTCCTGGGAAGGTGGGGCTTTACAAGTTCTTGATGTGCTGCTGCCTTTTTTCAGAGATGCCCTGCTCAGTGAGGAGGTAGCCTAGTCACAGTCTGCCTGCAGAGGTGTTGCTGAGCTGCTGTGGGCTCTGCCCAGCTGCTGTGTGAACTTCCTTGCAGTTTTGTTTATAGAGATATAATTAGAACTGCCTTGGTACTGGTAGTCTGCCTCAGTAATGGTGGACTGCCTCAGTAATGGCAGACTGCCTCGGTAGTGATGGACTGCCTCAGTAATGGCGGATGCCCTTCCCCCCACAGAGCTGGACTGGCCTGGGTTCAGCTGTGCTTGCTGTGAAACTCTCAATCCAGAGCATTTCAGACTGCTGGTCTTTGTGGGGGTTGGACCCGCCAAGCCAGATCACCTGGCTCCCTGTTTCAGCCCCATTTTTTTCAGTTGAATGGGTGACTCTGTCTCCCAGGTGTTCCAGGCATCAGTTGAAACGACCGCCCAGATTTGTGTGAGTTTTTGTGAGGAGACCTGCTGTGCCAGCTGAAACAGCTGTGCTGGAGACTCATGGCATTTTTCTGCCCGGGAATATCCTGGTCTGTGGGCAGTAAAAGTTCTTTGGAAATGTGGTGATCGCTCACTCTCTGCATTCTCACTGGGAACTGCACTCCAGAGCTGTTCCTATTCGGCCATCTTGGATCCAACCAACCAACATTCTCTTTCTTTTCTTGCACTTTGTTTCCCTGGAAAAAGTTTTCTGTTTAGCTTTGCCTTTTTTTATAATGTAATTGTATTTCTTCAAGTATTGTTTTTTACTGACTATTCATTTTTTCTTATACAATAGTCACCAACGAATTTTAAAACGTAGAATATAGTATATGTAATTGACTTGTTTTTTCCCCAGCTTTATTGATCTATGTTTAACAAATAAAAATTTCATACATCTAACATATACAATGTGCTGTTTTGATATACATCTACATTATGAAACAATTACCAATATCAAGCTAATTAATACATATTTATATATGAATATATATAAAATATTTTCTTCATGTATCCATTGTGGACACTTAGGTTGTTTCTATATCTTGGCTATATTGAATAATGCTGCAATGATCATGAGAGTGCAGATATTTCTCCAAGATACTGATTCTATTTCCTTTAGATATACACCCAGGAGTAGGATTATTGAACCTTATGGTAGTTCATTTTTAATTTTGGGGCTTGGGGGTTACCTGATACTGTTTTCCATAATGACTTTAATAAGTGACATTCTCACCAATAATGTACAGGGTTTATTTTCCTCCACATCCTTAATGTAAGTCATTATTTATGTCTTTTTTATAATAGCCATTCTAACAGATATAAGATAATATCTCATATCAATTTTGCTTGGCATTTCTTTGATGCTCAGTGATATTGAGCACATTTTATATACTATTTGCCCCTTTATATGTATTTTTAAAGAATGTCTACTCAGGTCCCTTGCCCATTTTTTAATCAGGTTATTTGGATTTTTGGTTTTGAGTTTTCTTTTATATTTTGCATATTAGTCCTTTGTCAGATATATGTGTGGTTTACAAATGTTTTTTGCCATCCCATAGTTTGTCTCTTCACTCTGTTGATCATTTACTTTGCTGTGCAAAAGTTATTTACTTTTTGCAGTGTGATCCACTCCTATTTGTCTATTTTATTTTTGCTGTCTGTGTTTTTGGGGTGATGCCCAAAAAATCATTGCCCACACTGATATCATGGAGCTCTTTATCTGTTTTCTTCTAGTAATTTTACAATTTCAAGTCCTACATTTAAGTCTTTAATCCATTTCAGGTTGATTTTTGTATATGATGTGAGATAAAGATCTAATTTCATTCTTCTACATGTGGTTACCCAGTTTTCCCAACACCATTTATTGAGAGAATGTGTGTTCTGGGCACCTGTGTTGAAGATCACTTTACCCAAAAATACATGGGTTTATTTATAGATTCTCTATTCCGTTACACTGGTATATATGGCTATTTTTATGTGAGTACCATACTTTTGATTACTATAGATTTGTAGTGTATTTTAAAATCAGGGAGTGTGACTGTTCCAACTTTGTTCTTTTTACTTAAGATCGTTTTATCTATTTGGGTTCTTTCATGGTTTTGTATGTCTTTTAGAATTGTTTTTTTCTAATTGCATGAAAAATGCCATGGAAATTTTTACAGCAATTGCATTAAATTTGTAAATCACTGAGTATTATGAACATTTTAACAGTATGATTTATTCCAGTACATGAACATGAGATATTTCTATTTATTTATAACTTCAATTTCTTTCAAGGTTTATAAATTTTAGTCTACAGATCTTTTACCTTCTTTGTTAAATTTATTTATAAGTATTTTATTGTTTTTGATACAATTGCAAGTGGAATTATTTTTTTTCACATAGTTCCTTACTGGCGTATAAAAGTGCAACTAGTTTTTGTTTGTTGATTTCACATCCTGCAACTTTATTAAATTCATTTATTAGTTCTAGCAGGTTTTTGGTGGAATCTTGAGTCTTTCTATATATAAGATTGTGTCATCCACAGACAGTTTTACTTGTTACTTTCTAATTTGTATGCCTTTATTTTCTTTTGCTTACCTAATTGCTCTGGCTAATATTTCCAGTATCATGTTAAATAGAAGTGACAAAGCAGACGTATTTGTCTTTTTTCCTCATCCGAAAAGAAAAGATTTTAGCTTTTCAACCTTGAGTACGATGTTAACTGTAGGGTTGTTATATACAGCCTTCTATGGTTTGGACGTAATTTCTCCATGCCAAAACTTATCTTAAAATTTTATCCCCCTCCTTTAACTTTCTGCCATGAATTGAAGCAGCCTGAGGCCCTAATGCAAGTGACCAATCTCAAAACTTCTGGTCACAAGAACTGTGAGATAAGTAAACCTCTTTCCTTTGTAAATTACCCAGCCTCAGGTATTCTGTTACAGCCACACAAAACTAAATTAGACACAGCCTTTATTGTGTTGAAGTACATTTCTTCTATATCTAATATGTTGAAATATTAGGTATAATATTTATCGTGAAATTATATTGTATTTTATCAAATGCTTTTTTTGCATCTATTGAAGTGATCATGTGATTATTATTCTTTATCCTATTAATGTAGTGTATCACACTTATTGAAGTGCATATGTTAAGCCATCCTTGCATCCAGGGATAATTTTACTTGATCATGGTTCCATCTTCCTTTCAAAGTAGTGTTGGACTTGGTTTGATAGTATTTTGTTGAAGACTTTTGAACACATATTCTGAGAGATATTGGATTGCAATTTTCTTTTCTTGCAGTGTTCTTATCTGGTTCAGAATCAGGGTAATTCTGGCCTTGTAAAATGACTCTGGATATGTTCCCTCTTCTTCGATTTTTTGAAAGATTTTGGAAAGCACTGACATTAATTCGTATTTAAATGCATTGCATGATTTCACCAGTGAAGCTATAAGATCCTGGGATTTTTTTTTTAGAAATGATGTTGATTACTGATTCAATCTTTTTACTCATTTTGTGTTTATTCAGATTTTATTCTTCTTTATGATTTAGTCATGGTAGGTTGTCTATTTTTAGGAATTTATCCATTTTTTCTAGTTATCCAACTTTTGGCATATAATTGTTCACAGCACCTCTTACAATTCTTTGTATTTCTTTAGTATCAATTTTAAGATCTCATTATTTATATTATTTCAGTCTTCTTTTTTTCTGTTAGTCTAGCTAAAACAGTTTATTTTGTATATCTTTTTAAAAACCAACTCTTAATTTAAATAATATTTTTTAAAAATTTGCCTTTAATATATTCTTCTTTCTGCTAACTTTGGGTTTCATTTATGCATTTTCTAGTTCCTTAAGGTATACAAATATAATGTAAGATTGTTTATTTGAGTTTTTAAATGTAAGCATGTTTTGCTAAAACTTTTTTAAGTGCTGGTTTTGCTGAATCCTATAAGTTTCGATATGTTGTGTTTCTATTTTTGTTTGTTTTCAAGATATTTCTATTTCCCTTTTGATTTCTTCTTTGACTCATTGGATGTTGGGAAGGATATGCACCCAATACAGGAGCACCCAGCTTCATAAGCAAGTTCTTAGAGACCTACAAAGAAACCCAGACTCCTACACAATAATAGTGGAAGACTTTAACACCCTACTGTCAATATTAGACAGATCAACAAGTCAGAAAATTAACAAGGTTATCCAGGACTTGAACTCAGATCTGAACCAAATGGACCTAATAGACATCTACAGAAGTCTCCACCTCAAATCAACAGAATATACATTCTTCTCACACTTATTCTAAAATTGACCATATAATTGGAAGTAAAACACTCCTCAGCAAATGCAAAAGAACAGAAATAGTAACAGTCTCTCAGACCACAGTGCAATCAAATAAGAACTCAGGATTGAGAAACTCACTCAAAATGGCATAACTACATAGAAACTGAACCACCTGCTCCTGAACAACTACTGCATAAATAATAAAATGAAGGCAGAAGTAAAGATATTATTTGAAACCAATGAGAACAAAGACACAATGTACCAGAACCTCTGGACACTTTTAAAGCAGTGTGTTGAGGGAAATTTATAGCACTAAATGCACACCTCAGAAAGCAGGAAAGCTCTAAAATCACCATCCTAACATCACAATTAAAAGAACTAGTGGAGCAAAAACAAACAATTCAAAAACTAGCAGAAGACAAGAAATAGCTAAGATCAGAGCAGAACTGAAGGAGATAGAGACATGAAAAGCCCTTTAAAAAATCAATGAATCTAGGAGATGCTTTTTTGAAAAAATTAACAAAATAGATAGACCACTGCCAGGCTAAGAAAGAAGAAAAGAGAGAAGAATCAAACAGACACAATAAAAAATGATGAAGGGGATATCACCACTGATCCCACAGAAATACAAACTAGCATCAGAGAATACTAAAAATACTTCTATACAAATAAACCAGAAAATCTAGAAGAAATGGGTAAATTCCTAGACACTTAACAACTCCCTAAGACTGAACCAGGAAGAAGTCGATTCCCTGAATAGACCAATAACAAGGTCTGAAATTGAGGCAGCAATTAATAGCCTACCAACCAAAAACAGTCCAGGACCAGAGAAGTTCACAGCCGAATTCTACCAGAGGTGCAAAGAGAAACTGGTGGCATCCTTCTGAAACTATTCCACACAATAGAAAAAGAGGGAATCCTCCCTAATTCATTTTATGAGGCCAACATCATCCTGATACTTAAACCTGGCACAGACACAACTAAAAAAGAAAGTTTCAGGCCAATATCCCTGATGAAAATTGATGTGAAAATCCTCAATAAAATGCTGGCAAACCAAATCCAACCACACATCAAAAAGCTTATCCAACACGATCAAGTCAGCTTCATCCCTAGGATGCAAGTCTGGTTCAACACACACAAATCAATAAATGTAATCCATCACATAAACAGAACCAAAGACAAAAAACATATGATTACCTCAATAGATACAGAGAAGGCCTTCAACAAAATTCAACAGCCCTTTTTGCTAAAAACTCTTAATAAACTAAGTACTGATGGAACGTATCTCAAAATAATAAGAGCTATTTATGACAAACCCACAGCCAATATCATAATGAATGTGGGAAAACTGGAAGTATTTCTTTTGATATGGGCACAAAACAAGGGTGCCCTCTCTCACCACTCCTATTCAAAATAAAATTGGAAGTTCTGGAAGGTCAATCAGGAAAGAAAAAGAAATAAAGGGTATTCAATTAGAAAAAGAGGAAGTCAAATTTTCTCTATTTGCAGACGACATGATTGTATATTTAGAAGACCCCATTGTCTCAGCCCAAAATCCCTTTAAGCTAATAAACAACTTAAGCAATGTTTCAGAATACAAAATTAATGTGCAAAAATCACAAGCATTCCTATATACCAATAACAGACAAACAGAGAGCCAAATCATGAGTGAACTTCCATTTGCAATTGCTATAAAGAGCATAAAACACACAGGAATACAATTAACAAGGATATGAAGACTTCTTCAAGTAAAACTAAAAGGCACTGCTCAAGAAAATAAGAGAGAACACAAACAAATGGAAAATATTCCATGCTTATGGCTAGGAAGAATCAATATCATGAAAATGGCCATACTGCAAAAGTAATGTATATACTCAATGCTAACCAACCCCATCAAACTACCATTGACTTTCTTCACACAATTGGAAAAATCTACCTTAAATTTCATATGGAACCAACAAAGAGTCTGCATATCCGAGACAATCCTAAGTGAAAAAAACAAAGCTGGAGCCATCACACTATCTGACTTCAAACTATACTACAAGGCTACAGTAATCAAAACAGCATGATACTTGTACCAAAACAGATCTATAGACCAATGGAACAGAACAGAGGCCTCAGAAATAATGTCACACATCTAAAAACATCTGATCTTTGACAAACCTGACAAAAACAAACAAAGGGGAAATAATTCCCTGTTTAATAAGTGGTGTTGGGAAAACTGGCTAGCCATATGCAGAAAGCTGAAACCAGATCCCTTCTGTACACCTTATACAAAAATTAACTCAAGATGAATTAAAGATTTAAATGTCAGGCCTAAAACCACAAAAACCCTAGAAGAAAACCTAAGCAATACCATTTAGGACATAGGCATGGGCAAGGACTTCATGACTAAAACACCAAAAGCAATGGCAACAAAAGCAAAAATTGACAAATGGGATCTAATTAAACTAAAGAGCTTCTGCACAGTAAAAGAAACTATCATTAGAATGAACAGGCAACCTAAAGAATGGGAAAAATTTTTGCAATCTATCCATCTGACAAAGGGCTAATATATAAAATCTACAAAGAACTTAAATTTATAAGAAAAAAAACAACTCCATCAAAAAGTAGACAAAGGATATAAATAGACACTTTTCAAAAGAAGACATTTATGCAGCCAACAAATATATGAAAAAATGTTCATCATCACTGGTCATCATAGAAGTGCAAATCAAAACCACGTTCAGATACCACTTCACGCCAGCTAGAATGGCGACCATTAAAAAATCAGGAGACAACAGATGCTGGAGAGGATGTGGAGAAATAGAAACACTTTTACACTGTTGGTGGGAATGTAAATTAGTTCAACCATTGTGGAAGACAATGTGGTGATTCCTCAAGGATCTAGGACCAGAAATACCATTTGACCCAGCAATCCCATTACTGGGTATATACCCAAAGGATTACAAATCATTCTATTATAAAGACATTTAAAATCATTCTGTTATAAAGACACATGAACACGTGTGTGTTTACTGAGGCACTATTCACAGTAGCAAAGACTTGGAACCAACCCAAATGCACATCAATGATAAACTGGATTAAAAAAAAAATGTGGCACATATGCACAATGGAATACTATGCAGCCATAAAAAGGATAAGTTCATGTCCTTTTCAGGGACATGGATGAAGATGGAAACCATCGTTCTCATCAAACTAACACAAGAACAGGCAACCAAACGCCACATATTCTCACTCATAGTGGGAGTTGAACAATGAGAACATATGGACACAGGGAGGTAAATATCACATACCAGGGCCTGTCAGGAGGTGGGGGCTAGGGGAGAGATAGGATTAGGAAAAATACCTAATGTAGATGATGGGGTGATGGATGCAGCAAACCACCATAGTACATGTATACCTATGTGACAAACCTGCACTTTCCACACATGTACCCCAGAACTTAAAGTATAATAAAAAATTGTTTTTAAAAAATGTGCTCTATTGGTTTAGTGAGAGTACCTTGTTAAATGCATATTAAGTGTCCTATTTCTTTACCTCCTTCCTCTTTTTTTCTTTCTTGAATATTTTAATCCAAAATCCACTTTTTTTGGAGTTGAGCAATGGGACCTGTTTCAGGATATAAAAATGGGGTAAGGTGAGGATTGGCCTAGCAGACCAGCCAGCGGGGGCTTTATATGCTGAGCAAACTTGGGAGAGCTTCTGTGTGGAAGTGGGGGAGTTCTGGTATGAACATGATATGGAACCTTGTTCTGAGGGAATGACTCATGTGGGGGTATCAAAACATGAGTGAGATGAGAAGAATGAACATGCAGGATTTATGAGGAGTGTCATAATTAACCCAATATATGGTTTAGAGCCTGAAGGGAATAAGGAGAAAAGTATACGGAGGAGTAACCCCTCTGCAGGGATGTATCTCAGTACTTGGTTTTGGGAACTAAGCAAAGTGTAGAGGCCATCTATGCAAGGGGTCAACTCTGGATGGGGTGTTGGAATCTAAGTCCAATGAGGAGGCTTAAGTTCCTCACCGTGGGGAAGAATTGGGATACAATGACATTGATAAGATGTTGATAAAATGCATGAAGATTAATTTTAAAATTTAATATATGGAGAACATGGGAACTAGGTTTCTCACTACCTGTTAGCAGCAACATGGCAATAGCAATGTACAAACCTAATACCCAAATATTGGTTTCTAAATATCATCCTCACCAAAGGGAACAAAGACTTATTAAGGAAAATGTTGATTGCAGTGTTGGATTAAGGAGAGTCACTCATGAGCCTGAGCCTTCTTATGTCAGAAAAAAGGAAGTGCTGAATACTAAGGACATCATTATTTTAAAACAGCTCTCACTGAACAAATCTAAGACAATTTTAGCATCAAAATGAATGTTAGTAAAAGCTTAAAATCCATCAAATAAAATAGAAATCTGTATAGTCACATTACTTTTAAGAAATAAATTTTTAAAATCCAAGTTGGAAGGAAGACTTACAAGGTCTCAAAGGACTCTTTCATTAAGTACTTATTCATTTCAAAAAGTAAAAATAACTTCATAATGCCCGGCAGACCTCACCTTACTCAAATGATCAAAATTACCTCACCAGTAATAGAACACATTGAAATTGACCAACTAGAATGCAATGAGAAAAACACAGCTTCATGTCTATGATATCCTGAGAAATGTACAGAATGTGAATCTAATAAAGAAACATCACAGAAATCAAAATTGAGGAACATTTCTACAGAATTACTTGTTTATTGAAAGGTGTCAAAATCACAAAAGTCAGAAAACACTGAAGAATTTTTCCCAATTGAAGACAATTAAAGAGAAATGAAAAGCAAATGCAACATGTGATTCTGGGTGAAATTCTTTTCCTATATAGTCCTGGGACAATGATATATCACTGCTATCGAATACTTAGGATAACTTAGGATACCTTAAACAGGGCCTAAGTATTGGATAGCAGTGATATATAAATCTTAGTTTAATGATTTTGCTGATTATATTGTGTTTATTTAGAAAACGTCCATTGCTTCAAATTGTACAGGGAAAATAAATCTTGCACCGTGTGTGTGTGTGTGTGTGTGTGTGCGTGTGTGTGTGTGTGTGTGTGCATGTGTGTGTGTATCAGAGACAGAGAAAGTTCGAGATGGCTTTAAGAAAAAAGATGAAGAAAGCCTAAAAACACTTAAAATCAAATATAAACAATGCTCTAAAGATGGCCCCGGAGTGTTCTACTTGGGATACCACTGCCATCACCACCACCTGCAAAGGGCTCCGGATGCCTCTAGGGACAGTTCTGCCCTTGCACCAGACACTGAGCTGGCTATGATGTCCTCTGGAGCCTGAAAGGAGTATTTGTAGTCACTCCTTTTTGTTTGGTTGGTTCATTGGTTTTGTTCGGTTGGTTTTATATTTGCTTTTGTTTTTAGTATTTCTTTTCTTTTTGTACAGTAGCACTTGCTTCAAAATGCGGAATGGCTGCATCTGATTTGCTGAGGCTAGATGACACGACTGTGGAAAGAAGAGTTGAATAGTAAGTACTTTTTGTTTGTTTCATTGTAAGAGGCTTTCACTTCTTCCAACCAACCTATGAGGTAGGGAAGTTTTTTAACTTCACCTGGTACTTTAGCAACCAAAAAATGTAAAATTGGCTGAGGAAGTCCATTCCTTTTGGTTCCTAAAATCAATATCCTTCTTACCATATAACTATATGGAGATATAATACCAGTTGATAACATAAAGAACAATGTATGTAAAGGTGTAAATAGACCACTATAGCCATATGCTTTCTATATTATATAATAAATGTTAAAATATTCTCTCCAAAGTAGACTATGAAAGGTGAAAGTTATATAATTCTTAAAGCCATTACCAAAAATTGAAAAGAGATCTGTCTAAACATCAAATAGAAAATTTAGTGATGTTCTAAAATATACTTAAATAACAAAGGTTAGGAAAAGAGTAATAGAAGAACAAAATACAGAGAAAAAATAGATAAGAATTAAAATAGTAGACTTATATCAACCATATCAATAATTTACACTAAATGTTATAGAAATAATTACTTCAATTAGAGGCAATGGTTGTCAGAAAGGAGAAAAAACCAAGAACCAATTATAAGTTTTATAAAACAAACTCTTCAAAAATAAATTCACAGATAAATTGAAAGTAAACAATAGGAAAAGACATATTGTGCAAACAGTAAGCATAAGCAGTCAGGCATGGCCATATGAATAACAGACACAGACTTCAAGACAAAGTGTATTATGAGAGATAAAGAAGGGCATTTCATAATAATGAAAGTATCAATTATGTAGAAAGTCATTATAATCATAATGTGTATGTATCTAAACACAAAGTTTCAACACACTTGAAGCATAATTGAACAAATTCAAGAGATAAATATGCAAATTTATAATTACGGTAAGAGATTTTAATACCACCTTCTTAGCAATTCCAAGATCATCTAGACAGAAATCAATAGAGAAAGAGAGGATCTAAACAACCTCATCCTTATTTATCCACAGGGGACGACTTCCAGTACTCACCCCATACCAAAATTGACAGAAACTCAAGTTCTGCAGTATGCCCCATGGAACCCACTTAGCGAAAAAGGTGGCCCTCCATATACATGGGTTTTGCATCCTGCAAATACTGTATTTTATTTTATTTTAAAAGATGGGGGCTGGGCGCGGTGGCTCACGCCTGTAATCCCAGCACTTTGGGAGGCCGAGGCGGGTGGATCACGAGGTCAAGAGATCGAGGCCATCCTGGTCAACGTGGTGAAACCCCGTCTCTACTAAAAATAAAAAAAATTAGCTGGGCACGGTGGCGCATGCCTGTAATCCCAGCTACTCAGGAGGCTGAGGCAGGAGAATTGCCTGAACCCAGGAGGCGGAGGTTGCGGTGGGCCGAGATTGCGCCATGGCACTCCAGCCTGCGTAACAAGAGCGAAACTCCGTCTCAAAAAAAAAAAAAAAAAAAAAAAAGATGGGGTCTCACTCTGTCCCCAGGTTAGAGTATGGTAGTGAGATAAATCACAGCTCACTGCAGCCTCAAACTCATGGGCTTCAGCCATCCTCCCACCTCAGCCAGTAGCTGAGACCATAAGCACGTGCCGCCAATACGGTATTATTTGGCGGCAAATGCAGAACCTGCCAATATGAAAGCCCCACAGTATTTATTGAAAAATTCCAAATTTAAGTAGACATGCACCATTCTTTTATAAAATTATATATAATTTTCCAATGCAATAGTCAAAAATTGCAGAATAAAGATTTTTTTTCAAGTATATTTGGTGTGTTTGACAAGCTAGCTAGGCCATAAAACAAGTCTTAATATATGCAAAAGAATTAAACCATATAAGAATTCTGACCATAGTAAACAACACTAAGTAAAGAAATGGGAAGATAATAAGCTTGAATAGATACTTCACATAACAAGATATATAAATGGCCAATAAGCTTATATAAGATACTCAAAATCATTAGTCATTAGAAAGGTGGCAAATTAAAACCACAATGACAACCACTAGACATATTAGAACGGTTGCATTTTCAAAAACCGACAATATGAAGAATTGACAAATATGTGGAAAAAAACTTGAACTCTCATTCCCTGCTAGTGAGAATGTAAAATGATATTGCCACTCTGGATACCTGTTTGTCAGTTTCTTCCAAATCAAACAAGTGTCTATCACATGACCCATCTATTCTACTAATAGTATTTACTCAAGAGAAAAGAAAGCATTTGTCTTTGCAAAAACTTGTACACAAACATTCATAACAGCTTTATGCAAAATAGAAAAAAACAACAACGAGAATAATTTACCCAAAGGTGAATGGATAAACAAATGTGGCACATCAGTATAATGGAATACTATTCAGCATAAAGGGAAATGAATTACTGATACAGACAACAGCACAAATGAACAAACTTTAAAATCATTGTACTAACTGTATGAAGCCAAACACAAAGAGTGCATTCTGTGTGATTCTATTCATACAAAATGCTAGAAAATGTGAGTTAATCTATAGTAACAAAAAACAGATCAGTTCATCACCTGAGACAGGTAATGGAAAGAGGGATAGACTGCAAAAGTTTAAGAGGGTTTGATGGAAATGTTCTGTGTCTTGATCATGGCAGTTATTTCATTGGTGCAGGAATTTATCAAAGTTCATTTCATTTAACAGTATAAATTGATGCATTTCATTGCATGCATTTTATGCCTAAATTAAGTTTATTTTTTTAAAGCCAACTGGAGTTCACCACAGACTAGCACTCTTCCAAACAGGAGATGCTCCTTAAGCCTGGCTCCCAGAGTGAGAAATTCAAAAATGTGGAGCTGAAGGGGACTGAGGGGATCATGGCAGACAAAGGCAAGACTAGACTGCAGCTCTGACTTAGATAAACAGAACAGCATGTAAAGGTTCACATTATGAATTTTTGCTCCAGAACAGCTATAGGAATAAATCAGGAAAACTAAAAGGACTCACAGACCCCATGGAGGAAGCAGATTGTTCCTGCAGAGTGCCCAAACTGTGGAAGTGGGAAAGGGAGATCATCTGCAGCTGAACCCCACACTGGGGAAACTGGAGGTCTAGATTACAAGAGAAGATTCTGACCTTACCTGGATCTGAGTCTATATAGAGAGATGAGCGAAACACAGGGGTAGAGGAAGCAGTAGGTAAAGCCCTGGGAGCTTGCTGGGTCATCTAGCAACCTGTTTCTGCCTGGCCTCACAGGGGTTTTCTGGGAGGGCAGCCAGAGGTGCTGGAAAAAGCCACAGGAAGAAGGAAACCTCCAGTTGAACTACGTAATAATTTGAAGTGGCCAGAACTCAGGAGAGGGCATGAACCTGGTGTGTACACTCCATAAGTGAGGGAAGAAGAAAAGCCATATTTGCTTTTGTAGGTGGGTAACTCGAGGCAAGCTCTCAGCCCTGCTTTCCCACTACTTGGAAACAGACCTGGTGCTGTTGGGGGTAGGCACAGTGGGAGTGAGACTGGCCCTTTGAATTGCATGGGAGCTGGGTGAGGCCTGTGGCTGCTGGCTTTCCCCCATTTTTCTGACAACTATGACTAACACAGAGGCAGTCATATCCTAGTAACATAACTCCATTGACCTGGGAACCTCACCGCCATCCCCCACAGCAGCCATAGCAAGGCCCATCTGAGGAGAGTCTTGAGCTCAGACATGCCTAGCCTTGCCCCCACCTAATGGTCCTTCCCTACTCACCCTAGGGAAGGACATATACTCTCAAAGGGCATATACTCTTGGGAGTTCAAGGGGCTCACCCACCACCTATTCCTCCCCATACAACCATAGCTAATGCTCTGTGGAAAGCGTCACCTCCTGGCAGGGGGCCAGCCAGCACAAAAAAAGTGCATTAAACCACCAAAGTTATGAACCTTCACCCCACTGCCACCTCCATCAGAACAAGTGCTAGTATCCATGGCTGATAGACCCAAAGACAGTTCACATCACAGGACTCTGTGCAGACAACCCCCAGTAGCCCTGGTACCAGCCCAGAGCCTGGTAGACTTTCTGGGTGGCTAGATCCAAAAGAAAGATAACAATCACTTCGGCTTGGCTCACAGGAAACCACACCCGTGAGAAAAGGAGGAGAGTACTACATCAAGGGAACACCCTGTAGAACAAAAGAATCTGAGCCACAGCCTTCAGTCCTAGACCTTACATCTGAAAGAGCCGACCCAAATGAGAAGGAACCAGAAAACCAACTCTGGTAATATGGCAGAACAAGGCTCTTTACCACCCACAAAAAAAAGTCACACTAGCTCATCAGCAATGGACCCAAACCAAGAAAAAAAATCCCTGATTTACCTGAAAAAGAATTCAGAAGGTAATTTATTAAGCTAATCAGAGAGGCACCAGAGAAAGATAAAGCCCAATGTAAGGAAATCCAAAAAAACGATACAAGAAGTGAAGAGAGGAATATTCAAGAAACTGGATAGCATAAATAAAACAATCAGAACTTCAGGAGACAAGGGATACACTTAAAGAAATGCAAAATGCTCTGGAAAGTCTCGGCAATAGAATTGAACAAGAAGAAGAAAACAATTTGGACCTCGAAGACAAGGTCTTTGGATTAACCTAGTCCAACAAAGACAAGACAAAAGAATAAGAAAACATGAACAAAGTTTCCAAGAAGTCTGGAATTATGTAAAATGACCAAACCTAAGAATAATCGGTGTTCCTGAGGAAGAAGATGAATCTAAAAGTTTAGAAAACATATTTGGGGGAGAAATCAAGGAAAACTTCCCCAACCTTGCTAAAGACCTAGGCATCCAAATACACGAAGCACAAAAAACACCTGGGAAATTCATTACAGAAAGGTCATCATCTAGACACATTTTCATCAGGTTATCTGATGTTAAGATGAAGGGAAAAATCTGAAGAGCTGTGAGACAAAAGCACCAAGTAACCCATAAAGAAAAACCTATCAGATTAACAGCAGACTTCTCAGCAGAAACCTTACAAGCTAAAAGTGATTGGGGCCCTATCTTCAGCATCCTCAAACAAAACAATTATAAGCCAAGAATTTTATATCCAGTGAAACAGCCTCATATATGAAAGAAAGATACAGTCTTTTCAGACAAACAAATGCTTAGAGAATTTGCCACTACCAAGCTACCACTATAAGAACTGCTAAAAGGAGCTCTGAATCTCAAAACAAATCCTGGAAACAAATCAAAACAGAACTTCTTCAAAGCATAAATCTCACAGGAGTTAGAAAAATACAATTTAAAAAACAAAAACAAAAAACAAAAAGTATACAGGCAAGAAATCACATGATGAATGGAATGGTACCTTGTATCTCAATACCATTATTGAGTGTAAATGGCCTAAATGTTCCACTTAAAAGATACAGAATTGAAGAATGGATAAGAACTCAACAACCAACTATCTGCTGCCTTCAGGAGACTCACCTAATACATAAGTATTTGCACAAACTTAAGGTAAAGGAGTCAAAAGAGACATTTCATGCAAATGAACACCAAAAGTGAGCAGGAGTAACTATTCTTATATTCAGAGAAAACAAACTTTAAAGCACCGCAGTTAAAAAAAGACAAAGAGGGACACTATATAATGATAAAGGCTTTTTCTAGAAGGAAAATATATCACAATCCTAAACATATATGCACCTAATACTAAAGCTCCCAAATTTATAAAACAATTACTAATAGACTTAAGAAATGAGATAGATAGCAACACAATAATAGTGGTGGACTTTAATACCCACTGATAGCACTAGAAAGGTCATCAAGACAGAAAGTCAACAAAGAAACAATGGATTTAAAATACAGCCTGGAACAAATGGACTTAACAGATATATACAGAACATTCAATCCAACAATCTTAGAATATACATTCTATTCAACAAAACATGAAACTTTCTCCAAGAAAGACCAAATGATATGCTACAAAATTAGGCTCAATAAATTTAAGAAAATTGAAATTATGTCAAGCACTCTCTCAGACCACAGTGGAACAAAACTGGAAATCAACACCAAAAGAAACCTTCAAAACCATGCAAATACATGGAAATTAAATAAAATTGGGTCAAAAATGAAATCAAGATGGAAATTTAAAAATTCTTCAAACTGAAGGAAAATAGTGACACAACCTATCAAAACTTCTGGGACAGAGCTTATGTGGTGCAAAGATGAAAGTTCATAGCCCTAAATGCCTACACGAAAAAATCTTAAAGAGCACAAACAGACAATCTAAGGTCACACCTCAAGGAACTAGATAAAAAATAAACAAACCAAACTTAAGCCCAGCAGAATAAAGGAAATAGCCAAGATCAGAGCAGAACTAAATGAAATTGAAACACCAACAAAAATACAAAAGATAAATAAAATTGATAGACCATTAGCAAGAATAACCAAGAAAAAAAGAGAGAAAATCCAATCAATAAAAAATGAAATAGGAGATATTACAACTGTCACCACGGAAATACATAAGATCATTCTAGGCTACTATGAACACCTTTACACGCATAAACTAGAAAACCTAGAAGAGATAGATAAATTCCTGGAAAGGTACAATCCTCCCAGCTTTAATCAGTAAGAATTAGATACCCTGAACAAACCAATAACAAGCAGCAAGATTAAAATGGTAATTTTAAAAAAGAAACCTTCAAAACCATGCAAATACATGGAAATTAAATAAAATTGGGTCAAAAATGAAATCAAGATGGAAATTTTAAAATTCCATCAAAATTTTACCCACAAAAAGAAGTCCAGGAACAGATGGATTCACAGCAGAATTCCACTAGACATTCAAAGAAGAATTGTTACCAATCCTCTTGACACTATTTCACAAGATAAAGAGGGAACCTTCCCTAAATCATTCTACCAAAACCAGGAAAAGACACAACGAAAAAGAAAACTACAGACCAATAACCCTAATGATCATGGATGCTAAAATTCTTAACAAAATACTAGCTAACCAAATGCAACAGCATATCAAAAAGGTAATCCACTATGATCAAATGGGTTCTATAGATAAAAAACAAACAAACCAAAGGATTCAGGGATGGTTTAACATACACAAGTCAATAAACATGATATACCACATAAACAGAATTAAAAACAAGCATTACATGATTAACTCAAAAGATGAAGAAAAAGCATTAGACAAAATCCAGCATCACTTTATGACTAAAACTCTCAGCAAAATACAAGAGACATACTTCATCATAACAAAAGCCATCTATGACAAACTCACAGCCAACATAATACCAAATGAGGAAAAGTTTAAAGCATTCCCTCTGAGAAATTGGAACAAGACAAGGATGCCCACTCTCACCACTCCTCTTCAACATAGTACTGGAAGTCCTAGCCAGAGAAATCAGACAGGAGAAAAAAATAAAGGGCATCTAAGTCAGTTAAGAATAAGTCAAACTGTCACTGTTGCTGATGATATAATTTTATACCTAGAAAAGTTTAAAGACTCATCCAAAAAGCTCCTAGAACTGGTAAATGAATTCAGCAAAGTTTCTGGATACAAAATTAATGTACACAAATCAGTTGCTCTACTATACACCAACAGCGACCAAGCTGAGAATAGAACTCAACCCCTTTACAATAGCTGCGAAAAATATAAAAATAAAATACTTAGGAATATACCTAACCAAGGAGGTTAGGAAGAAAAAAAAAACTCTACAAGGAAAACTACAAAACACTGCTGAAAGAAATTATAGACAACACAAACAAAAACACATCCCATGCTCATGGGTGGGTAGAATCAATATTGTGAATATGACGATACTGACAACAGCAATCTAGAAATGTATCGTAATTTCCATCAAAATACCATCATCATTCTTCACAGAATTAGACAAAACAATTATAATATTCATATGAAACCAAACAAGAGACTGTCTAGCCAAAGCAAGACTAAGCGAAAAGAAAAAATCTGGAGGCATCACATTACCTGATTTCAAACTGTATTATAAGGCCACAGTTGCCAAAACAGCATGGTACTGGTATAAAAATCGGCACATAGACCAATGGAACAGAATAGAGAACCCAAAAATATACTCAAATACTTACAGCCAACTGACCTTTGGCAAAGCAAACAAAAAAATAAAGTGAGAAAAGGACACGATTTTCAACAAATGATGCTGGGACAATTTGTTAACCACATGTAGGAGAATGAAACTGGATCCTCATCTCTCACCTTATTAAAAACATCAACTCAAGATGAATTAAGGACTTAAATCTAAGACTTGAAACTATAAAAATTCTGGAAGATAACATTGGAAAAACCCTTCTAGACATTGGCTTAGGCAAGGATTTCATGACAAAGAAACCAAAAGCAAATGCAATAAAAACAAAGATAAACAGCTAGAACTTAATTAAACCAAAGAGCTATTGCACAGCAAAAGGAACAGTCAGCAGAGTAAACAGACAACCCACACAGTGGTAGAAAATCTTCACAATCTACACATCTTACAAAGGACCAATATCCAGAATCTACAATGAACTCAAACAAATTAACAAGAAAAAATAATAATAATCCCCTCAAAAAGTGGTCTGAGGATATGAATAGATAATTCTCAAAAGAAGATACACAAATGGGCCGGGAGCGGTGGCTCACTCCTGTAATCCCAGCACTTTGGGAGGCCGAGGCGGGTGGATCACGAGGTCAAGAGATCGAGACCATCCTGGTCAACATGGTGAAAGCCCGTCTCTACTAAAAATACAAAAAATTAGCTGGGCATGATGGAGCGTGCCTGTAGTCCCGGCTACTCGGGAGGCTGAGGCAGGAGAATTGCCTGAACCCAGGAGGCGGAGGTTGCGGTGAGCCGAGATTGCGCCATTGCACTCCAGCCTGGGTAACAAGAGCGAAACTCCGTCTCAAAAAAAAAAAAAAAAAAAAAGAAGATACACAAATGGCCAAAAAGCATATGAAAAATGCTCAACAGCACTAATGATGAAGGAAATGCAACTCAAAATCTCAATGCAATACCACCTTACTCCTGCAAGAATGGCCATAATCAAAAAATCAAAAAATGTTAGATGTTGGCGTGGATGAGTTGAACAGGGAACACTTCTATACTGCTGGTAAATAGTATAGTCATTATGAAAAACAGTGTGGAGATTCCTTAAAGAACTAAAAGTATCTCTACTATTTGATCCAACAATCCCACTACTAGTTATCTACTCAGAGAAAAACAAGTCATTACATGAAAAAGATATGTGCATATGCATGTTTATAGAAGCACAGTTTGCAATTGCAAAAAAATGGAACCAATCCAAAGGCCCATCAATCAACAAGTGTATAAAGAAACTGTGAGATACATATATATGATATATGTGTGTGTGTGTATATATATATATGTATGTATGATAGACTACTATTCAGCCATGAAAAGAAATGAATTAATGGCATTTGCAATGACCTGGATGTGACTGGAGACTATTATTCTAAGTGAAGTAACTCAGGAATGGGAAACCAAACATCATATGTTATCACTCACCAGTGGGAGCTAAGCTACGAGAATGTAAAAATGTAAGAACGGCACAAAAGACTTTGGGGACTCAGACAGAAAGAGTGGGAAAGAGTTGAGGGATAAAAGACTACAAACAAGCAATATACAATGTATACTGCTCAGGTGATGGGTGGACGAAAATCTCACAAATCACCTCTAAAGAACTTACTCATGCAACCAAACACTACACCTGTTCCCCAATAATCTATAGAAATAAAAACAAGTGGAACTAGCAAGTGAAATATATGCCTTTGCTGCTTATAGCTCTTGAAATTTCAGGGTCTTTTGTTATCACAGCAGAATCTAACTGCTCCAAATTACTATTAAGTTGCTTATTTATTATCTTTCACATGTGAGCCTAGGGAAGTCAGCTCTAGGGTAGACCCGATTTAATCCTATCCTGCACCCATTTGGGGCATTTATGTGCAGTTGTGTTCAGTGTGACCTGAAAGGAGGTTTTTTAGAGACTTAGAAATCATGTCTAGATCTTAAAAGGTAATAGCTTTTCTCCTATGAGCTTTCTTATATATGAATGTGAGGACAGATTAACTAAATCCGTCTTCCTATCCTCTTAAGTTTTAAAGAAAATCAAAGAGGAAAAATGGAGTTATGTCACTAACTAGAACATTTAGGAAGCCCTAACAGTGGACTACCAATTTTGTGGGACAATCAATGTCTTCATTTTAAAAGTCAGTTTAAATTGACTTTTATATTACTTGTAGCTAAAGGCATTCCGGCAAACTAACACATACATAAGATGTTGTGCTAACATTTTTAAATCCTCAATAAAGTATCTTATGCAAACAAATTTCTCTTAAAGAATAATTCTTGTTTTTAGAATAAGTTTCCTTCATCCTCTAAATGTCTAACTTTGAAATAGTCTTTACTTCTCATATTTTCTAAAATGGTAGGTATCTATTATTTTGAACATAATCCTTTTCAGACTTGTAGGCTTTAGTCCTGAACATTTATTTTATGTGTTCATCGACAGCTTTGAATCACAAAGTAAAAGCCAAAATTCCTCCTTCACATGTAGGCCAGCTTTAGCCTTCTTCATGCGCTGTTATTACCACTTTCTATTTAATTCAGAATATCTAGCCACTATTTTAAATGTTGCAACTTTTCTAGTTCATGGTCACTCTATAACTCAATTGTAACAAGATTCATTTGGCTAGCATCTCACATATAAGGAACTTTTATGTGACTGACTTTAAACTCTTCACTAACTGAGCAAGAGAAATTGTAGACATTTTCTACTTAATATTTATATTACTTTAATTTAGAGTTAAATTAGTTTTATTTCAGCTAGATTTTTCATACTATATTGTGACTCCTCTGTTACCATTGCATATCCTGTAGTTGTGATTTTAGGACAACTTAAATGAAAGCAAAGGTCAATCTGGATTGGGGTAACCTCGGAGAGTTTAATGATATCTTGTAGCCTCTGAGCCACCTGCAAAACAGACAATGCTACACCTCAGCATGTCTCCAAAGTCAACATTTTTTATGAAGACATATGGATTCCAAGAAACCCTTTTCTCCTCAGCTCAGCTTTTCAGAGTTTATCCAATTTCAACCCTTTCACAAAACAACACATTAATCTATATGATCAGTTAGGAAGGTGAAGAATCTGTTACCAGGAGGGATGTATTCATCTTCCTCCTGTTTGCTCTCAGCATCCTATGACATTTTAATCATTAATAAAATCCCTTAACTGGACATTTTGGAATGCGCAAGTCTCTTCCACATCCAGATAAATTTTAATTGCAGTTTAAAGCTATTAGTGCAAATTGATAAAACAAAACTTTATGAACAGCATTTTCCTGAGTTTGTTCCAGAAACAAAATGTAAAAAAGCATATGAACCAGTTATCAAAGGAAAGTTCACAATCACAGACAGTCCAAGGTTACAGAACTTAATAATAACAGGTTATATAATAGACCTATCAAAACCAATAGCAGCGGATAAAGTGCCATTCAAAAGGCAGCAGGGACCTACCAAAAATCAACTCCATTTCTTCTGAAATTAGCTTCAGGACATTTTAGATATCCAGGCCTAAGTGTCAGCGAGGCACCTCATCAAACCCAAAATTGCTTCTCTTCTCCCTTCCCCCAGATCCATTAAAATGAAAAAGTCAACCTGCATGTCATCAAGCCAACAATGTTAGTCAAAATTATGGCTCAGCACGATTGTCTCTAATGGAGGCACAAGCACACAGGACAGCACGGGTCTGGAATTTTACCCTGTATGACTCCAAAGAGTAGTTCAACCATTCTAGAGAAAAACTCCACCTATAAAATAAAGTCAGGTATGTGAAGCATGAAATAAAATTGACATGATTTTAACAGTGCATTGGAGTAAAATGCATCCAGTGAGGTCTTACCAGATAAATGCAGAAGAAAAGTCAGATATTTTCCTAAAATGCAATCTTTCTGTTTTTATATTGAGTCTGAGGAAAAGTAGAGATAAAGTAGAATAGTTGATGTCTTCAGTGTCAAAACGTTTGTAATTCTATTTACCAATCCTCTGTGGTAAACACTGGATGCAGAATGAGATCGTTTTGCAGATCTTTGGAGTTGGGAGAGTCATAACACAATTAAGGGATAAGAATTCCTTCGCTCTTGAGAAAGCAGAACTTGCAGTGTTGGGGCACCATTGAACAAATCCCAAATTTACTCATTTAAACATGTTTAAAAAGAACATGTTTTTTAAATGGATGGATTCATGCACTCACTGAAATAATATTTAAAAATTATCTTTTGTGGATATTCACAACACACATAAACTTCGTGTGTGTGTGTGTGTGTGTGTGTGTTTGTGTACAAGAAAGGAAAATAGAAACTTTATTGGTACTAAGGCAACTTCTATACAACCCAATAGCACATGAACTTTTCATCCTTTCTCTTTCTCGTGCTCTTTGAAACAGATACTACTAGTTGTTCACCCAAGTGTCTTTTCCCATTTTTTCTTCTTAACAGAAATTTACTCTATTCCATTTGGCCATGTGTTTCAGAGGTGAGAAATGCCAGCCTAAGCCTGGAATGAATTATGGTTAATATAATTTAACTATGGTGATCCCATTTACCTTCCCAGGGATTAAGCTTTTAATTTCATTACAGTTAAACAACAGTTTTTGATTACTTAAAATATATTTTTAATGAAATTTCAGGATTTTTATATTAGATTATAACTATGTATACCCTAACATGAATGTCTAGTCTTCTGCATTTTATAGTAATAGTTCTTGGTTTAATTTAATTAAGGTCAATTATAATTTATCTGAAAATCACTTAAATTCATTAATTAATCTCTGAGAATATTCACTCCAAAATACTACCAGATTGTTTTACTTTTATGTATAGTCTAAGTTTTTATATTTGATCTACTTCTTACATGTATGTACGGCTTTCCTCACAGAAATCAGAAATTCTCTACCAATATAAGCAATAAAATAATAGGTTACTCTTATTTACTATAAGAACTTCTTAGAACTAAGAATATGGAAATATGTAATTAAGTAAAAACAAAACCAAAAAAACAAAACTGATAGTTGAAAAACATATTTTTATTACTGATTAATTAAATGGGCCATAGAAGATATTAGGATTTTAAGAAGTAGTGAAGTTTTTCAAGGAAAAGAATGATAAACAACAACAAAAAAAAAAAAAAAAAAAAAAAAAACCTGAGAATTTTGCAGAAGGAAACGGGGAATTGGTCATGTTAGTACACAGCAACTTCCCTTACTTGGATAGGTATAGTTAGGAAGAGAGAATTTCAATGAGATAGACTCTCACCATTGAATAAGTTCTGGCTTTATGTGCCACGTGATGTCAGGAAGTGAAGAGATACCTATTTCATGAAATCAGAAAATTTAGGGAAAAAAATTAAATACACTGAAAATTTCAACCAAAATATTTAAAAAGCAGTTTTCTTCTGTTAATCTCTGTTGAACATTTATTATCTTTTAGCTGTGAATGCTATACACCTAGTAATTCTGCAATAACATATTTCTTCTACCTTTTGCAAAGTCTCCAGAAAAAGTTTTAAATTGTCTAATGAATCTTATTAATTTGCATGTAGTCTTAAATTATAAAAATTCAATAGGGCAAATTTAAAATAAATACAAAATAGAAATAAAGTTTTATTCCAAGCAAAAAATTGAAATTTTGGAAATCTCCCAATTAAAAAATTTAAACTACATGTCAAAGCCTGATCTATATACTGCCAGAGGATACTTCCCCCAAAATTATATCATATACCTTCACAAAGATCTGCAGATCAGAGCAGAAATTTTAATTCATCCACTAGGTTCTATAGCCATTTCCTCAAATCACCCTAATCCAATATGCTGTTACGGCCCATTTGTCCCAACCTGAAAAATGGTTGGTCTCTAGTTTGTCTGAGAATTCAAGGAGTTATTTCTATGAATATATTCTAGAATTCAAAACTTTCTTAAGAATGTAGATTATTTTTGACTCTGGTTCAACCAGTTCAATATGTGCAACCTCTAAAAGTAAAAAAAAAAAAAAAAAAAAAAAAAAAAAAAATCCAAACTAGCTGGATTCATCGCATTTCTTAACAGGATTTCCAGGAATTTCAGAATCTAGAAATGAGCGATATTTTTAAATACCAGTATTTAAATACTGGTTTTGATATTTTTAAATACCAGTATCCATAGATGAGACATACTTATATTCATTGCTTCTTCCAAAATATAGACATTTTGAAAATTATCTGTGGGTAGTTTTCAAACTATGTATAACCATTAAAATTCAGGTAATCCAATATTTTTCCTGGTTTTTCTTCTCACTTTTTTTCCTCCATCAGTTTTGCATTTTCTCTATTGTACCAATTACTGATAAGAACTCACGAATCTACAGTATGAACACCTAGGTACTTCCCCATCCCCACCTCCTTCCTGTCATATGAAGTCATAAAAGAAGGGCTCAGATGGTGAGAGGCAAAGCATATAGTATTTATTGTAGTACCGCTGTCTTTTTACTATCATTGTGACAATTGGAAGACTGGGAAACAAGAAATTGTGATGGTTAAAAGGATGAGCACCTCTGTAATTCCGCTGTTTATTGGCTGTGCAATATTACTAAATCTTTCCAAGACCCAATTTCTTCATCTGTAAAAAGAAGATAATATTACTATATCATACGGTTGGTGTGAAGATGAAACAAGACAATACCAGTGAAGAGCTTGGGAAAATGGCTGACACATTCAAGCATCCAGTAAATTACTTGGGGAAGTTAATGTAAGGAATTCAAAATGCAGCCAATCTTTTGCTTTTAGAAGAAATGTCAAGTGCTTTTCAAAAAGGCAGCAGCTTCTGGGGTTCTTCATGTTCTTTGGAGTACAAGCAGGTAAATGGAAAGACGTTCTCACAGGAAATAATATCTATGCTTTTCACATTTTATTATTCTTAGAATTCCTGACATTAAAAACTGTAACAACAGAATAGCATGCCACAGGTTACCATTCCATCTGTAATTCTGGCATTTGAAATAATATGTACAGAACTTTCTCTATCATTCTTTTACTATTTGATTCCATTTTAAGTTTCCCTTTCTGACCAGAAATGTAACTCTCTGAAAGAAAATTCTGAAATACAGGAAACAAAAATGAAATAATAATTTGAAAGGCAAATAGGAGCTATCAGTCAAATTTCTTTTTAAAATAGAGTATTTATTTCAGGCAACTTACTGATGGCAACAGGGGAGAAAGTCTTTACTCCAGCACATTTCATGTCTGATATGAAGAGCCTGCCCTACTTTGACATCACATTGAAAAGGAGTGAAAAAACCTTGCTCCCTTAATTTAGATTGCACTCTTTCTCAATGGAAAGAGATTAGCAATATTTCCCTTCATTTTGATTTTCAATGTTCCATTATCCTGCTGGTTTGCATTTAAGATCAGTCTTCTTTTAGGCTAAAAATTATCTTTGCTCCCCAGACAGGTTTGACAGCTCTTAATACTTAAATGAATCTCATAGAAAAAGGGAAAAAAAATGTGCTTTGAAACAAAAAGACCTCATATTTTTCAAGTTAAAATCTTCATTTATTTTCATTTTTCTTCAGAAACTACAAGTTCTAAAATTGATGGAGTCTCTAACTTATTTTCAATGTTGCTAAGTCAAAGACCTTTCCTCATATAAGTTCACCCAGAAACCGAGCAGCCTTGGGGACTTTAGTGCCATAACCAATGCTTCCACAGGCTTTAAGTGCCTATTGTAATTTAATAGCAACAAGTTTAGAAAAATAGAAAAGCAATAACTAGAATTCTCTTTCCCAGGGTATTCAATTAATTCAATTGGGCATTCAGTTGCTAAATTTTTAACAGAACTGGAGTCTCTAACCTTATTTCAATGAAAATAAGTAGAATACCATTAATTCCTTTTGGATGGTACATTTGATTGTGTGAAGAGGTTTCCATGCTTCAGCTTGTAACCTATTTCCCCTGATATATGAACAATATTTTCCTTGTATTTCAATGCAGAAGCTTAAGGCTAAGGTGTCAAATGTGTCTTTTATTTTGTGCTTTTTTCCTTATACTTCACCAGATGAAATACCATAATCAAAACCTGAAAATATCAATTTTTCCCCTGACAATACTTCCAATTTCTACTTTTAACTAGATTATCTCCTGTCCCTTTCTTTTCCCCGTGAAATACAAGTAAACATGGCCTGGGCTATTGACCAAGAATGGCAAACACTGAAAACTAAATAAGATTAAGATATTCTAAGTCATTAAGTGAATTCCCTTATGAGAATGATTTCAATAATGGAATAGTCTGAAGTCTCCAAAATTGTGTTGTAGAAGAATACTTAATAAAGTAAAAAGATATATTAAGTGGAAGGGCAAGTTACAAAAATACCATCTACTCTTTAATCCTGTTTCTCTTACTTCTCCATCTGTGCCCTTCCCCCATCAATTTCTTATTTCCCATGCTTCAGTCAGAGTCCTCTGCATTCCTCAGAACTAGAGCAAGCCCTTGAATGGCCCAGCTAACGTGCACTTCCAGATCCCTTCTCCCCAACATCATCTACTAGAAGTGGTCTGTGACACTTTTGCTTTTGTTCTAATTTAGTAGTCGCAGCTGTAATCCCTCTCTCTCATTCCACTCCACCCCTAACCCTTCAGTCTTTCTTCAGCCCTGTGGAAGTCAGAAATACAGCTGCAGCAGACATTTTGCTGCCATAGAGAAAAAAAACACAAAAGCAACAGTGTGCTACTAAATGTCTAACAATTACTTTTCCTGGGGGACTTTAAATGCAGCATTTGCTCACTTATTTGCTGTGAATATACCCACTATGGTCTATTTAAAGCCAGCAATTTGACATCACTCAGCATCAAGTCAGGAAGAGCTGCATGCAATAAACACACTGTGATACAGTGTTTCCACCACACAGTTCCAACAGAGAGAAATAATCTCAAGGGCATACATAATAATGAAATGTAGAACAATAATTAAGAAATGATGAGTTTTCAGTATTGATTACCTTTATTCTTAACATACCTTGTTCATAAAATTTAAGTTTTAATACCAGCTGTTTCACAACCAACTCACAAATTCCCAGAAATTTAATGACTGGCTCTCTCAAGATGCCTGCAGCACAGCAGTGTTGAGTAGAATCACAGACATGTGGTTCTGATAACAATGAATCAACAAATTACTGCTAAATCTGTCTACTCCAAACTTTGTGTTAATGTAACCAGGGTTGTACCCAGCTCTCCTAGGTTCTTGGCCTCTGTAACCCTGAAGAATTAGGAAATAGCAGACTCAAACAAGAGCCATTTTTGGGGGGGGGCGGGGGGGAGGAGAGAGGGAGAGAAGAGGGGAGGGGGTTGGGGAGGGGGCGCATGAGATAAGGAGCAGCTTAAGTTTTAACCCTTGAGTTATTCCCTCCTTATTCATGTTCTCCTCAAATGAAAGGAGTTCTTTCAAACTTCCTCTGCAGTGATTGATCTTTGAATCTGATACCGGACTGGGCTACATGGTCCATAGCCCTGAGTTACAGAGCCCCCTCCTCCCAGAGCTTTTGGCAAGATTTTGGGTCAAAAAAGCCCCACCTGGCTTTCCCTACCTGGCCAGCCCATAGGAAACATAGACAAAGAACTTTACATTTGAAACTCCTCTGGGTCTCCAGATGGAGGCATGCAGCCAGGAAATTCCTGCCTTTGAAACCACACCCCTCCGGGACCCAGGAAGAGAAGTTTCTTTAACACAGTCCCTCATTAAGTCAGAAAGTAAATTTAGGTTTGATTAAGCGACTTGGTCAAGTTTTCTGCTGCCTGCAGACTAGGTGTCCATGATGTGCCCACAAAACTCTTTCTTCAGTTCTGCTGCTTATTTATGACTTTATTGAGAACACTCCCTCACTCACAGTACCTGCAATATTCATGAGCTGGTTCCTTTACAAAATTAGGGTTCCAGGACAAACTCATCCCGTTGGAAAGTGTTTTCCTGACCGCCTGTTCAATGTTTCCATTTATATCACATTCCTTTGTTTTATTTCATAACAATTATAACTATTGGAAACTATATTCTCTTTGTTTATTGCCTGTATCTCTCACCAGAGGGAAAATGCTCTAAGAGAGGACCATTGAACTAATCTGTCTAATTAACTGCTGACCGTCTAGCATCTAATTCAAAGCCTAGTGCACAGTAGACATTCAGTAGACAAGAATTAAATTAATTGCATCCCAGCCAAATTTCTAAAAAAATAAAACAAATGAAGCTGGCTCATATGTCCAGGATAAGTCACGCAGGCATCCTTTCTATTAAGCTGATTCCGTGATGGCTGAAATCTGTTAAATTTCTCATGGCTTCTTAAAGTTTCTAAAATCCCTGATTAAGTTTGTTAAAACCATCCTAAAGTCTGAATTTTATTTTTCAATGAATTATAATTTTAACAGCTTTTTAAAGACACACATACCATAAAACTCTCATGCTTTAAGAGCATTTTTAGTAAATTTGCAGTTATTCAACCATCACCACAATCCAATTTTGCAGTGTGCTATGGTGCCATATCTAAGAACCCTTTGCCTAACCAAGTTGTAATTGTTTCAGGATGTGTCAAATTCAGACCTATGAACTGTTCAAATGTTTTATAACCTGCAAAATTTTCCATTTTTTCCACACTGAAATTATGTTTTATATTGCAAGTCAATATCTATTTTCAGATTACTTACTGAACAAAATACAATGAAACCATTCTTATTATCCCAACTTTCTCTTAATATTTCTTCCATTTCTGAACATACTGAGTCATGCACTATGCCACTATTACACTTCTTCCTAATTAAAGGTACCATACGTCATAGTGTGCAGCTGTAGGGCCAGAACACAGGACACAGGATGGTGAGAATTGAGGAACTGTGTGAAGATAGTTTGGAGGGTGGGGTAGATAAGGTTACAGGGAGAACATGGTCAGTATGGTTGAGAGACAGTTTACAATGAGCAAATAGATAAAGGGAGTCTAGGTTCTCATTAGCAGAGAAGTTATTCATAAACATAGAAAGAGGGAAGACTATAAAGAGCCTCCAAATATTGTAGTGGAATATGAGTTATTAATATAAACTCACGTATTTATAATATGCATATATTGCAGACACATACAGAAACATTATACATATATCATATTTGACTATATATAGATATATATATAGATATATATATTGCTCACATATAAAGAATATATTTTTTTCTAGGTGTGCCCACTGAGAGGGCATGGAAACATTGATAACCCATTGGCATTAATTTATATTCTCAGATCACTTTAATGTCTTGCTTAACATAAGATGGCTAGATTCTCATATCTGCTTCTGTGTGCATTCAATCTGTTGCAATATGTTATTCTGGTTCAAGGCAATGATAGAACTCAAGCTTTACATAGATGTATAGTTGTAAATGAGAGGAATATTTTTATAGTCTTTTTAGATAATTATAGATAGTCTTCTCTGGTACTACACCAAAACTCACAAGTGATAATTCCTAAAGATTAATTGCAATATGGAATCTGAAACCTGCCACTGAATTTTTGTATTTTGTTACATTAAAATTCATTTGTCTAACTTACACATAAAATGAATTTTTAATTTATGTATAATTTTGTAACATCATTTAATTGTTGATGATCAAGAAATTTTGCTCTACTGATGTAAAAATATTTTCCAAGTGTTGACACATTTTAATACACAGTATCAGAAAAATGACATTTGTTAATATCACCACTAATCTAATAAGAAAAGTTAGGCTGGAAAGCTGTTGCACTATTGGATGACAAATGACTAATGCTTAAATTTTCCCCAAAATTTTATTTTCCCTTGAGGGTCTGAATTCTATCTTTGACAAGACATTAATGACCAAATTATTTACATTAAAGTAGTAAAATCATTTATTTAATCACTGCCAATACCTACATCTGAGTGAGTTTTTCTGTTAGTCATTCTTTCAAATAAAAAACATATTATACAAAAAGTGGCTAGTTCAGCTTGTAACTTGGATAATCACCCCAACGTAAAGATAACAGTCCTACGCAGTCAAAATGCATTATTTATACTTTCTATTTTAGACATAGGGTATTTTTTCTCAGAAGAATAATGTATATGCTCAAGTCAACATACAAAGGAATTAAACTGGATACTTATCTTACACCACAAAGAAAAGATAAGCCAACGTGGAAGGAATCCTAAATGTAAGAGCTAAAACTATAAAAGTCTTAAAAGAAAACATAGGGCAAAAGATTTACAACAGTAGATTTGGCAATGATTTCTCAGATAGGACACATAAAGCATATATAACAAAAGAAAAAATAGATAAATTAGACAGCATCAAAATTGAAAATACCTATGTATCAAAGAAACATGGAGTGAAAAGACAATGCACACAATGGGAGAAAATATTTGCAACTCAAATATCGAATGAGTAGTTAATATCCAGTATCTATAAAGATCTCCTAAAACTCAACAATAAAAACAGATTTAAAAATGGACAACAGATTTTAATAGATATTTATCCCAAACAGATTTATAAATAGCCAATAAACACATGGAAAAATACTTAACATCATTAATTATTAGGGAAATGCAAATCAAACCCACAATGAAATACCTCTTAATACCCATTATGATAACTACAAAAACAAAAGAACATTGGTAAGGATGTGGAGAAGTTAGAACCCTTGTGCATTATTGCTAGGAATGTACATGTAATTGTACTGCAACTACCATAGAAAACAGTAAGGCAGTCTCTCAAAAAATTAAAAAATAGAATTCCCATAGAAGCACAACAATTCCACTTCTGGCTATACAACGAAAAGAATTGAAAGCAGGGACTTAAAGAGGTATTTGTGTACGCACATAAATAGCAGTGCCATTGGCAAAAGCAAAGAGGGAGAAGCAATACAAGTGTTCATTGATGAGTGAGTGCATAAATGAAATGTGCTGTGTACATAAAATGGAATGTTATTCAGCCTCTAAAAGGAAGGAAATTCTAACACATGCTACTCCATGGATGGACCTTGAAGATACTATGATCAATGAAGTAAGCCAGTCACAAGGGACAAATACTGTATGATTCCACTTATGAGGTTCCTAGGATAGTCAGATTCACAGAAACAGAAAATAGAATGGTGGTTGCCAGTGGTTGGGGGAGGAGAGAAAGAGAAGTTGTTGTTGTTTGCTGGGCAAAGTTTTAACTTTGCAAAATGAAAAGAATTCTGGAAGTGACTTGTGGTGATTATTGTGCAGCAATGTGAATGTATTAAATGCCACCAAATCATAGACTTAGAAATACTTAAGATGCTAAATTTTATGTTGCATATAGTTTACCACAACTAAATTTAAAAGAAAATGTGGACTCAGGGGTTGAGATTTAATAAAATTAATAATTTTTACCACATCATCAAAGACATTCTTAAGTGAAACTGACATTTTGTTTTCCGTTGAGTGGGTGGAAGAAAAGGGCACTACTGAGCTACTGCATTTCACCCTGTCTGATAGCACAGTTTGGTGTCACTGCCTTGATTTTTGCTGAGGTGACATAAGTTTATTCTCCACTACTATTGCAGCATCAGTGCAAATACCAACATAGAAAAAAGGAAAACATTGCATTGTGGGTATACCATATCATTTTAATATAATTGTGAACATATTTTATTTTCACCTATTCCATAAGAGGGTTATAGGGATCCTCCAGGGGTCTATGAACCACATTTTGGAAACCACTTAGGTATTACAACTAACACTTACATGCTATAATTAGTTAAGTGATATGGCTTTATTCAAAAAAATCTCGACAATTCTTCATTAAAACTCAAATGCAGTTACTCCGCGTGATATACAATTCCATATTTATTTAATGTTAAAATAAATTAAAAGTATGCATCTTATCTTTTAATCATTTGTCCACTCGGTCTTGTTAAAATTTTCTACTAATCATCAGTACAAAATGTCCATCCAAACAACATTAACTCTGAACCATTTGCCCATTATTTTTTCTTAAATAATGTGGGTTTATATTTCGGTTCTGATAACAGTTTTTCTTAATCTATGAAATGACAGAATTCTAAGAAGAACATGAAGACTCTTCAGTATTTCTTGCCTGCTTCCGTCTCAGCATAACCCCATTTTTTTGAATAATAGTGGACCGGGAGACTATTTTCTTGGAAGAGGTAGTCCTTTCCCACAATTTTCAAAGTAGAGTCATTATTTGCTTAAGTCTGTTACTATAAGTTCTATTTTGTTTATATCCTTCTTTTTTTCAGGCTTTTTTTTTTTTACAATTAAATGTAGCCACATGACTTAGCCTGGTCTGTGAAACATGTGAAAATCTGTTTTTGGTAAAGTTTTTGGAGAAAGGCTTTTTATCCTCATTTTTCTGAAGGAGAGATACAAGAAGAAAATTGTTGACACCATCCCTTTCTTCCTCACTTAAATGTGCATGTGATCCCAGGAGCCGTGTCAGCAATCTTGTGACCAAACAGTGAAAATGAAGATTAAAAAGCCAGCACATTAAAACAAGTGCAGCAGGAGGAGTGCAGTGGCTCAAACCTGTAATCCCAGCATTTTGGGAGGTCGAGGTGGGTGAATCTCCGGGTCAGGAGTTCAAGACCAGCCTGACCAACATGGTGAAACTCTGTCTCTACTAAAAATATAAAAAAATTAGCAGGACATGGTGGCAAGTGCTAGCTACTTGGGTGACTGAGGCAGGAGAATTGCTTGAACCCAGGAAATGGAGGCTGCAGCCTGGGTGACAGAACGCGACAGTTTCAAAAAGAAAGAAATTAAAAAAAAAAAAGAGTAGTGGAATAGTGGTTACCAGGGGCTAGGAAGTGTCAGTCAAGTAATTCAAAACTTCAGTTAGATATAAAGAAAAAGTCCAAGACATCCACTGTACAGCATGGTGACTACAGTTAATAACAATGTATTGTAACCTTAAAAATCACTAAGAAAGTAGATCTTCATGATTCTGGCCAAAAAAAAAAAAAAAAAAAAGTATGTGAGGAAATGCATAGTAAATTACCTCTATTTTGCCATTCCACAATGTATACATATTTCAAAACACGTTCTACCTAATAAATTTGTAGAATTGTTTTGTCAATTAGCAAAATGTTTAAAAAGCTGAATAACCATTGTCCCTATGTCAGAATTCCAGTAGACTTTCTCCAATTACGAAGTTAAGTACTTCATGCAAGTGTTCTAACTATCTTGAGCTGCAAACTCAGTTTTACTGGTGCAATCGCAAACTTAAAAAAGCAGGCTAACTGTATGCAGGTGCTCTCCACAGTGGTATGGCTAACACAAATCTGAAGGAGTCTACTCTCTAGTGTCTTTTACATATTTTCACTTTCTCTCAAATGTGACTCATCCTCAAAGGATGAGTCTGCATCTGCAGACATGGAACTGAGAGATTCTACTGAAATATTACTCAAATGTAACTGAAAGGCAAAATCATTTGTTAATACATTTAATAAAAATTTATTGAAGACAACTGTCTACCAAGCACTATTCCAAGCATAAAATGGCAAATGAAATAAAATTTTTGTTTTCCTAATAAATGAAGCAAACAGGAAACAAATTCCAATTATGATGCTGTAACAAATACCTCAACGTGTATAAGTGGCTTTAGAACTGGGCAACAGGTAGAGGCTTGATGGATTTCAAAGGTCATGTTAGAAATAGGAACAGTAGGGAGATTCTGGTGAAGTCTTAGAAATGCAAACCATATTATTGGAAACTGGAGGAAAAGTGATCCTTGTTATAAAGTGGGAAAGAACTGCATTCTAGTGTTTGGTTGAACTGTGTTTTAGTGTTTTGGAAGGGTAGGACTGCGAGCAGTGAAACTGGAAATTTAGCTGAGGAAATTTCTAAATAAAATGTTGAAGGAGTGGTTGGGTTTCCTTCAATTGCTTGTAGTAAATGCAAAATAAGTGAGATGAATTAAAGAAGTAATTGTTAAGAAAAAATGAACCAGAATTTGAAGATTGAAAGAATTTCAAGCTTATCCATATTGCAAAAATTGAAAGCTTGCTCTAAAGAGAACACTAAAGATGTGGTAGAATAATCATCTGATAAAGAGATCATGGGTGCAACTCATGGACTTAATCAACCAACTTAGTAGAAACCAGGAATAGAGATGGGATTATAACAGTTTTAGTTTGAACTAAAGGGGACAGAGAAAAGGGGGCACAATGAAGAAAGTCTGTCAGACAACTTGAATTTAAAAGGAGCAGACCACGAAGCTATTTGGCAGCAAATGTGCACCACTACTCAAGGAAAGGAAAGAATGATTCTAAAGGTTATTCTCAGAGCTACCACTCTCCTGCAGATTCAGAGAGCAAAGCTAGTTCCTCTTTGATTTCAAAGAGTAGGGCAAGCTATCTGGTTTTGGAAGGCCAGTATGACCCCAATCAGTGTCTCATGGTTGGGGCCTTGTAGCGGCATAAAGGTGCTACAACTACAGAGCTATAAGGATAGCACTGTCATCCCAGGGTACCTGGAAGGCAGAGAATTGAACCACAAAAAATTATTTTCAGGCTTGAAGATCGACGTAGTGGAATTAGCCTCATAAGATTTTGAATTTCTTTGGGACTTGTCATCTCTTTCTCCCTTCTGATTTCTCCAATTTGGAATGGGAATGTCCATATTATGTCTGTCCCACCGTGGTATTTTTGTAACATAAACTTTGTCTGGTTTCACAAGTTCACAGCTGGAGAGGAATTTTGCCTCAGGAAGAATTGTACTTCTAGGCTTACTCCTATCTGATTTAGATGATTTAGACAAGACTTCTGTCTTTAGACTTCAGACTTTAGAGTTGATGCTGGGATAAGTTAAGACTTTGGGGAATATTGGGATGAAATGAATATACTTTGCATGCAGTAAGAGCATGAATTTTGGAGGGCCAGGGATAGAAATGTTATGGGCTGAGATGTGTCTCTATAAAACTCATATGTTGAAGCCCTGACTCTGAATGTGACTATCTGCAGATAGGATGTTTAGGAGGCCATTAAAATTAAATGAAGTCATAAGGGCAGGGCCCCAATCCACTAGGACATTGCCTTAGAGGTAGGAGAGAGAGAGAAATCTCTCTCTCTCTTTTTCTCTCTCCACTATATGAGGTTACAGCCAGAAGGTAGACACCTGCAAGCTAGGAAGAGAGCCATCACTAGATGCTGGCACCCTGCCCTCAGACTTCCAGACTTCTGAACTATGTGAAAATAAATTTCTGTTGTTTAAGCCACCTTCTCTATGTTACTTGACTATGCGACCAGAGCTAACATAAGAAACTTGCATCTAAAGGATAATATGTAAGGAGGAAAACTACAGTAGATGAGGTTGGTTACCAGCGCAAAGGTCTGCCTTTGCAGGATTTAGGAGAGTTTGGAGTTTATTTAAAAAGCACAGTGAAGCCAAAGGGAAGACATGTAGTCCTAATTGCTTTCTTTTACAGATCAAATAGTGGAAGAAACTCTCCACTCTACAGAGTATTTCAGTATGTTTTTGTATTGTCACCAGTTCATGATTCATTCATCAGAGGACAGAGGCACTTGGGCCAAGTTGCTAAATCTCAGTTGCGTTCTAAGAGTTCAAGAGAATCCCACAGACTACGGAAAGGTCACAAAGAGCATCTCAAACCTGCTTCTGCTTTTAAAATCATTGGATAATGGTTATGCTTGCTATTCACGAGTGTCTTTCCATGTTATAATCACAACTTCTTATCTCTGCTTCCTCTGAAAAATGTCAACATTTTTATGAACTTTCAGGCTAGAAACACTTATGATCCCCTGGGTGTACCCTTCCCCTACTACTGTGGTCTGAATGTTTGCATCCTCAAAAAAATGTATACATTGAAGTCTAATTACCAAGGTAATGGTATTAAGAGGTGTAAACTTTGGGAAGAGATGAAGCCATAAGAGTGGATAGAGATCTCGTGAATGGGATAAATGCCCTCATAAAAGAGGCCTCAGAGAGCTTCTCTGCTTCCTCCACCATGTGAAATGCAGCAAGAGAAAGCCATCTATGAACCAGAAAATGGGCCCTCACCAGACATTGAGTCTGCTGGCACCTTGATCTTGGACTTCTCTACCTCCAGAAAGTGAGAAATAAATTTCTGGTGTTTATAAAATACCCAGTCTATGGCATTTTGTTATAGTACCCTGAATAGACTAAGATAGCCAATGCTCCCAAAATATATTTTAAAGCTTAAAAGTTATTGTTACTTTGTGTGCGTATTATCCCACATTTGTGTATGTGTGAAAAGTAGGGAAGAAAAAGTGGCATTAAAATACTAATAAATGAATAGGAGGATGTCATACATTTGCTAAATATATGATAACTGTTTGTTAGGCAAAACTTATTCACAGGTATAAAAAGCTCTCAGCATAATAGGTAAGAACCCTTCTCCCTATCCCCTTTCTTGGAATAATGCAAATTATTTGGGGTTAATTAAAAAAAATAAAGCATTAAATGATCTAGCAAGCTGGTTTCTAAGCCTAACTGATTGGCACATGTTGCATAAGAACATGGCTGATAGAGCAAGATTTCAGAACCTTATCTGATTTTCTATAGATGAGACTAGGGATAGCCTCCTCCACTGTATGTGAGAATATGCATCACACTCAGGCCTCTTAATTTCCATAAATTGCTTTTTCTTATGGCTCATCTTGGATCAGCTGCAGTTAATTTTGCTCAATATTCCAGTGATTACAGCTGGAATCACAATGGCACTTTCAGTTTAGTTAACAGAGTGCCTGAGGCTTTTGTTCAGATGTTATAATAGAAGATTTTCTGGGGCAAATATGAGTGTTCATAAGTAACCTCTTCCAGGAGGATCTGAGGACCACAGAGCCGGAACAAATTCTGAGCAGTATACTTTCCTTCCTCCTAATTTCTACCAGTAATTATAAAACTATACAAGCTAAATGCTCTTTATTAAAGAACATCCTTCTTTGCTAAAAGGGTTTTATCAGATTTATTCCTTCAAAGCTATTAAGACAAATTGGCTTTAATTTTTTTTTTCTAATTTTAACATCCCAGTACAGAGGCAGGTTCACCAGCTTTTATATTCAATGAAAATTTGGTCTAACAGACATTTTTCAAGATACACTTGGAATCTCAATTGGTGGAAATTTTTTAAAGGAGTTTTTTATTGTCATTGTTGCAAAATTGCCTTGCATGTTATGGAAATATAATTTTTCAATTTAAATAATCAGCACTGCAAGCATATCATCTTATAATAAATAAGGAAGAGTCAATCCACCGTGACTATGTATGCTCACTCTTATAGCCTGAGTAATGGTGAGAAACCTCACTAATAACAATGTAGAAAAATACATAATTAAGAAACATTACACAAATACAGTCTATTACATAGAATTAAAACAAACAGGCTTGAATTACGATGGAGCCTCCTAAACTAGTTTTCTTTTTCTCTCATATTTTCACTTTTATCAAATCTGTATTTAGAGCAGGAAGATATACAAATGATACAAGCTACTGGGTTGGAAGGAAAATAATATTATAGAAATATCTGTTTTCTTTTTCACTCAGAGAACAATTTGAGATAGAAATACTGACTTTTTGAGTGCAGCTATATCTACCCCTCTATTTTTTTCGATATTAATCATTTTAATCCTGTGCCTGGAGTTTATTGAAGATGTAATTGCCTGAAAAATAAAAACCCTAACCGACTTTACAAAGTCAGTGGAAAAATATAAATCTTTGACTGAAAATCCAAAAGCCTTTAACAATGCTTTTACTTCAGGTATCCAGATAATATAGATATTCTTTGGTCTTTCTGTTAATGAATAGATTACAATAATTGATCCCATATATCAATTATATTTGTACTTTTCTCTATTTAGATTCATAAATGTATTGAGAATTTTTGAAGTCCTGAGATTACAAAGATAAGATTATCATCATCACTATTAACTACTATATTTTGAGCCCCTGATATATATTAAGACTGCACTAAGTCCTTACACATACTGTCCTTTTTGATAGTGCTAACAAACCCATGAGATACAGATAATTGTCTGTATTTTACAATTGAGGATACTGAAAAGTCTTGATTCTAAGAGCGTTTACAGGCTATCGATTCTTTGTTTTATCATTTAAAGCAAATAATTAAAAACAAAGGAAATACTATGGCTTGATTATTTTCAGATGTTCTGAAAAGTTTATTTTCAACTATTTAAAATATTTAAAGTTGAATATTAAAATATTGATTTTTCACGCCATATACCACAATGAGCTTCACAGTGAAAGAAACATAATTAATCCAGATTTTGCTAGTACAAAGCAGAAAGAAAAGGATGCTAGGCAAGCCTCCAGGGGAATAAAAGTACATGGCATATGAGGGAAACAACAAAGAGTTTATTCTGCTGGAGTAAAGAGTGAACAGGAAACATTTTCCAGAAAACACATCCAGAAACATAGTGTGGAGCAAACTAAAGGGTTTTGAGTTCGGACAATGTTCCCGTGCAGTCAGTGGACAGCCTACCTCTCGGATCATTTTTCCTCAGTTTCTTTATTTTTTAAACTTTCAAACACTTTTTTAAAAATTGTTTTCTTTCCATAGGTTTTGTGGGAACAGGTGGTATTTGGTTACATGAGTAAGTTCTTCAGCGAGCCGTGAGATTTTGTTTCCTTTTAAATACTCTTCCCTGTATGCATTCTTTTAATGGTGATGTTCTTTCAGATGGTTTTCCCCAAAATATACAATGTATCTGGTCAATTTCTTCCATATTTGGTAATTCACTTCCCCGTGATATTCATCAATAACAAATCTATTTCTCTGGATAGGATCCCTTTTCTAAATTTCAAGCCTATATATTATATTGGTTGTGAAACCTTTACTTGAATATAGTGGAGGCACCTCAAACCCAACAGACTGAATTTGATCTCCTTCCCCTATTCCCATTGCCTCTTGTTCTCTCTGTTTCTCCTGTGTCCTCCTTCTCACTAATCATATCACTCTTACACAGCACTGAACACTCAGCGTCTACCTTGCCTCCCACATCCAGTCAAGGTCTACAAATCTTGTTTACTCTCCATTTAATCTCTCCATCATGACAGCCGTCATTGGAATCCAGATGAATTTCAACACCCCCAGTACTATGTTGGTCACCCCGTAGCCAATTATAGCTTAATGAGGATATATTAAAAAGTATAACTGGGAACAAGACAAGAGAATATATGAATATTCAATTTATATGCTTAGTCTCTGAGACACCAAGAATTATTTAAAATGCGTCAGATCACAAAGCATCAGAAGGGGGAATGAAATATGACTGTTAAGCAAAGTGAAAGCCATTCGAGGAGCAAAGATTTTATTTTCCAAATTCTGGAAGTCCCAATCAGATGGATATAAGCAAGTGTATTTCTAGTTTTGTGTTCTACATTTTCAGTTCATCTCTTTCTTTAGCAAGTACTCATGCTGCTCTTCGGATTACATTTTGAATTTAAAAGCCTCTAATTGATGCACTAGACCTATTTCTGACTAACTTCTGTAAAGTTACAGCTTTATTTTGAAAGAAGAGATTAATTGTCAGCTCAGTTAGCAAGAGGGAAGAGGAAATTTTTGTGACACTTAATTACAAGTTTTTAGAGATGTTATCAATATCGGCAGAGAAACTCTTGAAATGTGGCGAAAAGTAGTATTTTTATTATCATTAAAAGAACCAGATAATAGAAGAGTATCTCTTCTGCCTTTATACCAGCTTTCTGGCTTAAACAACAACAAAAAAAGATGAGCTGAATTAGAAGTATAGCTAGAAAACAAAAACCATTGTATCGGATGAACAAAAATCTCACCAAAGCATAACCCAAGGCAGTTTGCACGCTAGCTTTATATTAAGAATGACAAAATTGGCTACATCACCTTCTATAATTTTTGTCAATCTATTCAAATCCTAGGAAATGTGCAACACTCTGCATTCTGTTCCATATATTTTGAGATTATTGAATCAACTAACGTAATTCCATAAAAACTGGTATCTGGTAAGTTTGCAAAAATTCTTAGAGCTATATTAAATAATCTGACTATATTGAATATTTGCATTTGGAAACCAAACTTGAAATAGGAATTCCTTATTCACTATGATTAGCTTGAACATATGAAGACTCAGAGCTCTAACTCAAGCAATAATTCTAATTTAATTATTGTAATACTTTCTGATGGTACCTGAAAACTAAATAAAAATTAGATCTTCACTTTAATTTGAATATTCAAGAGAAAAAAGAAACATGATTATCTGTTAAGGCTGACCATTATATTGACTTAAATAGAGTGTTTATTTTAGACATTTCTCATTTTCTACTATAGAGAATTTTCAAAGTATTTATTTAGTATTTCAAAGTATTCATTTTCTCTGCACACACCACACCATTTGAAAATTTGAACTGATTTATTACTGATTTCTCAAAATTGAAACCTGGAATAGTCTTGGTTAAGTTTAACAGTATGGTATAATATGTCATAGCTCAGTTGTTAGGTGGTAGAAACATTAACTCAATGTTTAATATAATGCCAAACTGACTTTTGTAAATTTAAATGCTATACCCTTCAAAATATTCAACTCAAGATCTTGTTAGCATTTTACTATCACCATACATTTTGCAGATGGTAAAAGGCATAAAACATTCCATCTTTTCTCCATGGGAGATAAGAATCCAAATTTGTGTTGTCTATCTCCCCATTTCATGACAATCGAATGCCATTATTCCCTTAGAAAAAAATAACAATGAAAAATTTTAAGGGTCTTGCTACCATGTGCTTCTGTATGCTTAGCATGTGAAACACTATAAAAGGCTACAAATGATTGTTATCATATCTAATGATACTGCAAAGCCTAATTACTGCCATTGATGTAGGCATATAATGCCAGATCATTTTCTCTTTGTCTCTGTTCTCTTTCCATTTAAAGTCTAAACCATATTGTCCTTTACCCTTTACCCTCAATCTTTTATTTTTGGCTCTAAAAACTGAAGACTTATTTCACAATCTAGATCTGTTGAAAATATTTAAGTCCATTCCAAGGCTTTTTAAATGGCTAATAGATTGCGAAAACCTTCTTTCAAACAACTTAAATGCAAAATAGTAAAATGACTGTAGTATTGATTATCTTAGCAGTACATCACTTCTCAATGCAAATCGGTACTTTATCATAGATAAATCTTTTAATCACATAGAGATTGGCTGAAATCCTAGTAGTCTTTTCCATGTCTGCAATTGCATATTTATTTTTATATTTTATCACTTCCTCAGTCTTTCTTCTAAAAATCATATACTGTAACTCTAGATGAATCAGTTTGTTGTGGTTCCCCCACAAAATAACTTTACATTACAGAAATACAAGGAAAAGGAGAATAGAATTTCCTAACATTAATCTTTAAATATTAGACTATTCCACTGCATGCTAGTTCATGTACAAATGCATGCACCCTTTAAAAGTAGTTCTAGTAGATCAGCAGTATTTATTTTTATTATATACATAGTATTTCCTGAATAAGTATAAATATAAAACCAGCAATAAATTTCTAGTGTTCATATCCCATAGAAAAATGCAAAAGTCACACCCAAAATTATTTATCTGACACAATTCAAATTAATAGTGCTAGTTTAACATTTTGAATAATATTGTTTTGCTGAAACTAATGAGTTTTTATATATTAATCCAATATCATGAAGGACCAATGTAAAAATGTACACAAAAATACATTTCAAAAAAATTAAATAACATTTTCAAAAATTGTTCATTGGGAATGTAACTCATGGTACATTCACCAATAATGAATCATTATCCAAGTTGGTACCCCAGAAAGACAGAATTTAAAATGCAAACATACAACTAAATGCTAAAGCACAGGTCTTTTGAGTTCAGCGTAACATACTTCTCTACTTATTCTTTCAGGGCTCATCATCATCCAAACTAACATGAAACTTATTCTAAAATTCTTTATAGAGCTCCATGGACTTCCTCTGGCTCAAATGCTTCATTCTTAGATCAAATTTGTTTCTCTTCTTTTTTTATTAGTCCATTACACTTACTCTGTTATACCATGCTATTTTTGTGGTATCAAATCAAAATCTGAATTGATTGAATAACTTAAAAATCAAAGCGATAGTCTACAAAAATTGCTGCCAATTGCAAATTAGTTCAAAAAATAAGGTTTTTAAATAACTGGTAGAAATAATTCTGCATGAATACAATAGTAGATGCAGAATGTTAGCATTTTAATTTTTAGAATATGTCAACTGAGCAACAGCCAACATGTCCTCTAATGTATGAAAGTAAAATACTGTCACTTCAGGTAACCACTGGACTCCTATGTGATCATAAACATGAAAACAAATGTTGGGACTAGCTAGAGTGTCGTCCTTGGCTACAGACTGACCCTCTACAAACTGAAATATTTCTATATAAACGCTTTAATTATCACTGAAAGAGAAACCCAAATACAAAACTTATCACACCAAAATATTTCTCCTATAGTGTCTTTTTTTTTTTTTAATACAAATCGACCTTAACAAAATAGATTAATTCTGAAATAAAATTTACTTTACAAGCAGGGTGAGGTGGCTCACGCCTGTAATCCCAGCACTTTGGGAGGCCGAGGCGGGTGGAACACGAGGTCAAGAGATTGAGACCATTCTGGTCAACACGGTGAAATCCCGTCTCTACTAAAAATACAGAAAATTAGCTGGGCATTGTGGCACGTGCCTGTAATCCCAGCTACTCAGGAGGCTGAGGCAGGATAATTGCCTGAACCCAGAAGGAGGAGGTTGCGGTGAGCCGAGATCGCGCCATTGCATTCCAACCTGGGTAACAAGAGCGAAACTCCGTCTCAAAAAAAAAAAAAAAAAAAAATTTACTTTACAGAGACCAATATTAGTCACTTCCTGATAATTGAGAACATCCATGAAACCACAGGAGAAAAATATGGCTTAGTCATACACAACCACTTTCAGAGTCTGAGTAATCAAACTGTATATTCATGGTTTTTGCCTGCCTTTGTGAGTGTGAATTCTGCTGTACTTTGACTCTTTGTTTTATTAAAAGATATTATCATATCTTTGTGCTTTAAAGGTAATAAAAATGTATGTATGTAATAGTGTGTTTATGCTTGTTATGGGGTAATTGTAAAAGCCCATTACATTAAAAATAATTTTAATTGTGATAAAAATGTACTTACCATAAAATTTACCATCCTAAATTTAGGTGTACAGTACAATGACATTAAGTATTCACATTGTTGTGCCATCATCATTACAATGCATCTTCCAAACCCTTATCAACTTGCAAAATTGAAACCCTATAGTCAATTAAACAACAGCTCCCCACTCACCCCTTTCTCAGCCCTTGGAAATCACCATTGTACCTTCTGTCACTGTTAAATTGACTACTCTGGGTATCTCATATATGTAGAATAATGCAGTATTTTTCCTTTTCTAACTGTCTTATTTTACTTAGGATAATGTCTTGAACAAGACTTATACATGATGCAGCATGTGTAAGAACTTCTTCCTTCTAAGGCTGAATGATATGCCATTTCATGTACATACTTCATTATACATATCCTTATCCACTGATGAATAGTTGGCTTATTTCCAACTTTTGCTACTGTAAATGATGCTGCTATGAATGTGGGTATACAAATATCTCTGAGTCCCTGCTTTGAATTCTTTTGGATTTATACACAGTAATGGAATTGCCACATCATATGATAATTCTATTTTTAATTTTTTTGAGGAACACGTTACTCTATTTCACAAGTGGTTCCAACGTTTTATGTTCTCATCTGCAGTGTACAAGGGTTTCAGCTTCTCCATGCCCTCACTAATACTTAACTTTTTGTTTTCTGATGAAAGCCATCTGAAATGGTGTGAGATGAAAAGCCTATTACTTTTGAGCAAAGACTCCATTAAAGTTCTTTACAGGATTTTCCTTTTCCTTTTTTTTTTTATTTTGAGATGGAGTCTCACTCTTGTTGCCCAAGCGGAAGTACAGTGGCGCGATCTCTGCTCACTGCAACCTCCACCTCCCGAGTTCAAGTGATTCTCCTACCTCAGCCTCCTGAGCAGCTGGGACTACAGGCACATGCCACCACGCCAAGCTAATTTTTGTATTTTTAGTAGAGACAGGGTTTCACCATGTTGGCCGGGATGGTCTCAATCTCTTGATCTTGTGATCCACCTGCCTCTGCCTTCCAATGTGCTGGGATTACAGGTGTGAGCAACTGCGCTCTGCCTGCAGGATTTTCTTAGAGTAGTTTAAGTTACTTTGTTGATCAGTATTGATCAACTAGTATGTTATTTGTAACTTGTGATAACAGAATATACCTAATGCCACAAAATATTCTTCAGGGGTCCCCAACATTTTTGGCACCAGGGACAGGTTTCCTGAAAGACAATTTTTCCATGGATGGACCTGGGGGTGGGGGACAGAGCACGGGGTTGGCTTGGGGATGAAACTGTTCCACTTCAGATCATCAGGCATTAAGTTCAATTCTCATAAGGAGCCCACAACCTAGACCCCTCGCATGTGCAGTTCACAAGAGGGTTCCAACTGCCATAAAAATCTAATGCCACTGCTGATCTGACAGGAGGCCACGCTCAGGTGGTTATGCCTGGTTGCCAGCCACTCACCTTCTGCAGTGTAGACTGGTTTCTAACAAGCCATGAACTGGTACTGGTCTGCAGCCTCAGGGTTGGAGACCCCTGACTTACTTAATTATTGAAAGCAATACAGTTGTCTTTCAAATCTGAAAGTCTTTAGCTGCTAATCCTTGTTCTCATTAAAAATTGTATATCACAACTATTGATAACATGTAGTTTCTTAGGAATATAACTATAGAGTTATGGATGAGCTTTTTCATTATCTTTTTTCTGCTTATATTTAGAGTATATAAGTGGATGGCTTATTACTCATTTTGCTTCTGCCATTGACTTGTAATACCTTCCTTTAGTAGCTATTTTCATATAACCAAAGAGGAAAACATTTTCACTGTCATGGATAGTTTCTGTAAAATGTTGCTAAAATATTCAGAAGAGCTTGGCGACATCATTGTGATGACTTGCCATCTTTAATTATGTGCTTATCATTTTCCCACCACTTTTGTTGTTGACGTGAGATACCTTACATATTTCTGAGTACTTGGCACCTGTTTATGACATTTAACCATTTGTCTGACAAGATGCATAGTAACTGAGGAGACATCAGCTGAGAGAAGGTGAGATACCTCAGAAGGTAGTTTACCTCCTGAAATTCCACACTGCCCAGTTCTGGGCAGAGTACACTTTCATTCTTTCACTGGTAGTAACTAAGCAGCCCACAGAAAACTTGGTAACTTTCTCTTTAGTAAAGTCCTGGCAGCTTCATCCCGCGGTTTTAACCTCAATCTATAAAAAGTTCTGTACAAAAGTGTCCTTTCTAATGCTAAAGGAATTTTGATAAAAGTAAAACTAAAAACAAAACAGAAAAAAAGACATTATTTTTGCACTGATTATGACCAAGCGACCCTAACTACATAATACATTGGACAGAGAAGAAAGAAACCTTTACCATCCTCTGTAGGCAAATTCTTGAAGTGAGTTGCAATACATGAACAATTAGTATATGTCACTTTGTCAGATTGGAAACGGTTATTTCCCATTCATGAGAGTTCTGGCGTATGGGTTGCATAAAAGCTAATTATCTGTTAAGTGTTGATCATTTCAATTCTACCTTTTGAAAAGAAATTTCAATCTTTGTTACTACTGCTAAATTTGCAAACCATTCATCAATTTTAGCCCTAAATCTAATGTTAAAGCTAAGTATTTTAATGATTCCTCACAAAAGAATTAATCCTCTACTCACAAGTATGGGGTCCACAGATTGTCTTGAATAGGCAAAGAAAATAATGTATTAATGGTCAGTGTTAGAGTTTCACTGATCTGTTACAATTGACCCTTATTTATTTATTTATTTATTTATTTATTTTAACTGGTAGCAATCACATACAGATCTGCAAAACATACTTTACTTATCAATAAGACTGTGTCCCTCAAAATTTAAAGTAATAGATAAATCATAGATATTCATGGTAGTGATTATCATACTAGAGTGAATGATGATGAATCTGTGATTAGTGTGTGAATGTCATACACTTTTCTCTGGAATTTAATTCTCATTAAGTTAAACTTGTAATTTTACCATTCTACAGTGTCAATATTTTTTATTTATATTCCTTTATTTCTATTAATATTTCAATTACAACTCATTTTCCTAATAAAACATAAAGCTTTGCCTTTATATGCTTCTTATCATTCTCTATTTCCATTATGACTATTCTTTTTAATACTGAATACAAACATCTTTATTATTCTCGCTCCAATTATTACAAACTAATGAACCACCTGCTCAATACAATAGTTTTTCATTGATTATTCTCTCCATTCATTGGTTCCTGCTTTAACATTTTCTTTGCAGATGACTTTATCCAATATGTTTCTTATTCTATCAAGGATGACTGAAATTATTCTCTAATTTCAAATTTAAGGGAGCTAATAACACTTTTTTTCCAGAATCTCTTTCACTACACTGCCATGTCAGACAATCTACTCATTATTTTATACTTTCTTGTATACTCATTTATGTTAGGATGACTGATGATACTTCATTTCTCTTATTTTATGCATGTGTAGGAATTATGTTTCTTCTTTTTACCAATTAATATGGTCTATCTCTGCTTATCTCTATGCCTGCAATAAATATACATAAAGCATGAGGATTGTTGATATAAAATAGCATCTTAATTATATTCTTAGAATATAGTAGTAGGACTATAATAAAGATTTTAGTAAGCTAGCATATATTGTCACAGGCTCTTAAGTTACATTTAGATCTGAGAGTTGATAGACATCACCCAATATTAGAGAAATAGGGAAGTCGATTAATCGTTATTATTACTTTGCTTCTCAAAAAGAATCCTTATCTTTGTATGGGTGCAATTAAGAATTATTTAATCTTTTTACTCAAAATGATAATTTTCAGTGATAAGAAGTTAATTTGGAGAGTTTCTACTTTACTTATTATTAATAACCAGTTATATGTTCAAGGCTTAGCCATTCAACAGCGATTCTAGGTAGCCTTTCCGTGCAAACTCTTTGCAGCTGTGGATAGGGAGAAAAAAAAAATACTTTCATACACAGTTTTCTTATAACTCGTAGAATGACTTGCAAGGTCATGGATGGAGCTGAAAGCCATTATCTTCAGCAAACTAACCCAGGAACAGAAAACCACACACCACATGTTCTCACTTATAAGTAGGAGCTGAACAATGAACTCAGGGAGGGAAACAATACTCAGTGGGGACTGTTGAAGTGGGAGGAGCGGGTGGCAAGGGGAGGGAGAAGGGCTTAATACCTAGGTGATGGGTTGATAGGTGCAGCACCTATGGCACACATTTACCTATGCAGCAAACCTGTGCGTACTCCACCCCTCATGTATGCCAGAATGTAAAATAAAATAAAATTTAAATTAATTAGCAAAAAAATCCCATAAAAGTAGGGAGCAGTCTGGAATCTTTAGCTGGACTTTTGCCCTCCTTCCCCTTGCAGCACTTTGTCATGATTCTCGCATACTTCAGTTTCCAACTGATGCGTTCAATCTCTGATCATCTTACATCCACCTTTCAATCTGAACACTTTTGTCATAGAAAAAGAGTATCTTCAGCATTCCTGAATCTTGGCTTGAATTTTCTGTTCCTTGGATTTTGCTGGTTCTTGCTAAGTATCTGGGGTTCTTGCTAAGTATCTGGGGACCTGATTCTGACACTCTGACTCCTGGCTCTTCCTCAATTTGATTTTCTGATTTGGGATTTTCATGCCTATATATTGGCCATGGTTTTAAGTCTTCCTGAACACAAGATTTATCTCCATCTGGACTGAAAATTTGCTTGGTCAGTATAAGACAATTTTTTAAAAACTTAATGAGAAAGATGACCAATTAAGCACATTGTCTACACTCCTCTATGTGTAAAAAAAAAAAAAAAAAGAAAAGAAAAAAGTAATTTTCATTGTTTACAGATGACATACTATATTCCTAGAAAATCTAACTCTAGGAACAAAAAATACAATAAAATAAAGAGTTTCATAAGTTGGACTGAATACAATATTAACTTATAAAAGCCAAACTCTTTTATATAATGCACTTCCTACACACTACCAACAAGTAGGAACTGTAACAAAAAAGATTCCATTCACAAACAATAAACTATAAGAACAAAAACATAAAATATACAAGAATATATACCTTATGAAATATATCTTGTAATATACCTGGTAAGATATAAATCTTATATCTTTCTTATATGTCTTACTTATATTTCTTGTAAGGTATAAATCTTATATATCTTGTAAAGGTATAAATCTTATCTGTTTCATAAATCTATAGAAATCTTATATATCTTATAAGATTTAATAAAATGAGTTTAATAAAATAAGTTGTTTTACTCATTTATTTTCTTATTTTACCTACTTATATTTCTTGTAAGAGCCTTAGAAGAAATATAAGGTTTATATGAATTTGCATAATATATATATATAATTTTTTAAGACATATAAGTGGGTAACATGAGAAAATAAGTTAAATGAGTAAACTTTACCAAAGATCAAAAAGAAACCCTTGCTCAATTAATTCCCTAATGGGAAAGTTTAAAAAAAATGTTATATATCCACAAATCAATCTATATATTCAACAGTCTCTCAAGCAAATATTGCAAAGGGATTTCTCAATAAAATTTGAAAAGTTGATTTTAAAGTTTGTATTGAACAAAATGTGTACAAAATAGTCAAAGCAATTGTGAAAAAATTGATCAATAAAAAACTGAAGGCATAACTTGCCTCCTCAGATATCAAAATTCACTATAAGTAATTAAAATACTGTGATGTAAACATGGTAATATAATATAGACCAATAAGCTATGATAAACCTTATGTGGGAATTTTGTGTGTAACACAGTGACATTCAAACTCAATTCATAAGAGGAAAGAACTGTGCCAAAAAAAAAAATATCGATAGATCATTGGCTCTGCATTTATTAAAGAAAAATGCTAAATTCATACCTCATAAAATCCACAAAAATAAATAGCGATGGTCAGACAAAAAAACTATAAAAATATTAAAAGGAAATATAGGCAAATATTTTCATAAAGTAAGTTAAGCCTTTATAAGCAAAGCATAACACACAGAGACCACAAAGGGAAAGAATAATAGTTCTAAACACAAAAAAATTCTTTAAACGTCAATATTTCAAATGAAACTGTCTCAGTTTAAATTACTTGGGAGGAAAGCCTGAGATAAGTCTCATGTACATGTAACTTAAACCGGATTTCAGTACAAGTAACTAATTTGAAATTATCATAGAGAACAGGGATGAGGAAGGAGAAAGGAAATGAGGAAAATACATATAAGGGTATTTAATTTCTTGAGGCTAATGTTGTAGTAATGGGATCTCGATTGCTTCCCTCAATTTCTCATGAAAAGAGGAAACAAGGCATTTAAACCCTGTTTCCTGCCCCACCTTGGTTGAGGATCACCCTTGGAGGTCTATCTTCTCCACATTTCTGGGCTTCACTTGCACAATGACTGAGTGAGCTCTTGGGACTTCAGAAGAGGGCAGGGAAAAGCAGAGCTTACGTTGAAGGTAATATTATGTCAATATGGGTCTGAGCTTGCACAGAGCTCTTAGCATTCAGTGTCTGAAATCAGATGTGGGCCAATGTGACGTGACTCCATGCAATGAAGCACTGACCGCACTCCACCTTTTGAACCACTCTTCTCCACTAGTGTCCTACATTAAAATCACTCTGTCACTAAATTTTCAAATTGGTGGCCACAGTCTTTAAAAAAAAAAGGCTGATTCAGATGGTTTAGTGGAATAAGCTACAGTAACCAGAGTTACACTGCGTACAAAGTCATCATTTTCTCTTCCTTTACCATGAATCTAGAATTCTTAGGCTTATACCCTATGGTTCCTTCAGGCCCTGACAAGGGGAATTACCCACTGACAGTCTTAACTTCAGTTAAGGTCAAATCCTTACCATCTCCCTCATACAAGCTTAGGAAGCAGAAGCTCTCATTCACAAAGCCTTCAGTTGTGTGAACAAAGAACACCAATTCCTAGAGTGTGCCACTGAAGTTGCAATGGGAAGGGTTAATCTTACTTTGTCCCCTTGTTCCTTGAATCTGTGTATTCTGACTATTGAAGATACAGCCTCATACAGAAGTTTGATCAAATTATATAATTTCTCCTGAAAAACAGCAGCAAGGCTTTGTAAGGCATCATTTCCAAGCAACTATAGCTGTGATTTAAATAAGGCTATTTCAAAGTTCTATCACAATGGCTCCTTGATGAGTAAATCCTATTGTCATGTCTAAGAATTTGATTTGATGGATCCCACATCAGTAAATCTGACATTCCCTAAACTTTCAGAGAATGATGCTACCTGAGAGTAGTGCCCTACTGTAGGTAGAGCAGGCAAATTCATATCTAAATTGAGTGTCGATTTTAGTAAGAATGGTTCACTGCCCTCTGCCATGCTAAATAAGGTTCTTTATAATAATATGACACTAAATAGATAGCTGATTTGCTCAACAATGTGCTGTATCAAGAACTCAGGATTGGACTCTGCTGCTGATAGGGCAGGCATTCAGCTGTATCATCCTTGGAAAAAGAAGGCCCATATACTGGACCCGTGAAGAATCTTCATCTATGATACCAAGGCTATTCAGTTAATGGGCCTTTAGAGCTAGCAGTAGTTTGAGGACAGAGGCTGAATGACGTCTATCAGATGATTCATCCTGTCTACTGGTTGTCAGTGCCTCCTCTGTGGTGATCCTTTTTATTGAACAGAGACATGAGACATGAAAGTCTGTGATTATTCCCAAATGTCCGTCCACATGGCTCTTTAAAGACCTTCTTACTCACAATATTCCAGTCTTTCTCCTCACAAGCCCTTGTCAAAAATCCATAAACTTGTTTTATAAAACTACATTTAGTAAATATTTTAGGTATTCTGTTCCATGCAACCTGTTTTATAATGATTCAACTCTTTTTGTAGCACAAACCATCCATGAAGATTACATAAATAAGCATGGATGCATTTTAGTAAATTCGTATTTATGAAGACTGAAATTTGAAGTTCATATGATTTAAACACAATTTGAAATATTATTCTGTTGAAATAATTTTCCCTTATTTTAAAATGTAAAAATCATTTTAAATTCACAGGCTATGTAAAAATAGGTAACAGTCCACATATGGCTTGCAGGACATAGCTTGTCAACCCCTGTTCTTGACAAATGAGCCAAGCCATGCACAGTTGCATAGGAAATCGTATATAATCTTACCTCAGGCCATTTTTCCATTCATATGAAAGGGAAAACTATGTATACTGTTCATAACTTTGCCTGATGAAATGATCTCCTCTTATCAGTATCTTTTAAGAGGGCTGTAACATCAATATTCCCTATCTGCCTCACACTAGCATATTAAGCCAGCGTACATATGAACTAAGCCCAATTTATCCCCTATTCCATCAGCTCGCTGAAGAGAATGCTCCGTACAGATTGAGGTGGCATCAGTAAAACAGTGATATACCAGTTCTTTGAAACTGTTTGGGCCCAATCCCTGATATACAATTTCCATCTTGCAGTGAGTCACTGATACATCTGCCAGGCATAATAACTTGGTAGATAAAGTGACAAACCTTTCCCCTAGTGGGCAGCTCTGACCCCAGGGCTGCTTAATGTATCATGGTAAGGCACTCAATTGCCAAAAAGGCTAATAGCCTCCAGGAGCTGCTTTTCAAATGGTAAGTAGTTTTCTGCTGCCAAAGGTATCCACTTCCTCTTCATACCAGGGTGAATGTACAGGAATTCTCCTACTGGGGCTTTCTACATGTAGCACCACTGGATTTGCTGGGTCCTTGAGCAGGAGGACAGTTTATACAACAGCTTAGATATGATGAAGGATCCCCTTTTTCGTTGGACCTCACTCAAAATTAGCAGTCTTTCAAATAATCAAACAGCCATTAGATGGAACAGTGATTAGTATGATATGCACTGCTCCAAAATGCAAACTATCCGAGTGCTCTAAGCCAAGCACTGTGCATTTTCCTAAGAGTTGATGGTTGTAAGGTGCAACGATTTGTTTTTTACCTTGGGAGGATGTTCCAGTAGGACCCCAAGTTATTCCCTTAAGTTTCATCAATTTGGCAAGTCTCTGAATCTTTATAGGATTCACTGCCCATCCTCTCTGGCACATGTGTTTCAGAAAGTCATTCAGGGTATTGACCAGTTCCTTTCCATTAGGTCTGATTAGCATGATGTAAAAATAGTGGCCATGATAATTATGTAGACTGTCAAAATTATCAAAGACCCTAAAGACTATATTGTGGCAGATGCCACAGATATAATAGAGCTTTGAGGAAATAAGTGAAAGTGAACTGTTTTCCTTCACGTAAAATCAACTGTTTTTGATCTTGTTCACTGATACAGATGGAAAGGAATACATTTACCAGATCAATAATCACATATCAAGTACCAGAGGCTGTATTTCTTGATTCAATAAAAATACCACATCTGGTGTAGCAGCAGCAATTGCTAATACAATTTGGTTAAGATTACAGTTGTTTACCGACATATGTTATGATTCATCGTTTTTTTTTTTCTTTATAAACCATATAGGTGATTTGAACAGGAATATATTAAAACCACTACTCTTGAATCTTTTAAGTTTGAAACAAAAACCAACACCTTGAATTCCATCTGGGGACTGTGGACAGGATGGCTTGTAGACTCATTCGGATTTACTATCAGTAAGTCTAATTATTTCTTCTAAGAAAGGAGTGAAAGACATTATAGGCAGATCTCTTAGTACCCTTGAAAGCTGAAGCTCTGTATCCCATATCCATCAAAAGACCAAGCACCTCTGCTTTTCCTGGTTACCTTTAAGCTTGATAATTGGTACAGGTCTCATTGGGAAAAAAAAAAGCTAAGAAATATTTATGTGTACTCTTGGAATGTTGTTACAAAAATCCTCCTCAAGGGAACTTGATCTTTCCTTCAACTGATTGCTTCTGAGTGGTTCTGTTTTGAAACAGAATGAGAGACTGAATTTTTCATTGTGCCACTCACAGATTTCTTCTTTCCAGCTGTCTATTTCATTTTATTATAATATTTTTGGTTATACAAGTCAAGACATACCATCATTCTCACCCTATAAACACCGTGGTCTAACAGTCATTGCCAGAGATTCCTGTAGGTGAAGGCAACCTGATTTTCACTGTAACCCTGATGCCCATTTTAGTAATGCATCTCATTCACCTCTAATGCCTAAGAATCTCCTCCTGGCCTCTGATCTTCCATGAACCTATCGTTGTTAACCTGTTTCCATTTCAACCTACTCTACTGTCAACACTGGCCTTCAGAGCACAGTAACCACTGAGCTTCTCACCAATGTTAGTGTGTCCCTTACAGGTCCATTATTTATTGCTTTATAATGAAGTGTCCTCTGGACTTTCACAGCAAAGTGGTTTTATGTTTTCATATAATAAATCCATCTAATATTCTCTCCTCTGACCTCATTCTTAATACACTCACAAGACATTTACTGCATCTCTAACTCATTCACTGAAGGCCGTCATCAAGCCCAAGTTTCAAGTAGCCATATTGGAAGCATATAAGATGGGTTTCAATTTTCCTGGCAAAGGAAAGCATTCCTATGCCAATAAACTCTCCCTTCTCCAGTCTTACATTCTGAACCCAACCCCACTTAGTTCAACACTGTCAAGATCCACTCTGTGCATGCTCTACTGTTTCCTGCCTACAAATTTTAGTCAAATCCTGCAATTGTCAACAAAATAACTATTTCAGCCAAGAGTTGGGAACATTCAGGATAATTTTCCACTCAAGCTGGGCTCTACCATGACTTTAGTTATTGGCTGAACACAGCAAGAGAACACAAAGATGGAATCTTGAGACTATCAAGCATTAACTATAGGACTTCTGCCTTAGATGATGTCTTTGTATGTTATGGTAAGGGCATCCTGCCCTTCTCTGCAACTGGGGAGAAGCAGAATAAAAGGTTGGATGTGGAATTTGGTAACATTTTGGAGTTAAAAGTTTTCAAGCATGTTCATCCAACATCAGAATCTGAATACTCTCCTATCTGCTTTCTGACGTTAATGTAATTGACCTACTGAGACTGACATACAGTCTCCTTTTCAGTGTTGCCATCTTAGAATTAAACTCTATCTAGGCTTCCCTTTGGCTACAGAAGATCAGGGTCTGCTTAAGGAGAGGAGTCTACCATTCTCTTTTATTCCCCCGGAATTCTAAAGCAGTTAACAAAAGTCAGACAATCCACAGTCTCATAACTGTCATTGTTTCTATCTCATTCAATTGCTAGTGGTAATGCATAACCAAATTCTTCAGCATTATCTTATAACTTATCCCAATAAGACACAAATGAGAGTTTATAAAATTGCATCCATCACTACTCCACGTATCAAAAGCACCACTCCACCAACACCATCCTATAGTATTAACCCACTCATCAAATGCAGTGTGGTAATTATTGCTAAGTGACTAGTGAATAAATGATCCCACCCCAGTATTCCATCTTCACAGTTTGTTTACCAGGGCCAACTCCAGTATCAATTGTCTTAATTTCAACTCACTTAAAAGCAGAGCCTAAGAGTTGGGAACAGGCAATTTATATAAAAGACGAACCTAAGAAGCAGGAGTAGTTATTTGGGAAGGTAAGAAAGAGAAAGAGCAAAAGCAAATACAAGAATTACAAGTAAAAGTTATATACAGAGGCCACAGCTGCAAGCAATGGGAGAGCTCAATTACTTGAACACATTTGAGAAGCCTACATAATGCCTCTTGGAATTGCCTAAAAAAAGTAAGGGATTCTGGAGCATTTATCCTCTGCCTCCTATCACCCACTGGCTGGGGGATTCCCTTGGAGACATTATCACTCTTTCAATTTCTGGGCTGTAATTACATACTGGCTGAGGAAGCCCCATGTCTTTAGACAAGGTCCCGAGACATCTTGATGTGGGACACTATCCACCATGACCACAGCAGAAGTCAGAGCTGAACCAAGGGGTGTTAAGTAAAGACACTGAAATTCTTTACTGTAGATATTATTTTAAAAATACAAAACTGGAGAGTAGCGATAAAATGTTTTGATGCATTTAACACCAAAAAAATTATGACTGGAATATACAGGCCCCCAAATTAAAAGGGATTGATTGTAAAGGATATAAAGCTACATAAGATAAAATGGAAGATAAACATGGAGAGATACTCAAAATACTTACTGATTAGGGAAAACAAATAGAAGACCAATTTTTCATCATTTTCATCCATCAGATATAGAAAAAATTAGATAAGCCTTTTCAAATGTTGGTTTGAAAGTTTACCATAAGCCAGATGTTCTCATAAGTGTTCAATATAAACTGTCTTATTCAACTTTTATACCATCTTGTGAAGGCAAAATTATTAGTCTCATTTACTTCTAATAATCTAACAACCAAAACTAGAGAGATGGTTTTAAAAATAGTGGTATATTAATACTATTGAATACAATGCAGTCATACTATATGTGTTGATCTAAAAAAAATCTATAAGTAAAAAATGCAAATTGAAAAATATGTTATTTTCCCATTTTTGTGAAAACAGGATGAAAAGGAGAAGAGATGCATTTATATGTATGGGTAGATACAGACCAATGCATAGAAAGGAGACTAAACGCATTTTGCATACGTTACCTCTGGGAAAAACAGTTGAAGTTGGGGAAAGAATAGAAAAAGGTAACTTTCATATCTCCTGTGTACATTTTTATATTGTCTGCATCTTTTGGAAATAAATTTGTGCTTGTTATTATTTTTATAACCAAAATGTTAAAAACATCAGTGACATCTAGCTTCTGATAATGAGTCTGTTGAGAATGAGCCTAGGGAGAAAGAACTTAAAAGTGTAAAATGAAAGCCATTCTTTGCCTACCTGCTCTGCCTTAATTTTTCTTTCTCTTAAAAGAGAAACTCAGAAGATCTTTTTTCCAGAAAGCCTATTCCTGCAAACATAATACCAAACCGAGTTTTATTACTTTTGTTTGAGAATTTTTGGCATACTGATGCATACACATAACTGCATGCATACATGTACATGTATTAGGTTCAACTACATGAAATAGTCATTTTTGAAGATTACAGGTAGTTGATAGTGACAATTTCATCTGTTTAAACTCTCTAAAATATCATACTACCACCAGAATTAACTAGAATGGTGTCACTTTCTAGCTCTTTATTTCTCAAATAAAAGTTCAGATAACTGTATCCTATTCTTGTCCCTAAACAGATGCTAACATAATTTTACAGCTATAACTCTGTAACTCCTATGCCATGAAATTAAGAATGTCTTAATTTTAAAAAGATAAAATTAGAAAGTTTATAAAATTGCATGCAAAATTCAAGCTTCAGCGTTCGTTTTTTTCTCAGTTCCTCGAAATCTTACAGTGAACTTGTCTTCCATTCTAGTTAGCTATTCCTGTGTTTATGCCTAAGGCATCAACTCTCATCTTTCTAATTCTTTCCCTTCAATATCCCAACTCCTACAATCTTTCTACCCAACTGAGATTTTCAACCCATTGACTAAATCTTACCCATCAATCATGCCTCCTTCTCTCCCTGCTCGACTTAAATTCCATGGACATCCACTATAATTTTTTCTGGCATTTTCACAATTTCTTGATCATTTCTTGCTCATACTCCTTTGGCTAATCCAGATTAAGTCCAGTTTTTATCCTACTTTATGCCTATACCCAGCTGAAAGTGAAAGTGAAAATGATGAGAAAAACAGGCAGCATGCTCACTGGCTCCACTTCTTATTTCTGAGCACCACCTCCAGGTGGGCCCTAATGCTGCCGGCCATTCATACTGTGTTTCCATGGTCCATTCACTCTCCCCTATAATAACCTAATATTTCAGCCCGACCTTGTTCCCTCAAACCTCAAACACCTCTGCGCCCACTCACACTCTCTGCTAATGACCTTGCTTCCCAAATTCTCTGAGTAAAACTGAAGTAATCAGTGAGGAGCCTCCACTATTGCACCCCTACGCTTACCCACCTACCAGTATCTGTGCCCCTTTAACCCACCTTTCTTCCTGTTCCTACCAATGCCCTCTCTGTTCTCTTTTCTGCAGCCAGCCTCTCCACATGCATGCTTGCTCACATCCCTTCCATGGACATAGTCCCAGCCCTTCTTCCTTCTGTCTCTTACATCATTAATTTTCCTTTCTCCTGTATCATTACTACCAACATAAAAACTTGTTGTCATATTTCCCATATTAGAACAAAACAAAGCAAAATTTTATCTTGACCTCACTTTCTGTGCCAACTCTGACTTATTTCTCGCCTCCCATTTAAAGCAAAACTCCATGAAAAGCAGTCTGTATTCTCTCTCTCCAACTTTCCTCTCCTCCAACTTTTCCTACTTCTGTCAGGTTTTATCCCCTATTCTTTACCAAAACACTCTTTCTAAGGCACCCAATGACCTATGCATGCTAAATATGTCTGCCAAATTTCTTCATTCCTATCATCAGCATTTGACATAGTTTATCATGTTATCTTTCCTAACACTATCCTTCGCATGATTTTCCAGACACCATAGCCTCTTGGTTTATCTCTTGCCTCACTTTTTCTCATCTCTTCTCTTTATACGTTCATTGAGATGATCTCAACCAACTCATGATTTTAAATATCGTCTATAAGCAGATGATATCCAGATTTAAATCTCTGGCTCAAGCCTCTTTCTTGAATTCTAGATTCATATATCTAATTTCCCATGCAACATCTCCACTTAGATTCCTAACAGTGATCTCATACTTAACATACCCAGGACTAAATTTTGGATACCTCTTCAAAGTTTAGTTTGGAGGATTCTGTCCCCTCCCCCCGCTTAGTCTTCTCCATCAGAGCAGATTCTACTTCTAGTGTCTTAGGCCAAATACCTTAGAATCATACTGACTCCTCTATTTGTTTTACACATCTATTAAGATTATCATTTGTTCATCATTACTTTTTATAGGGAGGAAACAAATTTTCAATCAAAACACAAGTTAAAAACCATGTTCCTAATATATAGTCAAGTTATTTAATTTAAAGGGACTACTTTGTGTCATGTTATAAAGCAACAAAATGAGCACTCTTTTTATGCTGTTGGCTTCAGAGAAAATTAAATTAAAACAATCATTGTAGACATTGATTTGCCAATATGTAAAAACATCTTCCAAATCAATATTCTGCACTTCCAAACCAACACATTTTTTATAAGGCAGTGAGCAACAACGTATGCAAACGTCAGGTGCAAATATGTTCTTTTCAATGTTACCTATCCATTTTACAAAATTTTTAAAATACCGAAGAGTATAAAGAAGAAAGTAAAAGTAAAAAATGCCGCCAGCGGTTTGCTTTATTTATTACTAAATTAATTTATTTTGGCCATTATATATACCTGAATTTTCCCATGTCACTAAATATTAATATATTATTTCAATAATTGTACTGTATATCATTTGTAATGGAATTGGGCCACATAAGAAAAAGTAATCATATAAAACAATGATTCAAACTCAATAGAAGTTTATTTCTCCCTTACACAAAGGAATTCCTGAGGCTGATAGTTTAAGGTTAGTAGAGCTTTTCCATATAGTCAGTAGAAAACTAGTCCCTTTAAGCTTACTTCTCCGCCATTTCTGGGATGTGGTCTTGAGCCATATCAACAATATTTGCCCCTAGAGCTTCAGCTACCACATCTTATGCCAGACAGTTATTTGCTTAAAGGGCAGAAGAGACACATGACCTCTCCTTTTTTAAGAAAATTTTCCAGAGCACTATGTAACAGTTTGCATCGCATTCCTAGAACTTAATTGGACCAAGCCTTAAGGGACTGAGAGAAAAGTAATCATTTTTTATCTTAGTGCTTGTGTCCACTTAGAATCTGGGATTCTGTTATAAAGGGAATGGTAGGAATAGCTATAGAAAAAGAAATAGTCTATGCCTCAAATATTTTATGTCTAAAGAAAAGAAGCAATTTAATAAAAGCCCTTGTTTTTAACATTTTGTGTTCTATTTTTGAATTTATAAAATACTTATACAATAAATTTAATTTTATAAATAAGTTTTTATATCTAAATCACATAGTAATTCTAATTATACTGAAAAACCTCAAAATTTAATATAGATACTAAGTTGGCAGGGTTGTATTAACCTTTTTAATTTTAGGAAAAATGTATGTCAAATTATACATCCAAACACAAATTATATATCTAGCACCATTATATGACAATAAATATTTGAGTTATTTGAAGAATTGTAAAAGTATCAACATAAAAGTAATGCATTTCCATAAATATATGTATACATACATATGTATATATGCAAATAATCTGTTTTTAAAAATTATTTAAAGAAATCCCAAACTTTTCCCTCATCTATGCAGACTAATTGACATTCCTTCAAGTGACTATTAAAATCTCATTCAATTTTTACATCCACTTCTCATTCAGATGCATGTACAGAATATATTGATAAAAACCAATACTTATACTAGTACAAAATATTTCCAAAAATTAAATATATTCATGTATTTTACAAACTGAAAATGGGGAAAACAATATGCCAAGTAAAAATAAACACCCAGCTTCTCCAAGTGTTTGAAAAGAAAAAAAAAAAGCACAAATATTCTCACAGCCCTTATGTATTAAAATGCATACTTATATTAGAAAAAATAAATAAAAACACTGCTAACATCTTTTACCCTGGTTGATAACATTTTAAAAATATGAGAATGATTGCAGTTTTGGTTTAGTAGCTGAAATATTAATTTAAAGCTTATAGAAAAATCCCGTTCTTCAAATCTTGTGCAAATGCTTAAATTTGATGTGTCCTTTCCCATTTTAACATCTAGCGAGGCAGCCTGTTACGAATATAAGCAATCTATTCTCATGATGCATTGCTTCTTTGGAGTAGGGTTTAATGCTTAAGGATATATAACATGAGTCACTAACTTTGATTTTGACCTAGTTTGAAGACCTATTTAGTTCTCATTAAGCTCTTCTCATAGGTAAAATAGTGAATTATATTACTAACTCTTAAATCACTTATCTAAAGAGCTATGATTTTGTGTGTATATATATATTTAGAGATTGGAAGTTCTGATGATAACAAAACACAAAGTAAAAGCATCACTGTATTTCTTTAGTGCTGGCCACTTGGGAAAGTTGTCATTATAGAGTGACAGCCACAGGCCATTTTCCCTGTTAAACACAGATGAAAACTAAGCTACTTTGATCCAATCCTTTTGAAAAGATAAGACTGGTGTTATGGTTAAAGCCTCAGCTGACAGATTTCAAATAGGACCACAGTTTGAATCTATGGGGTTTAAGAGAAAGAAAAAAGAGCTTCTGAATCTGCTTATAACAGAGCAGCTCATTTTAATGGAATAAACTGCATGGAACCTCCACTTTTCTTATCAAATGGGGCATCCTTTACTTTTACAGGACAGTCTTAATTGCTCAAGCCACTTGGTTAGAATATTATTCAGGCTAATGACCTGTCAGCTATCATCGGAAACATTAATGGCACTTTTAAAACCACCTATTCCTCAAAACTTCCTTTGTGGACTGTCTTGCAAAATGACACCCAGTTGTTGGCCCACAATAAAATGCTGTAGTAACAGTTGAGGGGTAGGGGCAGCACAACCAAACCACAATACATTGAGAATACTCGATTTTACACAAAAGCATGTGGCTTGGCTTGTTCCTGATGTCTCAGGATGCCTTACTCTCTCTGCAGCCCCCTCCACACTCATTCATTGCTGGAGGAGGTGCCAGCCCTTCAGGAAAGTGCCTGCTCATTGTTTGCAGCAAGGGCTTCTGCTCCCTTGCTAATCTCTAACCCCAGAAACGGATTTACCATGAAGCTCATGAAACTTAAGCTTTGGGACTCCTCATGTGCGTAGTTCCTTTCCAAGTACCTGTACCCAGTTATTAGTCATAACTACACATGCATTTTTTTCCCACCATTCCTTTCTCTTTCCCTGCCCCATATAATCTTCAGGCCACATATAAAACCTAGATTCACCTACAAGATTCGTGTGTATGAATGAAGGTTCAAATGTATGTATTGATATGTATGAAAAACTGAAGGTTTAGCTTTAAATTGAATCTAGATCAGAAAAAGCCATGAGAAGTATATATAATCTATACTTACACATCATTTGGTCTCTACTCAAATGATGCTGTTGGAAGAGTTCTTTCCAACTACATTATTTAAAGAATTAACATAGATCACTCCTGTCACCCCAGCTCCTTGTTTTGTATTTAGTGGAACTTGTAACTAGCTCCTTGTTTTGCATTTTAATACTTGCAACTAGCTAGCATTACACAACACATTTATTTATTTTCTTCCTCCCTACTGTAATGTGATCTCCAAATGGACTCCAAAGAGACTCCAAAAGGGAGTCTGTATGTTTTTTATCACTGAATTCCAGCATCTAAAATAGCGATCACCACACAGACTAAGGCGAGCATAGAACTTATTGTCCAAACAATAAGTCTTGAAAATAAAAGAGAGCATTATAATAATTACACCAGAATATCAACTGTAAACTCTGCCAGTTCTAGGAAATGGGAACCAAAGTCAGCCTACCCAAAACCCACATTGAATTTATTGCCACTAAGCAACAGGAAGTGAAAGAAGATGATTTGAAACTAGAATGGCTCTCTTTTTAGGTTATACCCAGGGATCTGTCTTAAATAACTCCTTGTTCTAAGGGTTGGAGGAAATCTTCCACTTGGAAAACTCTCTTTAGTTCATCCTGTGCTTCCTGTAACTCAGTGTCCTCAATGGGGAGCTATTTATTCCCCATCTCCCAACCTACCCAGAATATATTTGGCAATGTCTGAAGACGTTTGTGGTTGTCACAGCTGGGAGGGTGCCACTGGCTTCTAATCGGTAGAAGCCAGGAATGCTGCTAAATATCCTCCAATGCAAAAGTCAACCCTCATCCCCAACAAAGAATAATCTAGCGCTAAATGTCAGTAGTGCAGAGGACAAGAAATCATGTAGTAACCAAAGAAGAAACGATTGAAGATAATAAGCATTCCCATTCAGCTCCAATTTAATACTTCTTCCTATTAAATATTCTAATTTTTAATATTGTTGCAACATTAAGTATTCTTGAAGCCTAATTTTTTTTTCACCTTGGCCCAAATCAGAGCTACTCCTCCTTAGACATGGATTGTTAAGGGAATAGAAAGGGACTTGAAAGAAGAGCGATTCGCAAAGACAAGGAAAAGGTTGGAAATATTCCAAACTAAACTAATATCCTTAAGGAACCTAGAGTATATTGAATAGAGTGTGACTATCACATAACATCCTGTTATTTATAGATAATAGAAACGTAGCAACCTTATCAAATCATAATAATGCATAAGCTTTAGAATGTTTATTAGGTTTCAGAACTTTTTACTATACATAGTCTTATTTGGTCCTTGAAGACATATTCTGGTATTATGATCCATAATAACAAAGAACTTAGCAACAAAAAAACATGATTTGCTTGATTACTTATCTAGACAGAGACAAATCAGTAGAATGACCTAAAAAAGAAAGGGAAGGGTTGTGGGGGCTGATAAATAACTTAACTTCTATCTAGTATCCAGTATGTGCAACACAGTTCATGTTCTTTCACTGAATCCTCACAACCATCCTATGAGGTATCATTATTTCCATTTTACTAATTAAGGAATATGCTTATCTCAGCCAAGGCTTAAAACCTAGGTCTCCTCAGACCTTATCCAAACCTCCTTCCAGAAAACTATGTTGCTTCTCTATTTATGTGAACTCCTTTGGCTTATTTTTATTCATTTATTCATTCATTTAATTCAGCACATATTAATATTTAACACACCCACACAATGTGAGACACAATCCTAGGCCCAGGGAGAACAGCCTTGAACAAAACAAAGTGTCTGCCTAAAGGGAATTTAATTCATTTAAAAATAAAATAAAACCAAAAAAATTGCTTAGATATTCATTTCCTTCTCCCTGAGAACTGAGCCATTACCCAGCCATTCACCCTGAGAGCACCAGCTGGCACATGGTGTTGAGGGCTGTTGGGAAATTACCGTGTAACTCTTTACAAATTATTTTTGCTATGTTATGTTGTTTTGAAAATGTTATGATGTTAAAACGGCGAGGTAAACTCTTTTAGAATTTCTTAGACTGCCTTAGAAAACTAAGTTACTGACAGTACCACTGCTCCTTCTTTATGCAAAGTAAACTTTAAAGAAGACCTAAGCTGGAAGAATAAAAGAAGCCCATCAGTTTAAATAAATATGAATAATCAGGGTAATCTAGAGAAAAATTATAGGAAGGCACATGAAAAAAAAAGAACCCTAAATTGTCAGTTACAGAAAGAAACCATGTAATTTTATTACATAATTAACTGTCCTTGGCAATATGGTAACTGAAGAACAGTAAACATTAAGAAAATTTTCTTTTTTTTTTTTTTTTTGCCTTGTCTGAGTCAAGTAGAAGGAAATAGAACAGGTCTTCTGAATTTGGACCATAAGTCTAAGTTCTACTTATAATTCTGACTGAAATCATTTGTGTGCCTACTATCTAAAACAAAGAAAAAAATATATAACATGTCTAGTAATGACAAGTGTTATGAGGTTAAGGAGGGTGAAATACCAAGTGATGGAAGATTCTATTTTTGATGAGGTATTAAGGGAAGGACTCTCAGAAAAAGTGACATTTGAACAGGCTTCTTAGAAGGAGTGAGCCATGTTAACATCTAGAGTGTCTGAGGTGCCCCCCGGCCCCCACTAAAAAAAAAGATACCATGCAAAAGATCTGGAGTGGGAACTGTCCTAGAGTATTGGAGGAATAGAAAAGACATCAGGGTGGCTGGAAGAGAGTTTTCCAAGAGAAAAGATTAGAATGAGATAAAGTCAGAAAGAAAGGCTGTGAAAAGACTGTAGGACCCTGAAGGCCATGTTAAGGATGAATTGAGATGGGAGGCCAGGACCAGGCAAACTTCTATAAAATATTACTCTAGTGGCTGTGCAGAAGCAGGAAGCAGGCTCTGAGGGACAAGGACAGGATCAGGAGAACCACTTGGATTACTTTACTAGGGTGAAGGTAATGACGAGTGGGCAGAGTTCTAGACATATTTTAAAATCAGAGCATGTAGGATTTGCATGGATGGGATGTGGGATGTGAGAGCAAGAGAGGAGTAAAGAATGACTTCAGGATGTTTGGATTGAGCAACTAGCAGAATAAATTCCATTTACTGAGATGAGAAAGACTTCTGGAGGAACAGATTTTCAGAGGAAATTCAAAAACTCAGCTTTGAGGTGTTAGATTTGCAATGTCTAATTAACATCTAAATGCAGGTGTCGACTTGAAAATTCAATAGGAAAGTCTGGGATTCAGGATTGAGATCAGGGCTAGACATATAAAATTGGAACTCCGTTGGGAATCGATGCTTTGCAAAGCGCTGCAGTTGGATAAGAACACAGGGAAGAGTTAAGGAGTGAGCCCAAGGTCACCCCAGTACTTGACGTTTGGAAAGTTGAAATTAATCCAGCAAAAGAAAGAAGAGCAGTGAGTTGTGAGGAGAACTAAGAAAGAGGCCAAAGGAAATGTTTCCAAGAAAAAAAAGGAAATGTTGAACAACATCAATTCTCCTGAGAAAGCTGTATGGACCATTGAGTTTATAAGACGTGGGTTATTAGAGACATTGCTAAGAGCTCTTCCTGTTGAATGAGAGACACAAAGTCCCATTGGAATGGATTAATGGAACAAGCAGAAGTGGGAAAAATTATAGGCAGCTATTTGAGGTTTTCTGTCAAGGAGAACAATAGAAATGATATGGGAGTTGAGAGAGGAGTCAAAGGAAGTTTTTTGATTTTTTTTTAAATTGAGAGATACTACAGATAAAGATTATGACTTTTTTGTTTTTTTGAGACAGGATCTTGCTTTGTTGCCTAGGCTGGAGTGCAGTGGCACGATCTCAGCTCACTGCAACCTCTGCTTCCCAGGCTTAAGAGATCCACCTGTCTCAGCCTCCCAAGTAGCTGAGACTACAGGCATGCACCACCTCTCCCTGCAATTTTTTTTTTTTTTTTTTTTTTTTGGAGAGGCAGGGTTTCCCTATGTGCCCAGGCTGGTCTTGACCTCCTTGGCTCAAGCAATCCATACACCTTGGCTTCCTAAAGTGCTGGGATTACGGACTCTTAAATTTAAATCCAACATTTTTCAAACTGATTTCAATGTTTTCTCCTCATAAAACAGACCATCAATTTGGGTAGGTTATCAGCTGTAGATAAGCTGGCCCTGACTTTTGAGATCTGCCTCTCTTTCAGTATCCAGGAATTCATTTATTCATCCATTTTTCACCCAAATTCTTATCGGATATTTACAATATGTCAGGAATAGTACGAGGCATTGAAGATAAAAGGTTAAAAAGAAATACAGACAAGGTTTCTATCCTCATCAAGCCTGTAGTCTGATATGAAAGGTTGACACTGAACAAGAGAGAAGCCAGTTGTTTATTTACAAAAGGGGAACACAGTGGTTCACGTGGGCCTTTCCCTTACCCAGAAGTGAGAATGGAGCTGCCAGCCAAGGAAGATCTCCTTGCAAAGGCCTGAAGAATAAGCCTGAACTCGTCAGATAAAGGACAAAGCTCAAGGAGTTCTTTCCCTGCAGCTAAGGAAACAGCCTGTGGAAGGGTCTGAAGTTAGAGAGAGCTTGAAGAACTGGAGGAGCCAAAGGAAATCCAGTGTGACAGGAATAAAAAGAATCAGGGGCCAGAAAATGAGGTGGGGCAGAGAAGAGTCAAGGCAAGAGTCCTGAAGAGCTTTGTTATCCACATTAAGCATTTGGAGATTTAAGCAGAGAGAGATGCAACAGATTTCTGTTTTTATGTTGGCCTTCTGACAAACTCTTTCCCACCTTGATGCCTATGCAAATGTTTTTTTCTCTACTTGAAACACTCTTTCCATACCTTTCACATAACCAATTTATTACCGTTCTGAAGATCTAAAGCGTAGGATCACTGAGGGTGTATAATAAGTCCTCAGTTGAATGCGTTCAACGAACCACCATAACACTTGCATACCTAAGAAACAAACCTGCACATTCTGCACATGTGCCCCAGAACTTAAAGTATAATAAAAAATTTAATTTAAAAAATAATTCTTTGATAATTAAGTTTATGTGTAAGTGATTTATTGGCTATAGTCACTAAAGAAGAAGAAAAAATCAAAGATTTTGCTGAACTTTTCCAGTTTAGGAACTAGGAAAGATAGGATATATTGGTGAATCAGCAAGTTTTAAGAGAAAAAAATTATGTGTCAATATTTAATATATTGAATTTGAAGATGCTAGGAGGTCAAAAAGAGGTGGAACTAAGCTGGAGGCAAGACTTCAGAGTCTTCACATATAAATAAAAATAGCTAGCCTTGAGAAAGGATAAGCATTCGCTGTGGAAAGTGCAGAGAGTGAGAACAAACGAATATCTGTGAAGGGAGAAGAGGAAAAGGCAATAAAATACCTGACAACTATTATAATAATTAGGAAGAAAACTAGGAAACTGTGGTGTTGTGGGAAGATGGTATTTCAAGTAGTAGAAAATGTTCAACAGTGGCCAATGCTATGAAACCATCAAAGTAAAGGATGAATGTGCCCCCTGGATTTTGGGACACAAATGTCTTCAGTAACCATTGATGGGAGTAGTCTGTGTGGACAGAGGCAGATTTCTGCCAGTTGAGATGTGAGTGAATGGCAAGTGCCAATAATACCTTGAAGGTGTCAATTATAAGAATTTTGTGAAAGTTCACTCGTTGGTGGATTGGGAGATTGCCTAGTTATTTTTTAAGATTAGAGATAACAGGGTATATGTAAATTCTGATTGACAAGAACCTGAGAGAGAGAAAGATTCAGAATTCTCAGTGCCACAAGACCCTTCACGGGATGAAGAATATAGGGTCTAAAGAACAAGTAGATACAATAGTCTTGCATAGAAAGTTATTATCTGATGGATTCCTATTTGTCTGTGAAGTAAGTTGGTGTAAATATCTGCCAACCTCTTCACCTCTTACCTGAACTATTGCAAAAGTTTCCTAAGTCCTTGATAACCCCAGAATTTTCCCCATGGAAGTCAGTCTTCCCTACTGAAGAGTCTCCCTTCTTTCTTCTCCATCTTCCTTCCTCTGCATTATGTGTTTGTCATCTGTGTCCCCAAAAACATATTGCCCTCCTCACATTGTGTTATTAAGTATCCTTATTATTAATAAACTACTGTCACTCAAAACAGTATTCTCCTTGGTGCCTATTCAAGTATCCAACATATTATAGTTGCTCAATATTTCTTGAATATATTAACTTTGAGAATCTGTCACAGAGAATGTGTTTAGATAAACTGTTTAACTTGATTAATAAGTAAATGAGCCCACATTCTTATGTTTCTTTAAATCTGGTTCCAAATTATATTTATATTTGTCTTTATCTTCTAGGAACTGCTTTTGAAAGTTATACAATTACACTTTAATAAATTAGTGGGATATTTTTAAATGTCTACTTATGCTGTGAATTATCTAGGTCAACCAAGCCTGCTCTAAGATCATCTCTCTTACCCAATGATAACACCGACATCTAGTGGTTATTAATCTGAATCTTGGTTATCTACTTCATTCTCTCAAAGGAGACAAAGCTAGTTTAAAAATTTTGAAGTACAACACAAGTACTGGCTCACATATTGCAGGTATTGTTAGTCAACTTCAGAAAAAGATAGTTACAATGAGAGCATTTTAAAAATAAATCATCTTCTGTAAAGAAGCACGGAGCATGAATCTAGAAATGTGAGCTGCAAAAGGTTCCTGACTGAGGGTCCAACTCTGGAATCTGGAGTCTTTTCTGTGGAACTCTGGTTCCACAAGGCCTTAAAAAGTATGTACAATGGAGATGCTGTGGTCAAATAGAATAAATATCCAACTTTTCAGCTCCACCCCCACTCCTTTACCCTCTTTATTTAGCTGCACAGCACTTTGCACTGCTGGCATACTATTTATTTCACTTATTTATTTGCTTATTGTCTGTGTTCCCCTTCTGGAAGGTGACCTCCATAGAGGCAATGTTTTTACGTATTTTTTCCCCTTTGAAGTATTTTCAGAACTTAGAAGAATGCTCGGCCCATAATAGAAGCTCAATGAAATGCGTGTGATTGAATGAAATAAATTTGAGAAATATTGGGATGAACAAAACTGAACAAAAAATGAATTTCAAAGGGAGGCATGTAACCTTCCCCACATATCCTCTCTCCTGCCTCCACTCTTCATGAGACAAGACTAACGCTCTACTGAGCACATCTTTGCAAAGGCTGGTCCATATCATGGGCCTAAGGCCTGAATTTACTCACATTAAATTCTGTGGTTCTTACCATACTCTGTGGTACTCCTATTTAAATTAACACACTACGTGACACTAAATTGAAAACACAGAGAAAAAAATTGCACCTTTGATACTGAGTCAAATAATATAAAGAGAAAACAAAACCTACGTCCCATGACTGACTACATTTAAATGGTATTTATCTAAATCCCATGTCCTTCTGACCCCAAGGATTATCAGCATAGAAGCTGGAATTGCACATGAAATAAAAGATTGTCATGTGAAGAAATAAAGATTACATAGAACAGCACGGCACAGTTATTGCCCTCTTACATCAGAGAAAACACAGGCATGATACATAAGAAAGACAAGTCATTTCAACTGCTGCTTATTTAAAGTAGCAAAAATCCTGTATGATAACCTTTAGAGATGATGCTTGCAAAATTACATAATGACGGAACATGACCTCTAACCATCTTTGGTAAAGTAAAGGGCTTTTACTTTACCAAAGCCCTTTCTGTGTTATTCCATTCTTATTTTCGTAGCTGCATGAGGAATATAGATGATCCTTTCTGGAAACTGATTGCATGGTTTTGTCATCACAGCATGCTTGCTATTTTTCATGCGGAGAACAGGTCGTTCGCATAGCCATGCACAGTTTGTTAAATCCTTAGGAACGTTGAGAAATGCAGCATAAAACTAAGGTGGCACTATCCATTACAAGACATAGCTTGAGTCTGCACAGAAAAGTTGAATTGCCTGTCATCTTTGCACATATTGAGCTAGTCATATAGGCTTTGCATTACTTTTAAAAGTGCTGTGTATTTAACAGTCAATCTCTTTAAAATAGAAATAATTTTAAAAACAAAAACTTCTGAATATGTCTGCTTTGTTGGCAAGAATTAATCACCTTAGTTCAGGTTTGACCTCAAAATCTTCCTGGGAATCCTAGAAAACAGGTTGACCAAAAGAGTTCATCTCTGCCCCAGGACTCCAATTCTATAATTAGGTGTGTGGCTGCATGCTCTCCTGCAGAGGAGATGCTCTCCAGATTAGAATTTAGAACACCTGTGTTGAAGTCCAAGGTCAACTACTAACTAGCTGCAGGGCCAATTCCTGTAGGCTCTTTGACCTGTATCCTCATCTATAAAATGGATATTGTAATTCTGGCCCTATCTTTCTCACAGGCTTTTGAGATAATAGATACGATAGCATCTTTTGAAATAGTAGAAACTATCCAAAGCTCTATGGTGATAAGAGGATAGACATAGGTGACAGCCTGTTGTGAGAGAGAACGTGGAATTTGCTGCACTGGCATTAGGCAGGTCATTCTAAACAATGACATTGCCATTTGCCACTTCAATTAACCCTTGAGCAGCCTTAATAGCAATTAGAAGGAAGCTCATATTCTGCCTGGATAACTTTTTAGTATATTAAGTAGGCAACCAGTGCTTATTTCTTCTTTTGTCTTCAAACTGTTAACAAACCTGCTAGTAATAGCAACATACTGATGTAAAGACTATCAAATATGAAGCCATTCAATAATCTGGTTTGCAATGTTTAACTAACAAAACTAATTAGTTACCTTGGAAGAAAGGTTTTAGAAACAATAAGAGCATATTTCAAGAACAAGCTGTAGTGACTAATGTTGTATGTCAATTTGACCGAGCTAAGGAATGCCCAGATAGCTGGTAAAACATTATTTCTGGGTGTCTGTTAGGGTGTTTCTGGAAGATATTAGCAGTTGAATCAGTAGACTGAGAAAAGAAGACCCACTGTCAGCAAGGCGGATGAGCATCACACAATCCAGTGAGGGCCCAAATATTGTGGTGAGAAGAAATAAAGGTTACATAGATCAGTATGGCACATTAATTGTTCTCTTCCATCAGAGAAAACATGGGAGAAAGAAAATAGAACAAAAGGTGGAGGAAGAGCAAATCTGCTCTCTCTTCTTGGGCAGGGACATCTGTCTTTTTCTGCCTTTGGACATTAATGTTGGTGATCCTGGTCCCCAGGCCTTCAAACTCAGACTGGGACTCACACCATTGAATTGGTTCTCAAGCATTCAGGTTCAGACCGGAACTAGACCACTGGCTTTCCTGGACCTTCGGCTTGCAAACAGCAGATCTTGGGACCGCCTCTACAATCATGTGACCCAATTCCTCATAATAAATATCTTCCTACGGTGGCACTGGATCTACAACTATCTGTAGATCCAGATGAATAGATTCTATTGGTTCTATTTCTCTGGAGAACCCTGACAAATACAAAATTCTTTCCTCCTGATCCATCCTGCTTTACCGCCTTGCTCTTTTACCAGTGCCACCCTCTTCCCCACCAACTCTGTCCTTTTTACATTAATTTTGAATAAAGGAAACTTTATACTTTTCCTAGATTTCTGTGTGCATAGATCTAGGACTTTTTCTTACCATGCTCTGCAAGTTTTGTTAAAGGTGTCCCCATCCTGAGCATCATGCAATATTTGTGGCAAATGCAATTGCTTTTCTTAGCCTCCCGAAGCCCACTTCCTCTGCCACTTTCACATCTGGATCTCTGTCATGAAGGAAGGTTTTCTCTGGGCAATCTTGAACTTCAGGCCACTCTACTCCGCTGTTTGCAACTGGCAAATGTACAATATATCTGTACACACTGTCTCCTGCTTACAGAAGACAACAACTGGGCAGGAAAAAAGCAGTTGCTTGGCATTGTCCCATTTTTTTTCTAAGAGATACAGAGTCCTGGATGAGTGTGACTGGGTATGGGATGAGGGCAGTGACTGACAATGGAAACCTAGATTAAAAAGTTGTCATAAGGCTGTTCTGGCAATTGTGCCTGTTGTTGGAAAGTGCTACATTTGATGGAAGAGTGGCAGCTCTAGGCACTGGTTTGGGGTGCTGAAGTCATCATCATTAATTTCCATCAGCCCGCAATACAATTCAAATTAATAGCAATCATAATATTTGACATGAATACTTAATATTTTCTTACCTTTCAGAAAGTATAAATAAAAGCATTCCTTAAAAATCTCCTACTTTTGTTTATACTCTAAGTAAAAAACAAAACAAAACAAAAAAAATGAGTGTGTTTGCTCTGTAAAAACAGTTCTACAACTCAAACTAATTCTTCTAAGCCCTGCTCCCTCAAACACATCCCCTCAAGTCTGTTTTATGTGTATATCAATTCTGAAGGTCCCTGATGATACAGAAGTAGCTGTGACAATGATCTTCACACTCTAAAAATTGAGATAGCCTTTCACTTTGTGTGGGAAAGGCATCTGGGGTGTGGTGTATAGAGGGAAGATGAGATTACTTACACTTGAAGGTGTGACTCCTTACACTTGAAGATGCAAAGTAACAATTAGAAAAGCCATCAGGATGCCTCTCTCAGGCGTGGCCATGCAAACTCTGAATTCTCATCATGAGAGGTGCAGATAAATCTCTGGGGCCCCCAGGTGTCTTTCATATGAAAGAATAGAGATTTTTTTCTGAAAATATAACCGTTGATGTATTAAAAGCTCAGTGAGTTTAGTCACTTTTTATCTTTCCCTTTAAATCTGAATGATTGTACTGAGCTCTTAAGGTCTGTGCCAGCTAACTAGGGCATTTTAGTAATCTATTTTTAATATGTACCAACTTCTGTTCTTTTTAGTTCTGCCTTAAGACATACTTTTATCTTTACTGGTATGCAGAGATCATCAAAAAATATAAGTTCTCCATTACATGACAACTCATAATGAGCCTTAATGAAGCTTGGGAACAGCTGTTTGAAAACTCCCGTTGAATAGCTTCCTAAGCAGCATTCACTTATGATAGCCTCTCTGCTGCAACATTGCCTGAATCTCAGAACTTACCATACATATAATGAGAAGGGTGAAAATGAAATCTTTCTCCAGTTTCATTAAGTATTTTATTTTCATCAGAATGCTAATATACTGTTATAAATTAGTGCATTATGAACCATCAGCTTAATGCCTTTCACCTTTTTAATTATATTCCTTCATGGAGCAGAAAAGAAAGTAAATGTTACTATGCAAATTTTTTAAGAATTCATGTCCTCGGTGAAAATGAGAGGGGGAGAGAGAACACAGAACAAACTTACTTTTTAATTATATTGGAAACACGTTGCAACTTGCAAAATGTTGAAAATTAAGCTAAGCCCAGATGATTTCAAATAAGATCCACAATCTGAAATTTAAAGGATTTTAACTTCGCTGTGTAGGTTAATATGTGTGAAGAACAACTAAAACAAACTTCCAATATGAACTTAATCTCATTTTTTTTTCATTTACACTTTCAAATGGACTCATCTAGCTTTCCTAATTTTTCTCTCTACATGTCAAGAGCCTTAAAAGAAAAGTTAATGGTCATGATAGTTCCCTGATCTTATTTACTCCCGTGGTCATTACTATGAAAAGCTAGTTTTTCTCTATATGATTTTTTTTTTTTTTTACTTCTCACTTTAAGGGATTGATTTCATATCAATTACATCTCTAGTTGAAACTATTTCCTCTTGCCTTTGGTTGAGTGGAATGTAAATGATCTGCCTGATGCTAAGTGCAGGAATAAATTCGCACCTAGCATAGTGCCTTGCACAGAGCAGGCACTGATGGTTTGCTCAATTACTGAACAAGTCTCTTTAATCTGATCTTGAGAATATTCTAGTCTTTTGCATATTTCTTAAATTATCCTTTTAGTTGCTAAAATCATGATGCAGAGTTTAATTAGCCAACCACACAGAGCCCTGATAGATTTTCCATGGTATGCAATCACAATACATTGTGTGCTTGTTAGATATTTATGAGTCAGTCTGATAAGAATTTACTGTTGATTCACAGTAATGTCAAATAGCATTTATGTAATCTTTACTATTTTACTTCACTATCTTTATTCCCGAAAGTTTCCTGGTAAAATATTCAAAGATAAATATATAGTAATGTTTATTTAAAAATTGACATTTCCTTTTTAAATATGGGACTAATGTAGGTTTTTGTTCCTTCTCCTTTGAGCAATCATCCAAATAAAACAGATAACAAGAAATAGAAATTCAAAGGAACTAAATGACATCTGTAAGTCAAATCACATAATATGAGTAAAATCTGTAAAATGTAGCAGTAAAAATTAAAAATAAGTATAGGAAGATTCCATGAAAAGGTACCCATGGCTGCATGTCTCAGAGAAAGGCATCAGTACACTTCTCTAAAGTGAGTGGCATATACTTGTTACCAAAATGAATAATCTTTCATTTGAGTAAATGAAAATAGTATTCTCTATCTTTCTCTCTGTCTCTGTCTCTCTCTCTCTGTCTCTCTCTCTCTCACACACACACACACACACACACACGCACACACACGCACGTACACAAACTTGAAGAAAGCAGACTGTTTCTGAGGCAACCTAGAGAGAAGAGATTGATTAATGGAAGGTTCTTTGCAGTACCAATCTCAATTTCCTAGGATAAATAAAAGCAAAGAGATTTTTTTTAAACACATTATTTTGTTTTGTAAGGAGAATTACTGTTATTATGAAACAGGGATTGGCAAACTTTTTCTGTGGCGAATCAGATAGTGAATATTTTATGTTTTGTGGACCACAAAGTCTTTATGGCAGGCTACTTCTGTTCCTCCTCTTCTTCCTGGTTTTCATCTTCATCTTCATCTTCTTTTTCTTCCCTCCTTCTCCCCTCCTGTGTCCTCTTTCCTCTCCCACCTACTCCTCTTTCTTCTTCCTCTTCTTTCCTCCTCCTCCCACCTCTTCCTCCTCTTCCTCTGCCTCCTCCTCTTCCTCCTTTTACTTCTTCATTTCCTCCTTCTTCTTTTTCTTCTTCTATTTCTCCTTGTTTTTCTTCTCCTTCTCCTCTTCCTTCTACTGCTTCCCCTCCTTTTCTTTCTCTATTCTTAGTTCATAGGCTGTTCAAAAAATGCAATAGGCTGTATTCAAACTACTGGTTGTGATTTGCTGACCCCAGACGAGCATGAAGCCAATATCTCCCTTCTTCACCAAAAAAACATGCGTATAAATACTTGGTAGAGAAAGCATTAATTTTATTTAAAGATGAGCAATATAAGGACCTTTGTATAAGATTAATGACTGTGTGTGGTAGCTCACAACCGTAATCCCAGCACATTGGGAGACCAAGGCAGGTAGATCACCTGCGGTCAGGAGTTTGAGACCAGCCTGGCCAACATGGTGAAACCCTGTCTCCACTAAAAATACAAAAAAATTAGCTGGCTGTGGTGTCATGTGCCTGTTGTTCCAGCTACTTGACAGGTTGAGGCAGGAGAATCGCTTGAACCCAGAGGTGGAGGTTGCAGTAAGCTGAAATCATACCATTGTACTCATCTGGGCAACAAGAGCAAAACTCCATCTCAAAAGAAAAAAAAAGATTATGCCATCAGAAAATTTTAAAAGGAAGAAATATAGGAATATTATATGCAAAATAATAATTTCTCATTTCTCGTGGACAAGATAAAAATACTGAAAGATTTTGTGGAAATTCAATAAGGTTATCAGTTCTGTAAAACAGAATCACAGCACAGATACTAAAACCAACTATAGCATAAACATCACCAGAAAATAAATTTCTGTCTCCTTTTTCATTGCTCTACTTCTGTGCTCTAAAACAGTGCCTGGCATATAGTAAGTGTTTCACATATATTTTGAACTGAATAAGTAAATGACAAGACAACTAAAGAGGAAATATAAACTGACACAACTTAGAAAAGAGGATGAAGAAAAAGACTAAGCTCATCACAGGAATGAAGGTCACTTTGGGAGCAGCCGGAAAAATACTGGACAGTTGGAAAAACCATATAGTAAAATCCATGGAAGGCAAAGGATTAATAAAAGAATCAAAATGATAATAAAATTGATAGATGTAAAAAAAAAAAAGCATACAACATTTGCATAGAGTCCTCCCCCAAAAAATATTTAATAATAAACAGATCAAGTATGCAAAAATAAAATTCAGAAACTTTCCTAAAAGGAAATTTAAACTTATAGGCCTGAAGAGTGTACTTAGTCTTACCAAAACAAATAAACAAATGATAAAGAATATTTAGGCTCATAGATTTATTAGACATTAAAGATAGAGAAAGAATTCTTTGTGTATCCAAGAAAAAAGATAAAGTCATTTAAATCAGAAAGAAAAAAAAGACTGGTACCAGACTTCCTTCTCTATGGCAACATTCAATGCTGAAATCCAGTGAAGCAATTAAGTCTTCAAGAAGATTGGCACAGTGTGACCCAAGAATTTAATTAGCATTCACACTGTTATTCAAGTATAAAGGTAATAGACAGATAACACTAAATGTACAATACTCTGGGGAATATAGTTCTCTAGATGCTTTCTTTAAAAAACTATTAAAGGTGCCACTTCAGCCAACTGTGGGATGAGTGAAGAAACAACAGTTAAAGGACTGATAGTGAGCACTCAATTCATTTAAATGTAAGACTAAGACTAGAACAAATCTGTGGATTATTATTACAGAAAAGAATGTAAATGCCATAAATCCAGTAGTGGAAAATGTCATAAATAACAAACGCTGAACGAAGAAGAAAAGGATGTGGAAGGTGCTATACTGACTTTCCTACTTTATAGCTTGGAGTACAAAAGCTACAAGACACATGTATAAGAATATTTGATGTTTCATTATTTGCAATGCAAAATATGGGCATCAACGTAAATAGGCATCAATAGAAAATTGTATAATTTAAAGCACATACATACAAGAGAATACTGTGTCCATTCAAGGGATTAGGCCACTTTATAAACTGATACGGAACAACCTTCAAGACGTAATGTTAAAAGCACCTTTTCAGACCAGCATGTAGAGAATGCTACCACACATAAAATATAGATCAATAATTGATTGATGCATAGTAAATATAGACAGTCTCTAGAAAATTATACATCAAGCTGATATAAATGACTTATATTAGTCTGTAACAGAAACTGCCTCCCAGAAGAAATACTGGTAACTGGGTTATGGGATAGGGAAAAGGCCATGTTTTTCAGTTTACGTTTTTTGTGTCTTTTGAAATCTGTGTGCTATGCATGAAATATGTAGTGAGACAAAAATGAATTAAATAATTTTGTCAGTCAAACATCAGGCAAGCATTTCATGTTTTGCCCTGCCTCATATTCATTGAATGAACTAGAAGGAAACAAAGGAGATCCAGAGTTTTTTATTCTGGATGTAAGGAGAGTCAAGGAGACCTATTTGAGTAAAGTTATATGTTGGGAACAAAGAGAATATGCAAGTTCTCAACACTAGGCCAACACAGAAAAGACCAAATAAATTTATTAAATGTAAAGCAAACAGAAAATCCCAAGAGACACAGTCAGAGTTGTATACAAAGTTAAATTGATGAACTGGCAGATCTGACACATTATTCTACACATAAGGCCTAGGTGAGGAGCTGCACAGCTTGAGGTTAACCACAGAAAACCAAGTAGGTAGGGGTTCCCTTGATACTAAAATAAGATCCTTTTCTACTCTCATATTTTCTGTTAGAAAATTATGATGGAAACCCATTGATATAGCTTGGATTTGTGTCCCTGCCCAAATAGCATATTGAAATGGAATTCCCAACACTGGAGGTGGGGTCTGGTGCGAGGTAATCAGATCATGGAGGTGGGTTGCTCATAAATGGTTTAGCACCAACCCGCAGTGAGTTCTCTTGAGGAACAGTCACTTAAAAGCATGTAGCACCTCCCACCTCGCTCTCTTTCTTCTGCTTTTGTCATGCGAAGTGCCTGTTCCCACTTTGCCTTCCCCCATGAGTAAAAGCTTCCTGAGGCCCTTACCAGAAGCAGATGCTGCCATGCTTCCTGTACAGACTGCAGAACTGTGAGCCAATTAAGCCTCTTTTCTTTATGAATTACCCAACCTCAGCTATTCCTTGATAACAATGTGAGAATGGACTAATACAACCAGTCTTGTCACACCAACACAACTGGTCAGAAACAAGTTTATTTCACTTTGTTAACTGTTTCCTCATATCAAACCTGGAGGAACTCCTTTGCTCCAAGAAAGCACCATATTGCTGGGTCCCAGAAGAGCTATTTAACCTTTTCTGTTTTGATTGCTGTCATCCAATAAATAGGTTTGCTTAAAGGGCTTCTGTGTCAAATATTTAATTTGATCAGCTCCATAAAGATTAGAAGGAAATAAATGAGATTCGGTGCTAAAAGCCACATGATGTCTCAGCAACTAAAACCTAACTGGTCACCTGCTAGAACTGCTGTACTCATTTGGGTCCAGTCCTTCCCAAGAGAGCTGTTTGACTCAGGATTTTATGGATGTATGGGAGTGATTGAATCTCCTTTATGAAATGAAAGCTTTCCATAGTTTATTATACACTTGACTTTAGCATAATTATGTAAAAGCTAAATATAAATGAGTATGAGGTTGTAAAACAAACACCCTATGTCTATTCATAGAGACCTGATGAAACGCCTTAGTTCAGGAAATGAATAGTCTTTTTCTTATTCTTGATTCTTCCACTTAGACTTTTTAATTTTCACTTGTGGCTCAATATCTTTTCTGTCCCACTTTTATCTGTACTCGTACGTCATTTTCTTGTGTCAGTGAACTTACTACCTTAAAAAAATCCTGTTTCAAAAGATAGTTGCTTATATTTTACATTAGGTTCTGAGTTTTTATCAATTGTTATCTCTAAAAAGACTTTGGCTTCCTTCTTTCTGTTCTCAAAAATAATTGTTGCTTGTGATCTGTGAGTGGGTTCTCTTCCACTAAATGTAGAAAGATTTCACTTGTTGCTTTCCAAGCCTAGGTTAAACATTCCACCTTCTATGTCCACTTTCTTCAAGGAAATGCTTGTTATTCATTCTTCTTCTGATATGAAGAAGGGAAATGTTATATCCTGGGTTCAGAACACACTGCTGAATTAAAGTCTGAAGGAAAACATATTTCCCAAAGGGATGAATCATAGACTCTAACAGACTTCCTAAGTAGTCAACATAAACTATAATTTCTGAGCAGGTCCAGGGGCTATGGATGTTTAGCTACTTACAATTGTCTACTATTAAAAAACTTTTTAGTGATTTTTATTTTTTAATTATATTTTAAGTGCTGAGGTACATGTGCAGATTGTGCAGGATTGTTATGTAGGTATGCACATGCCATGGTGGTTTGCTGCATCAATCCCCCGTCATCTACCTTAGGTATTTCTCCTAATGTTATCCCTCCCAATCCCCCCACCCCCTCCTATCCCTTCCCTGTCCCCTCCACACCCAACAGGCCCTAGTGTGTGATGTTCCCCTCCCTGTGTCCATGTGTTCACATTGTTCAACACCCACTTATGAGCGAGAACATACCGTGTTTGGTTTTTGGTTCTTGTGTCAGTTTACTGAGAATGATGGTTTCCAGCTTCATTCATGTCCCTGTAAAGGACATGAACTCATCCTTTTTTATGGCTGCATAGTATTCCATGGTGTATATGTGCAACATCTTCTTTATCCAGTCTATCATTGATGGACATTTGGGTTGGTTCCAAGTCTTTGCTATTGTAAACAGTGCCGCAATGAACATAGGGGTGTGTGTGTGTCTTTATAGTAAAACAATTTATAATCCTTTGGGTACATACTGAGTAATGGGATTGCTGGGTCAAATGGAATTTCTATTGCTAGGTCCTGGAGGAATCAACACACTGTCTTCCACAATGGTTGAATTAATTTACACTCCCATCAATAGTGTAAAAGTGTTTCTACTTCTCCACACCTTCTCCAGCATTTGTTGTCTCCAGATTTTTTAATGATCACCATTGTAACTGGCATGAGATGGTATCTCAATGTAGTTTTGATCTGCATTTCTCTACTGACCAGTGATGATGAGCATTTTTTCATATATTTGTTGCCTGCATAGATGTGTTCTTTTGAAAAGTGTCTATTCATGTCCTTTGCCCACTTTTTGATGGGGTTGGTTTTTTCTTGTAAATTTGTTTTTTGTACATTCTGGATATTAGCCCTTTTCAGATGGGTAGTTTGCAAAAGTTTTTCTGTGTGGTTGCCGGTTCACTCTATTGGTAGTTTCTTTTGCTGTGCAGAAACTCTTAAGTTTAATAAGATCCCATTTGTCTATTTTGGCTTTTGTTGCCATTGCTTTTAGTGTTTCAGTCATGAAGTCCTTGCCTATGCCTATGTCCTGAGTGGTAATACCTAGGTTTTCCTCTAGGGTTTTTATGGTGTTAGGTCTTATGTTTCAATCTTTAATCCATCTGGAGTACTTTTATTGAAATATCTATTTAAGCGTCTTAGTTGTCCAGTCCACCCTACATGTACAAACACAACTCTAGCAAAAATTTAGTTTATACATATGCTATGTAGTATTTCATCTAAAAACTAGCATTTCAATAATATATTAAATATCAGATATATACATATACATAAAATAACATATTTAAGAATCAAAACTAAGAAAGTGTTATTATTTTTGATTATCAATAATTCTATACCATTAGGGTTTTATAAACAAGACTAAAATGGACATTCAGGGTGGAGGTGGAACACTCCATGGTAAGCCGTTATTAAGCTTCATTTGAGAAAAGGCACCATAAAAGATATTATTCCCTTCTCCCATATTTAGCGGCAGGGCATGGGGGTGGTTTAAAAAACAAACATGTTCAGGCCTGATGGCAAATTAAAATGTCTTCTCGTATTTAAAAGAAGCAAATTACCTCTGGGATGAAAGCACTGAATAATTCCTGAATAGCATGTCCAGTCTTTGTGGCAACTTCTTAATATAAATCACACATTTTAATGTGTTAGCTTAAATTTCCATGATTTCCTTTATTCATTTCTGGCTTGTTTTATAAAGTATATAAAAAACATTTAGCTCCAAAGCTTTATCTTAGTGTAAGTTATTGAAATGAACACTATTCTTTACTAATTTAGAATTTAAAAGTGGAGTAAGGGAGTGTGTGTGTGTATAATAAAGAAATTTTAACCATTAATGCACAAAAATATATTTTTGAATCCAAAATACTTTGGAGTCTATGAAATTTGCTTTACTATCTGCACAGTGGAATGCAAATCAACAGCTATAACTTTAAAACCACTACGAAGAGCATGCTTGTTGTGTTATTTCTATCATAAATTTGTAGTTCTTGATAGTATCATTGACATTTGTAACCTCCATAATCAAACGCAGTATCTTATATACAACAGAAACTCAGTATTTTTGGTAAATATAATTAAAGGTAAATTATTTGATTCTAGGAGCAATATTTAGACAAATGTAACAGAATCTATTTTTCTATTCTAATTTCAGTGACAATGATAACACACATATACATGAAAATGTGAATATACATGCACATGGCAAATACATTAAAAATCGTGATTTTTTTCTGGTATATTAACAGTTTCTCATGGAACCTTCCTTCTGATTTGGTTTTCTACATGGATTCATATATTTGCTTTTTTTTTTTTTTCTTTTCCTACTCATGGATTTATCTGGAACTCCTGGGAGTCATCACTGAAATTAGAACAGAATAGTAGATACCCATACTTCCTGTAATATCTACAGGTCTATCTTTTTTGTTTGTTTGTTTGTTTGAGAGGAGTCTTGCTCTGTCACCCAGGCTGGAGTGCAGTGGTGCAATTTCGGCTCACTGTAACCTCTGCCTCCTAGATTCAAGCAATTCCTGCCTCAGCCTCCCCAGTAGCTGGGATTACAGGCACGCACCACCATGCCTGGCTAATTTTTTTGTATTTTTAGTAGAGACAGCATTTCACCATGTTGGCCAGGCTGGTTTCGAACTCCTGACCTCATGATCTGCCCACCTCAGCCTCCCAAAGTGCTGGGATTACAGGGGTAAGCCACCACACCCAGCGAAGCCAATCTTTATGTACAATCTTTATATACTTTATATACCCCTCCCATTTGCTTACTATTGCTTTTGAAAACCATGTAGAAGTGAGTATCTTCTACATTAATCATAATATACCCAACCTATGCATGATTCCCTCCAAAACAGAAATTTTCTCTGTAAAAATGCTAAAATCCAAAAATGCATAAATAGAATATTAATAGCCATCAGCAGCCACTTCAATGACTTGAGAAAATTGCGAGCTTACTTTGTGTATTAAACGAAAACTAAAAATTATTCATGGAGCAATATGAATACAATTTCTATCACAAATAAAGTACTCAGTGATTAAGAAGAAAAAAAGTCAGCCAAGGAATACTGCTAAGGAAATCCACAATTTAAGACTTGATTAGGTTCTGTAGTTTCATCCTAGACATTAAAAAACAGACATTATCACATCTGTGACATTAATTTTGCTCCCATACTTCTTACAACAAAGACATGAGCTGTATGGGCAATACAATGAAAAATGAGAGGCACTGCTGATCACAAAATATAATTGTTAAAATTTTCAGGACTGTTTTCAATTATAGATACCAATCATAATGAGAGTAAATGAAAAAAATAAGAATGAGCAAGAAATTAATCTTTCTAACATGACTTGGTCCTTGAAGCAGTGTAGATTATCTGAGAATATTTGGAATTTTCTTCCTGCCTTCAGATTCTATTGAGGAAAACATAAGGAGTAGAAAATCTAGTTGTAATCTATGTTTCCATTCAATCGTTTTATAACACTGAACATCACCTCTTTAGTTTTCATCTTTGCTAAAAAAAAAAAAAAAGTGAGACCAGATGATCTTCTTCAAATATGCTTTTATTATTAGACAGCTTTCACTACATAAATTCAAAGATGTGGAAATTACAGTAACGGTCCAAGTGATTTGATTAGTGTAGTCTACCTGTCTAGGTGGCTTGGGTGAACATAAACACTTTTTCATAAATAGAGTTTTTATATGTTACCCATGATTCTTAAAATTATTCTTTTAACTAACTCTAAATAGAAAGTATCAGATGCAAAGCAGTTTAGTCATTCAGGAGGGTACGTTTCTGCTCTGCCTGCAATGGTTAGAAATATTTTCCTTTTAAAAAGGCCTGGAATTGTTTACACTTTCTGTGCTATCTATAAGCCTGTCTTTATACACTGCCCCTCCTTTGCTTACTGTTGCTTTTGAAAACCATATAAAGGTAAGTATCTTCTACATTAATCATAATATGCCCAACTCATGCATGATTCCCTCTGAAATAGAAGTTTTACCTGTAAATAATGTCCAAGGGAAAACAAGCTATTTTCTTTATGTGTTTATTGTTAACTTTACGTTTAATATAGTGACAGAAAATTCATGTTTACCAGAATAAAAATAAGTAACTTAAAGGATAAAGAACCATATATAATTTCCAGCTATAAAAAAATGGAGTCACTCATTCAATTAATTTTTCCCCTGGTCTTTGATTTAGAAATGGTGGTGGACTCCTGAAGTAATTTGAATGTATCTGGAATAATGAAATGATATGTCCACAAAAGCTTGGTATTCCCCAGTGCAAAAGAAAGTCAAACTGGAGGTAAGAAGTTATTGGAGCAACAGTGTCAGCACATGTGACAAGAATATATTATTTTCAATGGAATAGGGATGAGATAATGAGTGGGTCTGAGCAAAATAGTTTAAAACAGCACCATTTGTCCAAGAGGAAAATCGCGCAAGCCACATAGAAAACTTCAATGTTTGTACTAGTCAAAAACACAAACAGATGAAAGTAATGGTAACAGTATATTTTATTTAAGTCCTTGAAATCCAGAAGTGTCTTTTACACTTACAGCATATTTCAATTTGGACTAGACACCTGTAATGTCCTTGGTAGCCACACGTGACTGGCAGTAATTGAAATGGGCAGCAGAGTCTCACTAACAAAGTCAGGACACACACACCAAGCATACTCCTCCCTTACAAAACTATTATACATTCTTCCCATGTCTCCCACTGAACATATTATTCCAGAGATTTCTATATATATAAAATAAATATTTAGTTAATTTTGGAAAGATAGTTAAGATGGTTATTATCAGTAGTATTAGTAATATTTCTTCATGAAGTCCATGGGGCACATTGTTTCCAAACACTAGATGGACATAGATATAAAAAAGATTTCTACCTTCATTCACTGGGACTGCCTTACTTTAGACACACAACTATTGCTTTATTGCTTAATGGATATTATTTGACTCTACAGCAGATGGTAATTTTTCAGCTATCAATGCAAGCATACCAAAAAATATTTTTGTTTGTCTATAATTTATATCTCTATTTCCATAGTCTCATTATATCAAGCCACAAGTGTGTATGGAGCACGTGTTATGTGCTAAATTTTGCTATAAGCAATAGGAATGGTAAAAATCCCCACTCTCTTGGAGCACATTCTAATGGAAGGGACACAGATAATATGATATGTAATATGTAGTATACCACAATTCAGAAATTGCTTTCTCTCTAGGACTATATCTAAAAGTTTATGTAGATCAGACACTTTCTGACAGTGCCTAGGTTAGTGCCTGAAACATAATAATAAGTGTTCAATTTTTTATTTAAATAAATATTTAACAGGAAGTGGCCACTCACCCTCTGCCATTGCCTGTCTGCATGACATCCACTGAAATATAAACATCATCTCGTCTGGATCACAGCTATTGTCACACCTCAGCCCCCAAATTGGCATCCACTGAGATACAAGAATCTCAGTCGGCTCTCTGACCATAAAGTCCAATCCACCATTTGTCAATGAGGCACCATCACATGCATTCACTTCAGGTCGACTGCTTCCCACTCCGTTATACCTTTCCAGAAGCGTGAGCCTATTTCCAGGTGTATGCCCATGACTATTGGTAGATCACAAGATTTGCAGAGGCTACCTGAGTTACCTTTGAACAACTCTATCACTTGCCCCCTTGCCATAGTGCCGCCAGGTTCCTAAATGTAAACTGGAATGTAGATTCATTATAATTTTGGATCTAGAGATACAGTTAATGTCATCTTTTTCACTCTTCTCAAGAGCTTACTAGGAAGGGTGGGAGTAGCAGAGCACAGATTTTCTTTTAGAATGCTCAACAATATCTAACTTTCTTGCTTCCCCATTTTACCCAGAGAGGATTTTTATGTCATCTTCTGGAGGGTGAAAACAATTATTGATGGATGAATTAATGATCAAATGAAATATTTAAATCCAATTTCTTAAATTATGCATAGACTTCCTATATAATCAACCTCATTCAGCTTAGGGGAACCCTGTGCTTTAGAAAATGGTACTGTTTTACTTTGTTTCAATGCTTACATGTAATGACTGATTTTTTTAATACACTGAGTATAAATAGGGGGAAAACCAGCCAAACAGAAAACCCTGTTAGCTCATACTAACTTTTCATGAGGTGGCTATGCGTTCTGTTCCAAGTATCATTGGGTGAAAGAAAAAACCATTACTCAGTTGAACATAGTGACCACAGAAGAATACACAAAATATTCATATATCTCATTTTTATTTTCACTCTTACTCCATTTGTTTTTACCGTACATATGTCATCCTACAGGTATATATTATAATCTTTGAGTTTACTTGCTTTTTCTATTAAAAATATTTTAATAAGACAATCTAAATATGATAAACATCTAAAAGCCTTAGATGTTGAGGAGAAGTTAAAATAAAAAAACTTTTTGAAAGAAATGGGAGAGCACATGACAGCTCCAAAGGAACAAGCTGAGGGAATTCATGGTGCACATCATCAGAGGCAAGGCTGGGAGAATAGCTGAAGCAAGAGGAATGCAACACAGCTATCATCTGTTTAAGGGAGACTGAAAAGTACTGGATCAGGATAGAGGGCACCAGCCATCATCCAGTTATGGAAAGGTACCACTAGGCATCCAGTCTTACTTGCAGGCACAAGCAACACTCATCTATGCCAAATCCAGTGACATAATTTTTGGCTTAATGATGATGTTGTTCTTCCTTCCATTTCTTCACAATACCCAAATGCCACGTTTCATTACATTTATTCATAGCAAGCAAACTTAATATCTATTCTCAGAATAAATTTCAGTGCTTACCTATTTATTGTAGTAGTATATTTACTTGGAATCTACGCTGTTTAAAACTGTGATAGGATATTATGTTTTTATCGAGTCTATTTATATGAGAAGAATTTCTGTTTCTCTCCAATTTCATTTTTATTGCTTAAAATTTCATATTATAGAGATTTTTAAAGAACATACATAGTACATTATGGGAAAAATGACTCTCTATTTAATATTCCAGTATACTTAATTACTTCATGTTTTTCATGGCTATTCTTTTTTAGATCTGTCCTGCTGGATTATTATGTCATCTTAATAATGTCTAAGATGATACTACATACTACATAATCAAGCTTTGTTGCTTAAATAATAATTAACCCATAAAGCAAAATTTGTTTCAGTAGAATACATGGATTATCCTAGGCTCAAGATGTCAAGTTTGGAACACCTAGAATCTATTCTAATACTAATACTAAGGGTTCACCCTTTATTATTATATCCACTCTAAAATAAGCCTTTAACTTTTTGATGATAAAGAGCTACATTAGTTTTTCCTAAAGTGTGGAGGTTGTTGAGAGGATAGAGACAGATCACTCAATATCTGGGACATGGGAGAGGATGTAAAATAGGAAAGAAGAATGTGAAGAAAAAAAAGCAACCATGGGTAAATAGAGTAAGAAGAGATTTTTCACAAAAGGAAAAGAAGATATATCACCAATTTCTAGCCAGAATTCTTATCTGCTTGAAATGTCAGTAAACTGTGAGAAACAAACAGGAAATTATGGCGGCCCATATCCTTCAAGTGTCATGCTTAGCTAGCATTTGAATATTATATAAGAGTTTACAATGTCTATTTAACGCATCATCTCCTTTAATTCTTACCAAGTTAGACAATTCTTATATCATCCCCAATTCAGTATACTTACTGAAATTCACACCAGTTCATATGTGTCAGTTAGGACTAATTCAGATCTCTGGACTCTAATCATGTACTGCTCTCTCATACCCCACACTCTGCTGCCAAATAGGTATCAGTTGACCTACTGAGAGCCCCCAACTGCTATAATTGTCATAGATAAGATTCCATAAAAGCTAACAACATCTAGAGTATAAGAACCTTAACAGTGACTTTATTGGCAGAGATTTTTCCCCCAGAGTTTCTAAAATAATATAGATTACTTTTTCCTTGTTTCTGAAAAAAAACAAAACAAAACAAAAAAAACCTTCTTTGCAACTTTCTTATTTTGAAACAGGTCAAAGATCTTCTCACTTGATGACACTCTGAATTTTTTAAATCTCAAATTATAATGTAAGAAATCCATCAGCCAAAAAAAGGATATATTCTTAAAGCCCTAGCTGTCCTTTCTACCTAAAGACAGATATAGAAATGTAAAAGAATATGCAGTCAATTCAGCTTTTCTGTTTTCATGTGGATATTTGGTATTGGCAGGGTCTACACATAACAAAACAGTTGATTCAGCCAACTCAGTAGCAAAAACAAGAAGTCACAATTGGTCATGAGTTATACACACCAAATCATAACTAATGAGAATTTTGCTAATCATCCAGTTTTCAAGGAGCCTTGAAAATACAGCCTAATCAGCACACAGCAAAGTTCTTATATCATAGATGCACTTGCCTATTTCAAAGAACTCTACAGCAATTGTAGAAAAGAGAAGTCTATTTTTGTATGCTATCATGTATTGGAAAAAAATCCAGAATGATTAAGTCTTCTGGCATGTATTTTAGCTATTACAGCTGTTTGCAATATATATGTGCTACATCTATATTTGAAATCTCTGCTGTTTCCATTCACCATCTGCCCAAAGATGGGTGAAAATGTCTATGGTTTTTGTTCATTGCTTATGAAACTGCACATAGCAATTTGCCAAACATGTATTATTTTTCCAAGTCTTTTTCAAGCATCTAATCAATATCCTAGGAATGTTAATGTAAAAACTTTAAAGTCCCTTAAGGCCACAAATATAAATTGTCTTTTAAATTAAAACATACATAGGACACCTCTCATAGCAATTTCGACTACCAAATTATCATTATTTAACAATATTCTGATTATTCAAAAATCCAAAACCTCTGAAATATAGTGAGAAAGGAATCTAGAAACGTTAAGACAGTGCCACAAGTTACAGAGTCCCTTCTGCACTGGTATCCAAGAGCGAAATTCTTACCTACCTCCACTCGGTGACTTTTATTATAAAATTCTCACACCATTGGTCCTCTGATATCTGGAATTATGTACATTTGTGAGATTAAAATCTGTGAGAAAGGTAATGAGATTCTCCTAGAAGACGACATAACAATACAAGTAAATATGGACAACCCACGATATGTCAGCAACTGGGGAGACAAAAAGCTGAGCATTATAGTAGTATAATTATTATATTATTATAACCTATCACAACAGTATTATATTGTACTATAGCCTATGATAATAGTGAAGGCTCATAACAGTGTTCTTGAACCATTTCTAAAAGTTGTTGACTTCAGTGGTAGCTATTTAAAAATTTAAGAAGCAAATTGTTTTAATTTAAAACTATTTTCATCAAAATTGTTTAAAGTTCTTAAACTTGGGGAATTTAAAGGTTGAGCTCCAGTTACCAATAAAATTTACTCACTGCTGTGAAAATATAGCATTAAGGAAATATTGTAACTTGAAAAGTTACTTGTATAATAATTATATAAAATATACCATATCATATTAAACATAGATTGAATTAGAGTTTAAAATTTCAATCCCAAGGATTCTTCCTAAAATAAAACCCATGATCTGAAACCCCTCACCCATGATCTGAAACAAAGTTTCACTCCACAGAAGATGATTCTTACGTACTTTACACACAAATTGTATCTTTATGAAACAAATGAATACAACTGAAATAAAAATATCAGAATTCTGGCCAGTTTCTTCTGTTTCTGTTGATCTGTTTCTGAATAAATGTGGCAATGATATCAAGGCTCCACAACACCTCGATTTGATTCTATATCTTCAGGATTACTTTTCACCTCGATTTGATTCTATATCTTCAGGATTACTTTTCGCCTCGATTTGATTCTATATCTTCAGGATTACTTTTCTTTCACATCAGATGAATCACTCATGAGAACTGCTGATGGATTAGTCAGTGATCCATTCTTCTCTCTATGCATTCGGTAATGATTATCTCTTTATTAAAATCATCTCATACTCAGATTATTTATACCCTAAATACTGTCCTGTCTAGGTCTACATTTGAAAAGAAATGTCAAAACATGTAAACAAAGACTCAATCTGCTTGAATTTAATTTTGTAAGCACACAACCCCCTTCTTAGCTGAGTAAACATTATTATCAAGTAGTCATAACTTTCACCTAGTCTACAGTCGGAGATATAATTACACTGTCCAGTAGAAGACAATCAACAATACAGGCATAATTTTCTTCCTTGCCAATTTTATAATGGAAGAAGGGATTATTTGGCAATCAGTTTATTGAATGGCTATATCTATCTGATAAAATATAACCTTAACACCTGTCTTTCTTTTACAAATTAATGGATTTGCTGTTTTAAATGTCAAGAAATGTTTGCCCTTTTAAAACATGCATTTATTTATAACTATATTTTCTTTATGAACCTTGGCTCTGGAATTATTCAAGATTTGATGTTGAATAAATAAGAGACAGTTAAAATACATTAAATACAAAAAAAATTGCATGAAGTGAAGACAGAAAGTTGGTTTCCTCATATTTATTCTAGATGGGTTTTGCTAGATAACAGATTTAAAAGATTTCGAGTCTCTCCTTTACAACAATTCAATGTTTCTTACAGGCCTCTAAGTCACTTAGCATATGATGTGGGAATGCTTAGCATAGTGCACTAAAAATCCTACATAAATCTTTGCTGAACCAAATTGAAACAAACTTTGAATTACATGTAAACAGATAAATGACAATGCAGAATAATTACTGGTCGATAGAGGTAAAATAGATTGTTATGGGAACAATCTACATTTGCTATAGAAGGCATAGTAACTAATGCCAAATAGGGATTTAGAAAGGTTTCAGCAAAGAAGCTTCATTTGAATGCATTCATAAAACATGTATTTAAAACCCAATAAGATAGCAAGGGGAGAAATGCCAGATGTAGGTGATGGGGAGGAAGGCAGCGAATCACACTGCCACGTGTGTTCCTATGCAACAATTTTGCATGTTCTTCACATGTACCCCAAAACCTAAAATGCAATAAAATAAATAAATGGGAAAAAAAAAAAAAACTTTGTAAAATATGACTTAGCTAACTTTGTGTGGTTATTTGTTTTACTTTTTGTCTTCAACTTTCTGATTATCATTATTAACTGCTTTGCAGTTGGTAGCATTACTTGGTATTGTTAGAATCATAATTATCATTTTAGCCAAGATTATGCAATGCAAGTGTCTGGGAGCCTGGATGAGAGCCAGAAATGCCTCTATGTCTATGATAGTTGTTATAAAGCTTATTTACTTTATACTTCTACAGAGCCTGTTCACTTTTTACACTCTGCCAGTATAGATTAGAAGCAAATCTCATCCCATCACTTGCTGCTCAGAACATATCAAGACATGGCCATTGCTTAGATAAAAATTCAAACCCCTAACAGAGCTTAAAGGGCCAGTGATCAAATGGCAGCTGCCTCCTGCATCCTCTTTGCTTACCTCTCCCAGCTTACTAAACTCTAGAAATAATGACTTTCTCTCTCTCTCTCTCTCTCTCTCTCTGTGTGTGTGTGTGTGTGTGTGTGTGTGTGTGTGTGTGTGTGTGTGTCCTAGAGTATAAAGAGCCCTGGCCCTAGACTGCCTGCTTGGAAACTTGATTCCACTTATTTTCCAGATGTGGAAGCTCTAAACATTTACATAAACATTCTGGATCTCGGTTGCCCCACCTGTAAAATGAGATCTCATATGATTATTGTGAGAACTAAATGAGGTAATACATGTAAAGCGCATAAAACATTACTTGTCCACCGAAGTAAGCACTTTTATAGAGGTTGTCATGATTGTTTTGTTATTTTAGAAGGTAATCAAACATGTTTATTGAATGAATGAGTCTAATTGCTAGATAGACTAGCATAGTGAAAATGTCATGGGGTTCTGGAAGCTAACAAACCTTAATTTGAAGACTAGTTTGCATTGCTCTCCCTCTTCCCATCCCCTCTGTCACACATGTGCACACACACAGAAAACCTAAAGCACAGGCATTTAAAGCAATTTACGATAAGAGTTACATTTCCCTCATTAACTCTTAAGAACCAAACATGGCAAAGACAAGACAGAAGCAGTCCTTATGTACAAAAGTTGCGTTATGTTTAGTATCCTCTGCGTTGGAAAGGATGGAGATGTGTAAAACATTTCCAAATTTCCCATTAAAAATGTTTTAAATGAATATATTTCAGAATTTGAATCGCAAACAAGACCATCTTTTTTTAATTTGTATAAATTTAGGGTGTACAAATGGATTTCTGTTAAATGGATACATTGTGTAGTAGTGAAGTCTGGGCTATCCCTGTTTCCATTACCTGAATAATGTACATTGTACACATAAAAAATTTCTCATTCCTCACCCCTTCCACCCTCCCACCCCTCTGAGTCATTTTCTGTTGTTTCACACTCTGCTTCCATGTACACACATTATTTAGCTCTTACTCATAAGTAAGAACATGTGGTATTTGTCTTTATGTGCCTGAGTTGTTTCACATAAGATAGTGGCCTCCAGTTATATCCATGTGACTGCAAAATACATGATTTCATTCTTTTTTATAGCTGAGTAGCATTTCATTTTATATATATATATAAAATCCCATTTTTTATATATATATATATATATACACACACACACAATTCCATTTTATATATATAATTCCATTTTATATATATTATATAATATATATATATTTTTTAATCCAGTCATCCATTGATGGACACTTTGGTTGATTCTATGTCTTTGTTACTGTGAATAATGCTGCAATAAACATATGAGTGAGGTATCTTTTTGATATAAGGATTTATTTTCCTTTAGGTAGATACACAGTAGTGGGATTGCTGGATTGAAAGATTATTCTATTTTTCTATTTTTAGTTCTTTGAGAAATCTCCATACCATTTTCCATAGAGGTTGTGCTAATTTACATTCCCACCTACAGCATATAAGGGTTCCCTTTTCTCTACATCCTCTCCAACATCTGTTATTTTTTGTCTTTTAGTTACAGCCATTCTGATGGGTATAAGATGATATCTCATTGTGATTTAATTTGTACTCTCTGATTAGCAGATCATTTTACTTAAATGCAGCAGTTCTGCCATCTCTACCGTGCAGCATTCCCTGAATTGTCAAGCTTTCCCCAAGTTCTGCTGCACAGCCATACAGCACCTATCACACCTTATACATGAAAAATCCTCCTCTCTTCACATCTACACTCTAGTCCCGCCAGTTTGGCTTCTAGCCAAATGTCTCCAAATTACTGAATCTGAAGGATTCTCATATCACATTCTTATCTTAAAAGATTGCCCAGAAGGTCTTCTGGATTTTGAAACCCTCCAACCTCTTGGCTTCTCTTTTCTTACCACATGCTGAGGTATCTCCAAACTTCCCTGACCTCTCTTTCTCTTTTATGCATTTCTCTTTTCCTAACAATATCCAAACACTGCCTTCCACAAAATTTGGCTCTGGCTCTCTTCTCTCTCTGTAGTCTCTCCTGAGGCGATCTCATAAGTTCCCACACCATAAGAGCACATATCCCACGCATATGCTGATGACTTCCAAATGTATATCTTTAGACCAAAACAACAACTCTGTTGACCATATCAGAGCTATTTCAAATATGCTGTACCCATAACTGAACCCTTGATTAAACACCCCAGAAATATATTCCTGCTCTAGGTTTTCCCTTCTACACATGTGATACTAGTACCCGTTTAGTTGCTCAGTCCTGAAAACTAGAAATCATTCTTGGTTCTTCTGCATTCTCTGTTTTACTTCTTTAACCAATCAGTAAGAACACATACACATTCTATCTCTAAACTTTTCTCTATGTGAATCATTTTCTCTATATTTATTTCCACAATTACTCTGTTTTAAGATAAAATCATGACTTACTGGAATTACTGCAATAGCCTTCTAACTGATCTCTCCGCCCCGAACTTTGAACCCCTCCTATCCATTTTCCACACTGAAGTCTGGATGATCTTTAGGAATATAAATTAAATTATATGCCTATCATGCATTAAACCTTTCAAAAGCTTCTTGTAACATTTAGAGAATAAAATTTGAAAGTCCTTCCTTGCCCTAAAGGGCCCAGTATGATCACATACTCTGTAAACTAAACATTAATCAATTTTCCCCTTGCTGACTGCACTGGTCTCCTCCAGGTTTCTCAAACATGCCAATCTCTTTCTTGCTGCAGTGTTTTCATATTTGATGTTAACTCTATTTGGAAAAATATTCTTCACATTATTGGCAGATCTGACTTCTCATCCTTCAGGCCTTAGTATAATTGTACAAATTATTGCATTTTGTGGCAAAATGTACTTTACAAAGAGGGCTACAGCCCTATATCCTAATAACATGGTCTTCTTACAATAAGACTTTGAGATTCCTCCCATCAAGAGGTAAAGGGTCTATGTTCTTTCCCCTTAAATCTAGATGGACTCGTTACTACAAAGTAAATGATGATACTATGCAATTCCTGAGGCTGGATCATAAAAAGCAACACAGGTTCTGCCTAGATCTCTTGGATCACTCACTCTTGAATCCCAGGCACCATGCTGTAAGGAACTGCAAGTAGCCTGAAGAAGCTCACCTGGAGGCTGGGCACGCTGCCTCGTGCCTATCATCCCAGCACTTTGGGAGGCTGAGGGGGACGGATCACTGGAGGTCAGGAGTTTGAGACCAGCCTGGCCAACATGGTGAAACCCCATCTCTATTAAAAAGAAAATACAAAAATTAGCCAGACGTGGTGAAGGGCATCTGTGATCCCAGCTACTGGAGAGGCTGAGGCAGGAGAATCACTTGAACCCAGGAGGCGGAGGTTGCAGTGAGCTGAGATCACACCACTGCACTCCAGCCTGGGTGACCAAAAAAGAAAAAAAAGTTCACCTGGAGAGGTACCAATGTCCAATGTCCAAGCCATAACTATAGCCAAGCTCCCAAGCTCCCAGGTAACATGTAAGAGGATTCTCCAGCCCATAGAGTCATTCTAGGTGATGCCACATGGAGTAGAGAGGATCTGTTTTTGCCAAGCCCCACCAAAATTGCACACTTGTGAAGAAAAGAAATAATTATGTTATTTTAAGCTGCCAAGTCATGGGATGGCTTGTATGTCGCAACAAATAACTGAAACACCTTCTCAATGAGGCTTTCCAACTATGCTGTGAAAAACTATCCTTTTGCATTAATCTCCACCACTGAAATTTGTTCACTTCTTTCATAGTATTTGTCACCATTTGTAAGTATTGATTCTTCCCTTTTGAATTAGCTATTCCATAAATGTCATAAGGACAAGGAGTATATCTATTTTCACCACACAGGCATATGCACCAGCACCTAATAACTTGCACTTGCTCTGAAACAAATGACAAATGAATAAACACACATATTGCAATATATAGATATGTCTAAATTTCAACCTCAGACAGTCACCCCAGTATCTCATGATATCTTAAAGTCAAGGACCAGATTGTTTAAATCTTTGAATTTACTGTATCTTATAAAGTGAACACTATAGGTCCTTAATAAGCATTTTCATAAATTAGTACATGTGAACATCTACATAAATAAAAGTTTATGGCAATGCCATAAAATTTGATGGTAATTAATATTTTAATGACTCAGCTACACTGACAGTTGGTAGGAGGATTATGTCTAGAGAATTGAATAACTAAAACAATCATCCAGTTAGATGTTGACAAATTTTTTCTGTAAAGAACCATAAAGTAAATATTTTAGGCTTTGTGGGCCATTCAGTCCATCACTAGTACTCAGCTGATGCTGTACCACAGATGCAACCATAGACAATACCTAGATGAATGAGCAATGTTATTTTCCAATAAAACTTTATTTACGAGAGCAGGTGACTGTCATATTTGACCTGCAGGCCTAGTTGGCCAACTCCTGGTCCAGATAATATAATTGAATAAATATTTTTATTCCATGTAAGAAAAACAACAGGATTCTATTTCTGATTTTTACTTAAATACTTATACATTTTCTTTTAGTAAAATATGCTTGCGCTACCTTCATTATCAAAAGAAAATTTGCAAAGAAACATTTTTACACATCCTCATTTTACACTAAACCAAAAGGCTATTTGCTTTCTAATCTATTTACAGAATACATCACAGGTTTTGGTTTGGGACAGGACAACCCTCTTGTGATGGTCATTAAAATGTCTGCTCCCCATAAGACCATTTTGAGTTGACCTGGAATTTTCTTGCTAATGTCTTCTCCACACTAATGAGGTAATTATGACATTACATGTTTTTCTTTTTATTTTCATTTTTTCTCCTTGGGTTATCTATATTACTTCTAAATATTCATAAAACATTCACAATTTTCCTTGGTGGCCATTAAAATACTGATGAAATTAGCAGCAATATCTCAAATTAAGCTTTCTCTAAGAACCTTTGATCTAAATGTAATAAGACAACATATTATTTTTCTATCTAAAAATAAAATCCAATCATGTTTGCTAATATATAATAATGTGTTATATTTATTTGTTTTGGGTGAGTTAACATAAAGAAAATAAAATGACATATTTGTTTTCCTCTAGTAAATTCTAAATAACTTTTTAATATTTAAGTGTAAAAACACACTTAGAAGTAAATATTCTTACAATGTTAATTCTTACTGAAAAATGCTCTTTTTCCTTCTGTTTTGAACACTTCATATTTTAGCTTAAATAAAATCAATGTATGTTTAAAAAATATTTAACTACTTTGTCCTTATTTTATTAAAAGTTAGAGACAGTTATTTTGGCTTCTGAAGGGACCTGTCTGTATTTATTTGATGCTTATAAAGGAAAGAATGTGGTTTTGACTCAGCAGACCATGATCCTATATTGCTATGGGTTATCATACAAATGCTATGTGCTTGAGACTCCTCCCAAACATACATACATCTGAATATAAAACATAAGTTGATAAGACAAGGTGAAAATCAGTGATTCAAGTTATTTGACATTTCACAGCAAAAAGCTGCAACCTTATTCTTTGAGTATTTTATTGTTTGGTACAAGAATTGTGTTTGGTAGATACTGTGAAATGGAAATTGTGACCTGAGGCAATATGAAAAAAGTTATTTTACTTCTGCACACTCAACAACTGCTGTTTAGGGGAGGATCTCAGATGGCTGAATAGGAACAGCTCTGCAGTGCCGTTCCCAGTAAGAGCAATGCATAGGGTAAGTGATTGCCACATTTCCAAACAAGTTATTACTGCCCACAGACCAGGAGATTCTCAGACTGAAAAGCACCAAAAGTTTCCAGCACAGCTGTTTCAGCCAGCACAGTGGGTCTCCACACAAAAACTAGCATCGACCTGGGCCACCATTTCAACAGGCACCTGGAATGCCTGAGAGACAGAGTCACCCATTCAACTGAAAAAATGGGGGCTGAAACAGGGAGCCAGGTGATGTGGCTCAGTAGGTCCTACCCACACAAAGATCAGCAATCTGAAATGATCTAGATTGAGAGTTTCCCAGCAAGAACAACTGGACCCAGGATTGTACAGCTCTGTAGGGGGGAAGGGCATCCGCCATTACTGAGGCAGTCCACCACTATTGAGGCAGTCTGCCATTACCAAAGCAGTCTGCCTTAACTGAGGCAGTCCACCATTACTGAGGCAGTCTGCCATTACCAAGGCAGTCCAACATTACTGAGGCAGTTCGCCATTACAGAGGCAGTCCACTATCACTGAGGCAAACCGCTATTACCAAGGCAGTTCTAACTATACCGCTGTAAACAAAACCACAAGGAAGATCACGCCACAGCTGGGCAGAGCCCACAGCAGCAAAGCAACAACTCTGCTGGCAGACTGTTCCTAGGCTACCTCCTTGTGGGGCAGGGCATCTCTGAAAAAGGCAGCAGCACATCAGGAACTTATAAATAAAGCCCTATCTTCCCAGGACAGAGCACCTGGGAAAAGAGGTGGTTATGAGTTCCATTGCAGCAGACCTAAATGTACCTGCCAGCAGCTCTGGATGGAATAACAGAGCTCACAGCTCAGCACTTGAGCTCCTATTAGGGACAGACTGTCCCCTCAAGCAGCTCCCTGACTCTTGTATATCCAAAGAGACAAGTCATAAAGGAGAGCTCAGGCTGACATCTGGCAGGTATAATTCTGGTACAAAGATAACAGAAAAGGAAACTGGCAGCAACCCTTACTGTGCTGCAGCTGCCACATGTGATCCCCAAGCAAGCAGAGTCTGGAGTGGACCTGCAGAAGTCCTACAGTAGAAGGGCCTGACTCTTAGAAGGAAAACTAAAAAACAGAAAGAAATAGCTTCATCAAGAAAAAGGATGTCCACTCAGACACACCATCAGAAGATCACCAACTACAAACCCTACAGATAGATAAATCCATAAAGATGGAAAGAAATCAGTGCAAAAAGCATGAAAACACTCAAAGCTAGAATGCCTCTCCTCTTCCAAGGGATCACAACTCCTCACCAGCAAGGGAACAAAGCTGGATGGAGAATGAGTCTGATGAAGTGACAGAAACAGGCTTCAGAAGATGGGTAACAACAAACTTCTTAGAGCTAAAACAACATGTTCTAACACAATGCAAAGAAACTAAGAACCTTGAAAAAAGATTTGGCAAAATGCTAATGAGAATAAACAGCTTAGAGAAGAATATAAAGGAATTCGTGGAGCTGAAAAACACAACACGATAACTTCATGAACCATACATAAGTTTCAATAGCCAAATCAAACAAGCAGAAGAAAGGATATCAGAGATTGAAGATCAACTCAATGAAATAAAATGAGAAGGCAAGAATATACTAAAAAAAGAGTGAAAAGAAATGAACAAAGCCTACAAGAAATATGAGATTATGTGAAAAGACCTAATCTACATTTGATAGGTGTACCTGAATGTGCCGGAGAGAATGAATTCAAGCTAGAAAACACTTTTCAGGATATTATCCAGGAGAACATCCCCGATCAAGCAAGGCAGGCCAACATTCAAGTCCAGGAAACACAGAGAACACCACAAAGATATTCCTCAAGAACAGCAACCCCAAGGTACATAATCGTCAGATTTACCAGAGTTGAAACAAAGGAAAAAATGCTAAGTGCAGCCAAAAAGAAAGGTCGAGTTACCTACAAAGGGAAGCCCATAAGACTCACAGCAGATCTCTTGGAAGAAACCTTACAAGCCAGAAGAGTGGGGGCCAATATTCAACATCCTTAAAGAAAAGAACTTTCAACCTAGAATTTCACAACCAGCCAAACTAAGCTTCATAGGTGAAGGAGAAAAATCTTTTACAAACAAGCAATTGCTCAGATATTTCATCACCACCAGGCCTGCCTTACAAGAGCTACTCAAAGAGGCACTAAACACAGAAAGGAACAGCCAGTACCAGCCATTCCAAAAAGGTACCAAATGGTAAAGACCATTGACACAATGAAGAAAATGCATCAACTAATGGGCAAAACAACCAGCTAGCATCAAAATAGCAGGATCAAATTCACACATAACAATAATATCCTTAAATGTAAATGGGCTAAATGCCCCAATCAAAAGACACAGACTGGCAAATTGCACAAAAATTCAAAACCCATCAGTGTGCTATATTCAGGAAACCCATCTCACATGCAAGGACACACATAGGCTCAAAATAAAGGGATGGAGAAGGATTTTCCAAGCAAATGGAGAGTAAAAAACAGCAGGAGTTGCAATCCTAGTCTTTGATAAAATAGACTTTAAACCAACAAAGATCAAAAGAGACAAAGAAGGGCATTACATAATGATAAAACCATCAATGCAACAAGAAGAGCTAACTATCCTAAATATATATGCACCAATACAGGAGCATCCAGATACATAAAGCAAGTTATTAATAACCTACAAAGAGAATTAGACTCCCACAAAATAATAGTGGGAGACTTTAACTCTCCACTGTCAATATCAGACAGATCAACGAGACAGAATATTAACAAGGATATCCAGGACTTGAACTCAGATCTGGACCAAGCAAATCTAATAGACATCTACAGAAATCTCCACCCCAAATCCACAGAATATACATTCTTCTCAGCATCACATTACACCTACTCTAAAACTGACCACATAATTGGAAGTAAATCACTCCTTAGCAAATGCAAAAGAATGGAAATCATAACAAGCAGTCCCTCAGACCACACAGCAATCAAATTAGAACTCAGGATTAAGAAACTCACTCAGAACCACACAACTTCATGGAAACTGAGCAAATGGCTCTTGAATATTGACTGGAAAACCAGTGAAATCAAGGAAGAAATAAAGATGTTCTTCAAAACCAACAAGAACGAAGACACAACATACCAGAATTTCTGGGACACATTTAAAGCAGTGTCTAGACAAAAAATATAGCAATAAATGCCCAAATGAAAAGCAAGGAAAGTTCTCAAATCAATACCCTATCATCAAAATTGAAAGAGCTAGAGTAGCAAGATCAAAAACACTCAAAAGCTAGCAGAAGACAAGAAATAACTAAGATCAGAGCAGAACTGAAAAACATAGAGACACAAAAAGACCCTTCAAAAATCAAGAAATCCAGGAGCTGGTTTTTTGAAAAGATCAACAAAATAGATAGACCACTAGCAAGATTAGTAAAAAAGAAAAGAGAGAAGAATCAAATACATGCAATAAAAAATGATAAAGGGGATGTCACCACTGATTCCACAGAAATACAAACTACCATCAGAGATTACTACAAACGACTCTATGTACATTAACCAGTAAACCTGGAGAAATGAATAAATTCCTGGACACTTGCACCATCCAAAGCCTAAATCAGGAAGAAGTCAAAATCCTGAATAGACCAATAACAAGGGCTGAAGTTGAGGCATCAATTAATAGCCTATCAACCAAAAAAAAACCCGGGTCCAGATGGGCTCACAGCCGAATTCTACGAGATACACAAAGAGGAGCAGGTATCATTCCTGACACTATTCCAAACAATCCAAAAAGAGAAAATCCTTCCCAAATCATTTTATGAGACCGACATCATCCTGATACCAAAACCAGGCAGAGACTGCACAAAAAAAGAAAACTTCAGGCCAATATCCATGAAGAACATAGATGCAAAAATCTCCAATATAATACTGGCAAACTGATTGCAACAGCACATCAAAAGTTTATTCATCATGATCAAGTAGGCTTCATCCCAGGCATTCAAGGCTGGTTCAACAAATGCAAGTCCATAATTGTAATCCACCACACAAACAGAACCAAAGACAAAAACCACATGATTATCTCAACAGATGTAGAGAAGGCCTTCGAAAACATTCAACAGCCCTTCATGCTAAAATCTCTCAATAAACTAGGTATGAACAGAATGTATCTCAAAATAATAAAAGCTATTTATGGCAAACCCACAACCAATATCATACTGAATGGGCAAAAACTGGAAGCATTCCCTTTGAAATCAGGCTTTAGACAAGGATACATTCTCTCACCACTCTTATTTACATAGTATTGGAGGTTCTAGCCAGAGCAATCAGGCAAGAAAAAGTAATAAAAGATATGCAATCAGGAAAGGAGGAAGTCAAATTGTCTCTATTTGCAGATGACATGACCATATTTAGAAGACACCATGATCTCAGCCCAAAATTTCCTTAACCTGATAAGCAACTTCAGCAAGTCTCGGAATACAAAATCAATGTGCAGAAATCACAAGCATTCCTATACACTGAAAACAGACTTAAAGAGAGCCAAATCAAGAACAAATTGAGATTCACAATTGCTACAAAGAGAATAAAATACAGAGAAATAAAACTAACAAAGAATGTAAAGGGCCTCTTCAAGGAGAGCTACAAACCACTGCTCATGGAAATAAGAGAGGTCAAAAACAGATGGAAAAACATTCCATGGTCATGGTTAGGAAGAATCAATATGAAAATGGCCATACTGTCCAAAGTAATTTATAGATTCAATGCTACCCCCATCAAGCTACCTATGACCCTCTTCACAGAACTGGAAAAAAAAAAAAAAAAAAAAACCACCTTAATCTTTATATGGAACACAAAGAGAGTCCCGATAGCCAAGACAATTCTAAGCAAAAAGAACAAAGCTGGAGACATCACACTACCTGACTTGAAACTACACTAAAAGGCTACAGTATCAAAATAGCATGGTACTGGTACCAAAACAGAGAAATAGACCAATGGAACATAATAGAGGCATCGGACAATGCCACACATCTCCAACAATCGAATCTTTGACAAACCTGAAAAAAACAAGCAAAGGATAAGGATTCCTTGTTTAATAAATGGTATTGGGATAACTGGCTAGTCATGTGCAGAAAACAGAAACTGGATCCTTTCCTGACACCTTACACTAAAATTAACTCCAGATGGATTAAAGACTTAAACATAAGACCTAACACCATAAAAACCCTAGAAGAAAACCTAGGCAAAACCATTCAGGACATAGGCATAGGCAAAGACTTCATGACTAAAACACCAAAAGCACTGGCAACAAAAGACAAAATAGACAAATGGGATCTAATTAAACTCCAGGGCTTCTGCACAGCAAAAGAAACAGCAAATAGAGTAGACCGTCAAACAACAGAATGGGAAATAATTTTTGCAATCTACCCATCTGCCAAAGGGCTAATATCCAGAATCTACAAAGAACTAAAACAGAGTTTAAAAAAAAAAAAAAAAAAACATTCAAAAGTGGGCAGACATTTTTCAAAAGAAGACATTTATTTATGAGGCCAACAAACATTTATAAAAATACTCATCATCATTGGTCATTAGAGAAATGCAAATTAAAACCAGGTTGAGTTACCACCTCATGCCACTTAGAATGGTGATCATTAAAAAACCTGTAAACAACAGATGCTGGAGAGGATGTGGAGAAATAGGAACACTTTTACACTGTTGGTGGGAGTGTAAATTAGTTCAATCATTGTGGAAGACAGTGTGGCACTTCCTCAAGGACCTAGAAATAGAAATTCCATCTAACCCAGCAATCCCATTACTGGGTATACATCTAAAGGATTATAAATCATTCTACTATAAAGACTCATGCACAGTTATGTTCACTGTGGCACTGTTTACAATAGTAAAGACATAGAACCAACCCAAATGCCCATCAGTGATAGAATGGACAAGGAAAATATGGCACATATACACCATGGAATACTATGCAGCCATAAAAATCTATGAGTTTGTGTCCGTTGTAGGGACATGAATGAATCTGGAAACCATCATTTTCAGCAAACTGACACAAGAACAGAAAATCAAACACTGCATGTTCTCACTCATAGGCGGGTGTTGAACAATGAGAACACAGGGACACAGGGAGTGGAACATCACACACTGGGGACTGTTGGGGGGGACTAGGGGAGGGACAGCAGGTGGTAGGGAAGTTGCCAGGGGATAACATGGGGAGAAAGGCTAGATATAGGTGACGGAAGGATGGAGGCAGCAAACCACATTGCCATGTATGTATCTGTGCAAAAATCCTGCATGTTCTGCACATGTACCCCAGAACCTAAAGTGCAAAAAAAAAAAAAAAAAAAAAAAAAAAAAAAAAAAAAGAGAAGTCCAAATCAACAATGAACTGTCATTCACAATTGCTACAAAGAGAATAAAATACCTAAGAATACAACTAACATAGCATGTAAAGGACCTCTTAAATGAGATCTACAAACCATTGCTCAAGGAAATAAGAGAGGACAAAAACAGATGGAGAAACATTCCATGCTCATGATTAGGAGGAATTCATATCGTGAAAATGGCCATACTGCCCAAAGAAATTTATAGATTCAACGCTATCCCCATCAAGCTACCTATGACTCTCTTCACAGAACTGGAAAAAAAAAAAAAAAAAAACACCTTAAACTTCATATGGAACCAAAAGAGAGCCCACATAGCCAAGACAATTCTAAGCAAATAGAAAAATCTGAAAGCATCACACTACCTGACTTCAAACTGTACTACAAGGCAACAGTAATCAAAACAGCATGGTACTGTTACCAAAACAGAGATATAGACCAATAGAACAGAACAGAGGCCTCGGAGGCAATGCCACACATCTACAACCATCTGATCTTTGACAAACCTGACAAAACAAGCAATGCAGAAAGGATTCCCTGTTTAATATATAGTGTTAGGATAACTGGTTAGCCATGTACAGAAAGCAGAACCTGTACCCCTTCCTGACACTTTACACTAAAATTAACTCCAGATGGATTAAAGACTTAAACATAAGACCTAACACCATAAAAATTCTAGAAGAAAATCGAGACAAAACCATTCAGGACATAGGCATAGGCAAGGACTTCATGACTAAAACACCAAAAGCATTGGCAACAAAAGCCTAATTAGAAAATGGGGCCTAATTAAACTCCAGAGCTTCTGCACAGCAAAAGAAACAACAATTAGAGTGAACTGGCAACCAACAGAATGGGAAATAATTTTTGCAATCTACCCATCTGACAAAGAACTAAAACAGATATACAAGAAAAAAACAAACCCTTTCAAAAGTGGACAAAGGACATAAACAGACACTTTCAAAAGAAGACATACATGATGCCAACAAACATATGAAAAAATGCTCATCATCACTGGCCATTAGAGAAATGCAAATTAAAACCACATTGAGATATCATCTTGTGCCACTTAGAATGGCAATCATTAAAAAAATCTGGAGACAACAGATGCTGGAGAGGATGTAGAGAAATAGGAACACTTTTACACTCTTGGTGAGAGTGTAAATTAGTTCAAACACTGTGGAATACAGTGTGGAGATTCCTCAAGGACCTAGAAATATAAATTCTATTTGACCCAGCAATCCCATTACTGTGTATATATCTAAAGGATTATAAATCATTCTATTTTAAAGACACATGCACATGTATATTCATTGCAACCCTGTTTACAATAGCAAAGACCTGGAACCAACACAAATGCCCAACAATGATAGACTGGGCAAGGAAAATGTGGCACATATATACCATGGAATACTATGCAGCCATAAAAATCTATGAGTTTGTGTCCTTTATAGGGACATGAATGAATCTGGAAACCATCATTTTCAGCAAACTGACACAAGAACAGAAAATCAAACACCGCATGTTCTCCCTCATAGAGGGGTGTTGAACAATGAGAACACAGGGACACAGGGAGTGGAGCATCACACACTGGGGTCTGTTGGGGGGACTGAGAGGGGGACAGCAGTGGGTAGGGAGGTTGGGGAGGGATAACATGGGGAGAAAGGCCAGATATAAGTGATGGGGGGATGGAGGCAGCAAACCACATTGCCATGTATGTACCTGTGCAACAATCCTGCATGTTATCTAAAATGTATCCCATTTTTTTATATAAACAAAATAACTGCAGTTTAATTAATGGTTTCCATGAATCATATACAGACATCATCCTCACTATGTTTTTTGAAAGTGTAAATTTCTTACTTTCAAACAAATGGCAGTTGCATATTTTTCACCTGATTTATCCATTAATCACTTATATTTGCTGAATTTAATAATATTGGCTCAGTCTCTCTTTACACATGGTAACTAGTACAGAAAGTTACTATCACTAATAACGTTTTTTCAGGAGGCATTTGTGTGTGTGCCTACACTAGCTTCAGCAGCGTGGTATGACCTAGTGCTTCGTGGAAGTGAAATAAGGGTTAGTCAAAATCGTAACTTCTCCTGGAGATTAGCATGTGGCTTTGAGAAAAAATAAATAAATAAATAAACCTCATAATTTACTTACTAGTAGGGTCGGGAGAAAATCAAAGATGGAATGAGGCATCAGTAACCATATAATTTGTCATCTAAACTGAGACACTTCTGAAAGTGAAAGGATTGTTGGCAATTATGTTAAGACAACAGAAATAAAATCAAACTGTCCCACAGAAAACAAGATGTAAGATCCCCCGAGGATAATGTTACCCCTAGGAGATAGAAAGGCAAGATCAAGATAAGAATAAGTTATAGGAAGAATGGCTATTTCTCAAATGCCATCAGGTAACAGAGATCTAAATGGTTGTCTCTGGTGACAATTGTGACAGGAAGTGCCATTCTGTGATGAGGTTGCCAGTTAAAATGCAGGACTCCAGTGAAATTTGAATTTGATACAAACAAAAATAATTTCTTAGTGAAAATTCTTTCTCAAGCAATATTTCAGACATAGTTTATACTATTTAAAAATTCTCATTTATCTGAAGTGCAAAGTTAATTGGGAGTCTCATATCTTTAAAGGGAATTGTTAGGATGGATATATTATGTAAGATCTGAAAAATCTACCACTGTGCTATATCCTCCAAGATGACACAGATAACTTTTTTTTTTTTTTTACTAGGTAGTAAGGAATTCACAGCTGAGAGAAGCACTGGAATCTTTGGTAGTAGCTGTCCCCTGCAGGCTGGTGTTAAGCAGGAAGCACTGACATGGAAATAAGTCATCTACAATTAGCAAAAATAGTAAGATTCCTAAACGACAGTGAGGCAGCACTTAACCATTTCAAGCAATGTGAACAAAGTTATCAAATTGTATTAAGACTAGAGTGACTATCAGAATATCTTGATCAAAGTTATCTGTGGTGGCGGCTAATATATCTTGGTGCTTGAGGGGAAACAGATTGACAGCTTATTATGGTATTGCTCAATTTATATGGGCATAAATATTAAGAGCTGGTGATCACATGGCTCATATTGACCACCAAAATTGACAATGGCAGTGACTCAACCAGTTTCAGATCTAAGCCAATTTGTAAAACCTGTTGGTTAAAGAGAAGGCCTGCTTGCTTTGAGGAAAGCCCCTGCAATGTAGTAACAAGTCTACTCTGATCCCTCCATTTGACATGACAATAATGCACTGGAGAAGAAAGAATATCCAGTATTACGAGGAGGGCTAAATTCCACGTCTGCGGTAACACTAACACCAGGAGATCCAAAATGCCCACGTTGTCTTGGGATTACAGTTGGAGTTTAATGGAGATTAGGGGGAAAATTAAATTTTGGTCCAAGTCTGATACAAATAGAGTACAATGGACACAGAAATATACCCTGAAGATATTTACAAGTCACTGGATATGTATTTGAGTGAGACATAGTACTTAGAAGCATACATAACCGACACATTGGCTTTTATATTTGTTATTTGTAGAGCAGCAAGCATTATAGTAGAAAAAATTAAGTTGGAATTCCTGAAAATCACCACCAATACCAACATGGTAAATTTGAAACAATATCTCATGTAGAAATTAGTGCCATCATTAAAGTTTTGAGGACAGAGTGATGGTACCCATCAGAAAACTGTTCAATTAATCTATGAGGCTCCTGCAAAGAAAAAGATGGATAATGGTAGATGATGTTGAACTATTTATTATACATTTAAACTGGTTGGCAACCCCAACCATAGCTGCTATTCCAGGTGCAGGTCTTTAATGAAGTACATCAGTAAGGTATCTGGCACTTGGTAAGGTGATGTTAATGTAGTCAGTGATGTTTTCCTGAAGCACGGCATCAGGGAAGATTGGAATAAACATAATTTTACATGGTAAAAACAGCAGTACACATTCACAGAAATGTCTCAGGGCCATGTTGCCTCTTCAATTCCTTGTCATGATATTGTCTATAGGAACTTTGATTGTCTTTTAATTTCACAAACTATGCTAACTTGACACCAGGCCAATAGAACTTTCCCAATTAAACATATGCATGCTAAGAGGAGAAAATCAATCCCAAAACCCTGCAGAGGTCTACCAACTAGTTAAATTTACAGAATTTTAAGTCCATATTAGGATAGTACATAGAAAAGTAAAGGCAAGTTAATATACTTCAAATTTCCTATTATTTGGAAAGAGCCATAATGCAGTGCAGGCATTTTTGGATTTTGGAGAAACTATTGCTCTAATCATTCATATAGTGAAAACTGAACGCTAAAAAATTCAAGTAGGGTCCACAGTAATAGAGGGCACTTCAGCCAGAGCAAACTGCCATGATTCAGGTCATATAGCCTGGTAAAGCCCATGTAATCATACAAGAGGTATTCTTGGTATACAAGGATGCTACCTCTGTAAAGAGTCTGTGGAGTAAAAAACTAATAGACTTCTCTGTTGATGGAGTTGCGAGTCAGACATTCATTTCAAATGGGGATATTTGATATGCATTCTAAATGGAGAAAGAAAAATGACCACAGGTATTATTAGACACTGAATCTTGGGCAGTGGTAAATGGCTTAGCCACTTAACCAGGAGATTGAAAAATAAGGCTGAAAAATCATGGGAAAAAGGTTGCATAATGCATATAAAGGAAATAAGTACTACATATGCAGATCTTCGTGCCTCATAGCAATTCCATCCAGAAAGTATTCATCCTAAGGGAAGCTCTCCTCAACAAAGTGAGTGTGATGTCCTCTCCAGTGGTACACATTTCAGCCACTTTGGTATTTGAATTATGACCAATGAACAGAGGGATCAGGGTGGAAGAGATTGGAGCTACACATAGGTCCAACAGCACTGGCTCCTCCCCACAAAGTCTTGCTGAAATATTGCTACTACCCAACTTTCCAACAGGGGAATATCTGAGCTCTGATATTTTCAGAAGAGACCAGTGAGTCACCCCTCCATGGTGATTTAATTGAACCTCTCCTACCTGGGAGCAGACAGTAAGTTGACTTTATTAGAATTAATATAAATTTTGGGTATGGGTTTGCTTTCCCTGGCCAGAAAGACAGCATACCAAATCTTAAGGCAAAGGAAGCAAGCCTGATACTTTTCTTTTGACTTATAAAAAGACTTTTTAATTCAAAGCTATTTAACTAGGCAAGAACCTCAGCCATTCACAATATGCCAGCTTGAGGAGATATAGGATGCCTGACACAAAAAGAAACTTTCTCTTAAAAACAAAAACAAGACAATGACAGAAAACAACCAGTAACTAACCTTACTAAGGTGCTACAAGGACAAAGCCTAAGATTGTAACTTATATTCTAGCCTCTCTCTCAAATTAATACCCTTAAGAGGAGAGAACTGTGATCCTGGATTTCTGAGTGAGAAGTAGGGAGTTTGGTACATGCATAGATGCTGGGGGTGAAACTGGGTATATTAGCGTTCTCCAGAGGGACAGGACTAATAGAATAGTTGTACATATAAAAAGGAAGTTTATTAAAAAGTATTGACTCACATGATCACAAGGTGAAGTTTCACAGCAGGCTGTCCGCAAGCTAAAGAACAAAGGAAGCCAGATTGAATCCCAAAACTTCAAAATCAGGCAAGCCGACAGTACAACCTGCAGTCTGTAGCCAAAGGCCCAAAAGCCCCTGGCAAACCACTGGTGTCAAAAGCTGAGAACTTGGGAGTCTGATCTTCAAGGGCAGGAAGCATGCAGCATGGGAGAAAGATGAAGACGGGAAGACTCAGCCAGTCTAGTGCTTATATGTCCCTGTGCCTACTTTTATCCTAGCCATGCTGGCAGCTGATTAGATGGTATCCACCCAGACTGAGGGTGAGTCTGCCTCTACCAGTCCAATGACTCAAATGTTAATCTTTTTTGGCAACACCCTCACAGACAAACCAAGGAACAAGACTTTTCATCCTTCAATCCAATCAAGTTAATACTTGATATTAACCATCACACAGGGTATCTTCCTACATTTTTTTAAGAGGTATCTGTTTTATAATGTGAAGTCTGAATGTTCCAGAAACAAAGTCTGCATTGTGTTACGTATCAGAATCACAAGGGGAAACATAGGTACACTCACAGTAGGATAATTCAAAGAAGGTTTAATAAAGGATTTGTTTACAAAATGGTGGGCATGATTTAGGGAAACCAGAAGGGAGCATTCTCTACTCTGTAACCACCATTAGTCTCTAGGAGAAAAGGTGATAGAAGGACTACCAGAACCAAAATGAGAAATTATGTAGAGAAGCCCACACTGAGAAGAATTGTCCCACTTAGGTCAGTAGCCAGGACACCATGGATGACGAGAGCAAAGATAGTAAAAGCATGATCTCGCTCTCCACCTTCCCTTCTATTTTCTGCAGCACAGGTCATTGGCCTAACCTACCCATGATCAAAGGGCAAAGGAATCCATCATGAGCTCTATATAAATTACCCTTCCAGGATTGAAATCCAGTTTAAAGAGACAGAAAGTAGATTTGAAAGAAACAAGATATTCAGCAAAGACTGAATTTCTCAGGGCTTTACATTTCTTTGAGCTTGTTTACTTCTCTCAACATAGAATTTCTCCCTGAATAGAGGTGGAAAAAAATCCAGAGACTTCCATTTTGTGGAATAAAATATACAAAAAGTGACTACACTTGTACCTCTTTATCCACAGGGAATTTGTTGCAGAACTTCTCTTAGATTCCAAAATCCACAGATGCTCAAGTATCTTATATAAAATGGCATAGTATTTGCACCTAGCCAATGCTAATTCTCCTGTATATTTTAAATCATCTCTAGATTACTTACAATACTAATATAATATTTAAAAAAGCAATATAACTGCTATGTAAATAGCTGATATACTGTATTATTTAGGAAATAATGACCAGGAAAAAAATAAAAAGTCTGTACATGTTCAGTACAGAGAAAATTTATTTCTCAAATATTTTCCACCTCAGTCAGTTGAATCCACAGATCACAGATGGGGACCCCCTGAGTATGGGGGTCCAATTGTCCTCTTGAATATATATATTGCTGGGCAAAATACGCCAATCTTAAAAGGCTACATATTGTATGATTCCATTTATATGACAATCTTGAAAAATCAAAACTATAGAAATGATAAATAGAAATGGACTAAGGTAGTAGAGGGTTGAATAGGTGATGCACAAGAAATTTCTGGGGGTAGCAAAACTATTCTATGTGCTATTGTAATGGCGGATACATGACAATACACATTTGTCAAACATAGCAATTTATGTCACAAAGTATGAACCCTAATATATACAACTTAAGCAATGATCATTTAAGAGTTTGCAGAATTCTGGGATGGACTATAATGAAAGGATCTAATACTATTATTAAAATTGTTTAAAGTAATATCATTGAAGGGGATAGGAAAAAGAGGTGCAGACCCATTTAACTTTAGAAAACCATAGATACTGTAAGACTAAAGTTAAAGGAATTGTACATATGTACCGTGATCTCATTGATAAAATTGTTTTCCACAGGAGTTCAGGTTAAAAATTCTGCAACCACTGTACTAGAATTAGACAATCAATTGAGTAGGTGGAAGAAGGTAAGAGTTATGTTTCTCACATGTTGTTGTAGATTACAGCAAGCAAGGGAGAAGTCTAGAATGATCTATGTAATAAATTAGAGTTGAAGACATTATACACTTATATTTAGCTTGATATAGAGATGGATATACCAATAAATATTTGCATATATTTGTATATTCAGAAGGTAGTGTGCACACATGTATTTCCTTTCTCTGTCAGATGAGAGGGCCTAGAAGCAATGACTCTCCAGAAGCAATGAGCACACCTAGAAGAAAGATCTTGATTTCTAACAGCATTCTTCAATAAAAGGAACCAGAGCTCCTTGAGGAAATAGCTAATTGCAGAGCTGGGGCAGGAAATATATAAGATGAGGCTGAAACTTCTTATGATGTCAGAAATTAAGGAGGTATTCAACAAAGAAAACCATGATAGTGTTATGTCAAAGGGACATAAAAGCCAACTGAACCAACTCCCAATGGCTAAAGCCGAAACAATTTGAGCAATGTAATAAAATCGTATTGGAAAATGACTTAGAGTATATTATAAATATTCATGAATTTATACTGATATTCACAAATGATCAAATAAACAAATGGAGGACAAAAGATAAATCTCCCATCTAGAAGAATAAAAAATGATTTATGTAGGTACTATGCCCTCAAAGAGGTTAGCATAATTCTTCATAGTGATTTTCTTCCAAAGAGTACAGCATGGCAAAGAAAGGGGGATAACTTTACCATGGAGAAACCTAGCAAGCACTACCTGAGCCAGATGTTCAAGGTCAACATCAACAGTAATAAGCGATGCCAATAGCACGTACCCTTAATATTATGTGATAAAAATAGCACTTTACCCTTTGTAGTCTTTTTTCAAAAAATGTACATTCCCATTTAATCATGGGGACATATCAGAAAAATCCCAGTTGAGGTATATTCTACAAAATAACTGAATTATACTCTTTAGAACTGTCAAGGCCATAAACAAAAAAGAAAATCTGACAAAAACTGTCACAGCAAGGAGGAGTCTAAAGAGACATGATGATTAAATGTAATGTGGTATCTTGGATGGGATCCTGGAAGTGAAAAAGAGCATTAAACACTAAAAAAATCTGAATGAAGTATGGGCTTTAAGTCATACTAATGTATTAATATTGGTTCATGAATTTTGGCAAATGTACCACACTAATCTAAGATGTTAATAATGAGAAAAATTAAGTGGGTATATAGGAAATCTGTGCGATCTTTGCAACATTTCTATAAACCTAAAGTTATTCCAAAATCAAAACTTTATTTAAAAGAAAAGGCATTGTTCATGAATCTTAGACATAAAATATCTTCTTTGTTCAAACTTTATAATCTTTCATAATGTCACTATTAAAACAAATGATGAACTCTTTATATACTTTTGAAATATATTTGCTGTGCCACACCCAATACATACACTAGGTTATAAATATCATGAAAGAATCCTTCCAGAGCACTACTAACCATGCTGTGAAGCCTTTAGGACCTGAACTTCCCATGTTATTAACTGCTTGGCTCTGGTCATAAATTATTTTTTAAAAAGGAAGATTCGAAGTCCACAAAAGTAATTGTTGTCTCTTATAACAGTAATTCCTAAATATTTCAGCTACTTCCAGAAGGCTAAGGGACCACTTCACATCAAGGCCTTGATAGCAGATTCTTCTTTGTCCTCATTCTATTTATGCTAATGCTGATGACTTATGATTGAGGCTCTGACCTTTTATGAGTCTGTCATGAACATCAGGAACACATATATCATAACAGTACAGCTCTGAAGTGGCAGTCTGCTCAATATTTTGTGATAAATCTTTATTCATTAATTAGACAAATATTTCTTCAGGCTCTATTAGTGGTAGTCTCTGTGCTGGGTCATGGAAACAAGAAAGATATCATTCGCATTTTCACAGAGCTCATGTCTACTTGGGAAGACATACATGAATAACTGGTTAAGTCTGAATTGGATAGATAGAAAAACTGCTTTCAAGGAAAGCCTTCATTCAAATAGTCTGGGTACACTGCTTCTCTCAACTACCCCCAAGAATTATCAAGTAGATACATCATTTCCTAATACCTCTAAGTGACCAAAAAGTTTTGAATCAAGATTTCCATGCATGTAACCAAGACTTTAGAGGCCTGGCCTTTGCTTCATCTGGGTAGTGATCTCAGGGAAGAGTATCTTTGTTATATAGGGTCCTCAAGTACCACATAGTTTAACAGTGTGATTTATGAAAAGGACTTTGGGTCATGCAGTGTTTATCCCCAGAGAGACTGGAGACTATGGGCCGTCAACCATGGAGCCCGTAATTAAAACTCTGAACCACAAAGCTTAAGTAAGCTTCTCTAGTTGGCAATACAGGAAATGTATATTGTCCCCCATCAATGTCCTTGCTAACCAAATGGAGGGACTTTACACCACAACACTGCTGCCCTGTTTTCTCTTCTTACCATAGCAGGCTGTTCCAGCCAAGTCTGCCTTCAAATCCTCCAGGGAAGTAGTGAGCATTGGTATTTTATTCACCAATAACCCAAATTTCCAGGGTCTACCTGACAATCTTTCCCAGGAACTCCCTCACTGTGCACTACTCTGTTGCTTTTGAGGTAAGGCTACAAGTGAAGCTCGGCAGGTGTTTAGACAATGAAAGTGGCCGCCTTCTATGCTGCAGATACATTCAATCTCTTGTTTCCCCTCTGTGTTAGTCAGAGTTCCCCAGAAAAACAGAGCCAATGATAGAGTTTGGCAAGTCCAGAATCCACCAGATGCAAGAGAGCTGATGACACAGGTTCTGTCTAAGGCTGTTTGCTGGCAGAATTTCCTTTTCTTGTGGTAGGTTGGTCTTTTGTTTTACTCAGGCCTTCAACTGATTCGATGAAACCTATCCATGTTATAGAAGGCATTCTGCTTACTCATAGTTCACTGATTTAATTTTAATCTCATTTGAAAATATCCTCATAGAAACTTCTAGAATGTTTGACCAGCTATCTGAGCCCTGTGGCCCAGCCAAATTAACATGTATGATTTACTTAAAGAAAGAAATAACTGCCCTTTCGTTCTGTCTCCCAAATATGAGATAAAAATCCAAAACACTTCCTCTTGGTCCATGTCACACTACCACTTACTGACTTTCCTGTTTCCAACAATTCCTCTGGAATTCTAGACACCCCCTTTCTATAGGTTAGTGAGTGTCCGGTGGGAGTGATGTTGAGGATTACTGCAGAGTTTGGAGAGCACGATAAGCTTGGAAACCGATTGTGCCTTCTTTAGAATGCAGATGTGCCTATTTTCTTTAGCTTTAGGAATTTAACCTGTTGTCTCTGCCTAAAAGAATTCCTAGGAGCGTGCTGCGATGTAATTAAACAGGCAATGGCCACACAGTGTGTTAAGTGCTATAAAGGGCAGTGAAGACTGCATTGGAAATCTACAGAAAGATTTCTAAGTCAGCTGGAGGACATGGGAAAGTAAAAAGAAAAAAATATATAAAAGCTGAAAACTAGAGCACAAATAGAAGCTTTCTTGGAAAACAAAGATGAAATAAGAAGAGAAGAGTTCATTCAGATTTAAAGGGTCACATATGTGACAACAACCAAAATAAGACATAGTGTAAGACTTTGGTAGAACTGCAAGCTATTGAGTCCTAGTGGGACAAAAACTTGAAGAGATGAATCAAGAGGCAAGAGATAACATTGAAAAAGTAAATAATGACCAAATTTTAAAGATCTCAGTGGGCTACACTGGAGAACTTGGATTTTATCCTAATAGAAATAAGGAGAATTTGAATGATTTCAAGTAGGATAGTGATATGGGCAGATTTACTCTTTAATTCAGCACCAGTTACAATCTGAGAATGGATTGGAAAGGGGAAAGAATATGGCTGTGTCACTAAGTCAACATCTGGGAATACAAAAATAAATACAGTTCCACTTCTCCAAGAGCTCACAATTCAGTGACAAAAGTTAAATATTGTCATTGAGAGAACAAAAAAAATACTATAGGTATTTTTATTATTTATATTTATTTAGATGTATTACTCAACAGCATGGTAGGGAATTGATTCTCAGAAACAATCATAATAATTCCACTATGTTTATACCCATGTCTTTGTACACATTTGTACACATTGGTATTTGGTTTGTCTAATGAATAGAAAACTAAAAGGACAATGTCTGCTCAAGAAGACGTAATTCGCTCTAGGTATATCAAACTCAAACATAGAGAGGGCATTATAGGAAAACTGTTGCCTTTTAGAAAAGTTAAAAAGAAAAAACAAAACAGAAAAGGAAGAGTGAAATTAGAGCCTTCTAAAACTTCTAGGCTGGAACCCACTAGCCTGCGCCTATTACCCTACTTTGGAGATGCAGATGCAGCCTGCTCCAGATCCATCAAATATGGGCCACCTGGACCCAGCTAGAAACTGCTGAAAAGGTTCTTTTCTGTCTTGGCTACTGAGGTCCAGAATCATTTCACCTCTTCCGGTGCTACAGAAACTCCTATATAATTCCACGACCTGCCAACAACTGCCACCTCATTGAAGACCAAAGCAGGAAGTTTTTTCAATGTCTAGGCTTCTGATTTCCTAACTGTATTCCCCATTAGTAGAACATAGCATGAAGCCAGCTGGCAAAGGAGCCTAGAAAATGAAGACTCAAAATCTGAACCATGCTAGTAAGAATGGAAAAAAAAAGACTAACAGGATGATACTGAGAGGCCAAAAATAAATAAGTATCTCATCCTGTATTACATTCCAATGCCCTCATGTTTTGTTATTTCCCTTAAAAGCTTTAATGATAAGTCCTTCTAGAAGTACTTATGAAGAATAATTGCCCTCAGAAAGAAGATTGGAATCCAGGTTGTCCTTTACTAGAAATTAAATAATATTAGGGCACTTGCTAAAAAATTCAAGTAATAGATGCTGAGATATCTGTGCTATTTCACTGGTTGTCAGTGACTATATTATAAACATTGGGCTAACCACAGAACTTAGAGAATTTACCTGCTTAAAATCAAGTGGACTTTAAGCTATGATCTATGAACTAGAATTTACAGTGATGCTAAGATGAAAGAACAGTAACAAATGCCAGCTTTTTTCACAAAACCCCTCAAATTTAATTACATTTCTATGGATGATCTATTGGCCAATGATCAATGGTTTGTCTGAGCCATTTCAAGCTAAAGAACTCCTTAATCGTGGTGGACGTTACCTTAAAATGACCTGAACTACATCACAAGGTGCAGCATTGATCATTACAGTTCTGCATACTAGTTATCATCCATAGTCAAATGATCAGAGATAACTCTATTAGACAAAAGTTAAGCTTAATTTTAGCAATCTGTTGATAGGAGGTAGATGCTTGTTCTATTTTACCTCATGAATTATTTCAATTAATCGGGCACTGTGTTAAACACTGTATTAAAACTAGTGATGAAGAGATAAAGAGAAGCCTATTTATTAAAACAGGGCTTTAATAAAAAACACGTTTTAATAAAACTCTATTTTTATTAAAAGAGTTCATTATTTAGTAGTGGAGACAGGAAAGTATCAATACTAACAAGCTATGTTTTACGAATGGTGTATACTATTGAAGACACCATGAAGTTATTGGATAATTATTGGGTTTCTCATTAATTAACATACCATTGCTTGTTGCACAACATTGGAAGACCTGTTGAATTTTTAATACTAGCAAGGACTAGATAAGTGTTCTAGATCCTGCATTTAGCAATCTGGAAACTCTCATGTGCACTTACAATGCCTGCCTCAAGGACCTCCCTGTGTAGCTGAGAGTTAGACAAGGAGGCGGGCAATATGAGGGCTGTGAACAGTGCCAAGGTGGGAGCTGAGTACATGGTATTGAAGGGATACTTCAACTTTTATGCCCGCTGTGGGTCAAGAGCTTTCACTGTTCATAGTTTAAATAATGCCTTCAATACTTTATAACTATCCCAAAGTCAACTTGATTTTTGAGTATATAAATGCAACTGTATAACAAATGGTTTTCACAAGTATTTTTACTAATGGCAACAGAGAGAACAACCTGACCTTTCTCACAAAGTCTAAAACATCTATTATAATCCTCTGGAAAAATTAAGAACACAGAAGCAGAAAATAGTGCAGATGGTATAATCACACATAAATAAATTGTTTGTACATAATCTCAAAGTAGGCTTGTTCAAATAGCTCAAAATTGCCTCGAAAGTATTATCTAGCCACAGACTTGGCAAGCCAGGAATGGTGTAAATCAAACATTTTTGCAAAATTTTTAAAATTAATACTGTGTTTCAGTGAGCTTGCAGTTAGCAAAGCTTTAGGACTTAGAGCATATAATTTTTTTTTTTTTTTTGAGACAAAGTCTCTCTGTGTCATGACCCACCCACCTTGGCCTTCCAAAGTATCTGGAATTACAGGCATGAGCCTGGCCCCAAAAATATTTTTAAGTCATAACCCCTCTTAGATCTCAGTTCAGCAACATCATTTTAATAAAATGTCCTTGGATTTTTACAAATATGTTATCACTTCAAACAGAGTTTTTTTAATTTTTAGCTATATTTATAATTATTACTCTACGAAATACATTTTATAAAACCAGAATCTTCTGTTTTTCAAGGAACACATAAATAATATAGCACCAAAAATTCAGATAAAATTTAAAACATCTATGGAAAACTCAGATTGGTTTGAAAGAGGCAGACATTTGGCATCCATTGCTTGTCCAACTGGCAACAGAATGGGACATGAAAATAAGGTTTAATTTACTTGTGTGTGTTAAGAGTTCACAGAAGTTTGTCAGTTATATGCTTAATCACATAGGTAGCCACTATGAAATATATCCAATATCATATACAGTATTCAAATAATCATATATGCAAAGTTTAGAATCAAGGAAAACTCTTTTTCTTCCCCAAATATCTTTCCTCATTAAACATGCTATTAAACATGTTGTTTTGCCCTTACTTTGAATCTGCTTATCAGTTTTTTACCATACAGCAAAATCCCAATAGAACAGGAAACCCAAGGCTAGGAACATAGGATGGAAAAATATCTGTCATACATAAAAATCATTTAGGGTGGTGAGCTCTAGACAGGCCTAGAGCCTAGCAAGCTGAGACACTTGGAAAACTTGAGATAAGAAGGGAAATGCCCTTTGGAGTAGAATTAACACGGTCTATGTCAAGATTTGTCTAAGGCTGGCTCCAACAGCGAGAGCACCTATCTACCAAAAAAGGATCTCCAGAGACAGATTCCTGAGTTCAAAGACCAGCTCTGCCACTTCCACGCTGTATAACCTAAGGCAAGCTCCTGAAACTTTCCATGCCTCATTTCCTCGCCTATGAAATGAAAAATTATACTACACATCTCACAGTTTTTACAAGTACTAAAAGTTTTCGTACATGTAAAATACATAGACAAGTGTCTGGCACACATTAAGCATTAGTACTCAATAAGTATTCATTACACTAGATGATTAGAATTTTATTCTTAGAAACCCAGCACGTCGATGTTGGTAGTTAGGTTAGACAAAACTTGGCTTCACCTCATTACTTTGTGGATCTAAAATAACTGAGGCTTCAAAATGGTAAATGACTTGCTCAAAGTCACACAGAGAAAAACAGACAAGATTAGTGTTCTGTCTAATCAGGAATATTTACCAAACAATATTTTTGTGTGTGTATATATATAAAAACATATATACACTATGTATATAACATATATACACTATACATGTACATTTATGTGTGTGTGCGCAGACCTCATTTTGTTGTGCTCTGCAGATATTTTGTTTTTTACAGATTGAGGAGGTCCGTGAAAACCTGCGTCAAGCAGGGTGATTCCTTTGATGAATCTGAGCAAAGTAAACTGAAAACCTTCTGAAAAGGACCCTCCATTCTCGATGCCATTAAGTACATTCATGATTTGTGGGAATATTAAGAGGAGTTTGGAAGAAGTTGATTCTAACCCTCAAGGATGACTTCAAGGGGTTTAAGAAAGACTTCAGTGGAGGAATTAACTGCAGATGTGGTGGAAAAAAAGCAAGAGAATAAGAATCAGAAGTGAAGGCTGAAGATGTGACTGAATTGCTGCAATCTCATTATAAAACTTTAACATATGAAGAGGTCCCTTTTATGAATGAGGAAAAAAAAGTGGTTTCTTGAGATGGAGTGTACTGCTGGTAGAGACACTGTGGACATTCATGAAATGGCCACCAAGGATTTAGAATATGGCATAAACTTAGCTGATAAATCAGCAGCAGGGTTTGAGAAGATTGTCTTCAATTTTGAAGGAAGTTCTACTGTGGGTAAAATGCCATAAAATAGCATTTCATGCTACAGAGAATTCTTTTGTGAAAAGAACAATCAATCAATGCAACACACTTTATTGTTGTCTCATTTTAAGAAATTGCCACAGCCACCCCAGCCTGCAGCAACCACCACCCTGATCAGTCAGCAACTATCCACATAAAGGCAAGACTCTACCAACAAAAATATTATGACTCGCTAAAGACTCAGATAATTGTTAGCATTTTTTAGTAATTTGCTGCCTTCCTCCCCATCACCTATATCTGGCATTTCTCCCCATGACCACATTGCCATGTATGTACGTATGCAACAATCTTGCATGTTCTTCATATACCCCAAAACCTAAAATGCAATAAAATATGTAAAGAATTTTTTAGTAATGAAGTATTTTAAAATTAAGATATATACATTGTTTTTTAAACATAATACTATTTCACACTAAACAGATATAGTGTAATGTAAATTTAACTTGTACATGCACTGGGAAACCAAGAAATTCATAAGACTTACTTTAATGTGATATTTGCTTTATTGTGGTGATCTGGAACTAAACCTGCAGTAAGCTATGCCTGTATATATAATCCAGATTTTACTAGTGGAAAAGAAACACATGTACACTAGAGCAGTCATTTCCTAAAACATATCTAATTTTAAAAAGTTATTCAGAGAAACTATGGTCTTAACTTAAGGATATTGCTGAAACACAGATACATATCTGGAGCTGCAGATATTGTTCATGCCCATAGATTTCATGCTAAAGACAGAAGAAAAGAAGTTTGACAAGAACAGATATAATAATCTAATGCAATCATTTTTAAAAGATAGATATGATTTACAAATGTTATAATGGGACTTCCAACACCATAGAGAAAGATACTGGCACTAGTATAATATTCTTATCTTTAAAAAAAAAAAAAGTCAAGGCATGACGACTCACTCATATAATCCCAGCACTTTGGGAGGCCCAGATGGAAGATTGCTTGAACCCAGGAGTTTGAGACCAACCTAGGCGACATAGCTAGACCCCTATCTCTACCATAAATTTAAAAAATTAGTGGGACATAGTTGCACACACCTCTAGTCCCAGCTACCCAGGAGGCTGAGGTGGGAGGATTTCTCGAGCCCAGGATTTCATGACTGGAGTAATTTGTAATCATGCCACTGCACTCCAGCCTGAGCGACAGAGCAAGACCTTGTCTCAAAATAATAAATGAATAGATAAAAATAAAAATAACAAAAACCCTGGAGGTTAGGTGACTTTTCCCAGGACACAACATGCTCTGTCTCTTCCAAAATCATTAGAGACCCTTAATTTAGAGGCAGAATACACACAGCTCCATTTAGACTGTAAGACACATACCCCTATTTGGAGCACTCTAGCCAAGTGTCTACAAAGTAAAAATATTCCAAACACTTCAAATTATAACTAAATGGCATTAGTCTCTTTTTTCATACTGAGATTTAAGTTGAAAATATATCCCAATTTTTGCTTCTATCTCTTTGCTCTCCCCATGCAGTCATATCACTTGCACAATTATAGATGCAGTTAAGTTGTGTCAGCAATTTCCTTTACGCAGTCTGCTTCACAAATGTTTATAAAACTAGTTTTTGTGAGGGGGAAAGGATGTTTTAGGCTGAAACACAGCAAGTAAAAATCCCATCATTTGAAAGCAATTTCTTTTATCTACCTTGCAAAAATATGATGTGAATATATAAAAAGATATGAGCTAATTTAAGATATATAAAAAGGTAGTCTAGAAAATGACAACAGGGGGATGGACAAAACAGCAATGGACCCCAGAGACAAACTTTTTTGAGATGTGGGACTTAATGATGTGTGTGTACATAACATAATGCACACATAACATTTGGGGACATTAAATTTAATGATATATACAGAAAAAGGGTGAATATGACAGTTTTGATCTACACAGAAAAAGAAATCTGTAGCAGAACTTCTTTTAATAAGCAGACAACTAATTGAGGCCAATATGAGAACTGTTGGAAACCTGACCACATGGCCTAATGGCTCTTCATGAACTTTCACCACAAAGAGAAAAATCCAATCCATATCTCTAATACACACATTTCTTAATAACACATATATTACCACTCCATGTATCTGTTAACAAAAGTGTATATACATGCAATTTTACTTTCCAAATTAATTTAAATGTAATATTAAGACTATGGTTTAAGATTCTAAATGTAAAAAAGATTTCAGAAAAGGGTGAGATCTCAAAAACAAGATTTCAATTAAGTAAGAGTATATTAATTCATATATTAATTCACTTATGAAGAAGAGCTGAAGGTGCCTTAATAAACCACTAAATCTTCACAAGTTGCTCTTCATTATGATTAGATATTTAAATTATATACAAAATGAAATAAGACATAAGTAAAACAGAAATGCAGATGTGTCAGTTAGAATATGTGCTAGGCAGAAAAACTGCTTCTAAACATGTCCATTCCATAATCCTAGAAGCTGTGATAATGTTGACTTTACGTGGCAAGAGGAACTTTGCAGGTTTGATTAAGGTGAGATAAGAATATTACCTGTACAATGAAGGTGGACTTAACTAATCACATGAATCCTTAAAAGCTGAGAATCTCCCAGCTGTTATCACAGTGATATGCTACTAAAGAAGAAAGATCAAAAAGATGTGATGTTAATAGTACTCAACTTGCCTTGTTGGCTTTGAAGATGGAATAAAGGATCTAAGGAATGTGGACAGCCTCAAGAAACTAGACAAAAGAAGAAGGATTCTCTCCTAGTACCTCCAAAAAAAATGAGTAGAGTCCAGGCTTGGTGGCTCACATCTATAATCTCAGCACTTTGGAAGGCCATGGCAGGAGGATCACTTGAAGCCTGAAGTTCAAGATCAGCCTGGGCAACATGGTCAGCCCCTCTCTACCAAAAAATACAGAAAATGAGGTGAGAGTATAGTAAGAGTAAGTCTTCCTTTAAGCTATGATGTTTGTAGTAATTAATTACAATGACAATGAAAAACTAACACAGACTATTAGAAATAAACTTTCCTTAAACAAGGAAAAGTCTAAGGACAATAAAAAGAATAAATGAAGCTATGTTCTGAGTACGAAAAAAATATAAGGAAGAGAGATCCAAGAGGGCTGAATAGGAACAGCTCTTAAGTGCAGTTCTCAGCAAGAAGAAAGCAGAGGGTAAGTGATCACTGCATTTCCAAACAAGTTTTTACTGCCCACAGACCAGGAGATTACCAGGCTGAAAAGCTCCACAAGTTTCCAGCACATGGATCTCCACGGAAAAACTCACACAAACCTGGGTGGCTGTTTCAACAGGTACCTGGAAAGTGTGCAAGACCCATTCAACTGAAAAAAAGGGAGCTGAAACAGGGAGCCAAGTGATCTAGCTCAGCAGGTCTCACTCCCACAAAGACCAGCAATCTGAAATGCTCTGTATTGAGATTTTCACAGCAAGTGCAGGTGGAGCTGGGACAGTCCAGCTTGGTGGGGAAAAGGGCATCAGCCATTACCGAGGCAGTCCACCATTATGAATACAGTCTGCCATTACTGAGGTAATTCTAACTACACCTCTGTAAACAAAACCACAAGGAAGTTCACACAGCAGCTGGGCAGAGCCCATGGCAGCTCAGCAATGCTCCTGCTGGCAGACTGTGACTAGACTACCTCATTGCTAGACAGGACGTCTCTGAAAAATGGCAGCAGCACATCAGGAACTTATAAATAAAGCCCCATTTTCCCAGGACAGAGCACATGGGAGAAAAAGGCAGTTATGAGTTCCACTGCAGCAGACTTAAAGGGACCTGCCCAGCAGCTCTGAATGGAACAACAGACTCATAGTTCAGGACTTGAGCTCCTATAAAGGACAGACTGCCTCCTCAAGTAGCTCCCTGACCCCCATATATCTAAAGAGACACTTCATAAAGGAGGGCTCAGGCTGACATCCAGCAGGCACCCTTCTGAGAGAAAGATAACAGAAGAAGAAACCAGCGGCAACCTTTTCTGTTCTGCAGCCACCACAGGACATCCCCAGGAAAGCAGGGTCTGGAGTGGACCTCCAGCAACCTGCAACAGAGGGGCCTGATGGTTAGAAGGAAAACTAAAAAACAGAAAGAAATATCTTCAACATCAAAAAAAAGGATGTCCACTTAGAGACCCCATCCAAAAGTAACCAACTACAAAGACGACAGGTAGATAAATCCACAAAGATGAGAAGAACCAGCACAAAAAGGAGGAAAACACCAAAAACCAGAACACCTCTCCTCCTCCAAGGGATCACAACTCTTCACCAGCAAGGGAACAAAGATGGATGGAGAATGAGTCTGATGAATGGACAGAAGCAGGCTTCAGAAGGTGGGTAATAACAAACATCTCTAAGGTAAAAGAACATGTTCTATCCCAATGCAAAGAAACTACAAACCTTGAAAAAAGATTTGACCAAATGCTAATGAGAATAAACATTAAATAAACATAAAATAGGGAAGAATATCAACGACTTGGAGGAGCTGAAAAACACAATACGAGAACTTCAAAAAGGATACACAAGTTTCAATAGCCGAATCGACAAAGCAAAAGGAAGGATATCAGAGGTTAAAGATAAACTCAATGAAATAAAATGAGAAGGCGAGATTAGAGAAAAAAGAATAAAAAGAAATGAACAAAGCCTCCAAGAAATATGGGATTATGTGAAAAGACCTAATCTACATTTGATTGGTGTACTGGAATGTGACAGAGAGAATGAATCCAAGCTGGAAAACACTCTTCAGGATATTATCCAGGAGAACTTCCCCAACCTAGCAAGGCAAGCCAACATTCAAGTCCAGGAAATACAGAGAACACCACAAAGATATTTCTCAAGAAAAGCAACCTCAAGGTACATAATCATCAGACTCACCAGGATTGAAATTAAGGAAAAAATACTAAGGGCAGCCAGAGAGAAAGGTTGGGTTACCCACAAAGGCAAGCCTATCAGACTCGCACCAAATTTCTTGGCAGAAACCTTACAAGCCAGAAGAGAGTGGGGGCCAATATTCAACATCCTTAAAGAAAAAAACTTTCAACATAGAATTTCATATCCAGCGAAACTAAGCTTCATAAGCGATGGAGAAAGAAAATCCTTTATGAACAAGCAATTGCTCAGAGATTTCCTCATCATCAGGCCCGCCTTACAAGAGCTCCTGAAAGAAGCACTAAACAGAGAAAGGAAAAACCAGTACCAACCACTCCAAAAAGTTACCAAATGGTGACGACCATAAATATAATGAAGAAACTGTATCAACTAATGGGCAAAAAAACCAGCTAGCATCAAAATGGCAGGATCAAATTCACACATAACAATATTAACCATAAATGTAAATGGACTAAATGCCCCAATCAAAAGACACAGGCTGGCAAATTGGATAAAAAGTCAAGACCCATCACTGTGCTGTATTGAGAAAACCCATCTCACGTGCAAGGATACACATAGGCTCAAAATAAAGGGATGGAGAAAGACTTACCAAGCAAATGGAGAGAAAAAAAAAAAAAAACAGAAGTTGCAATCCTAGTCTCTGATAAAATAGACTTAAAACAACAAAGATCTTCTGCTCTTCTGTCAGTTTGCTGAGAATGATGGTTTCCAGGTTCATCCATGTCCCTACAAAGGACACAAACTCATCGTTTTTGATGGTTGCATAATATTCCATGGTGTATATGTGCCACATTTTTCCTATCCAGTCTATCATCAATGGGCATTTGGAAACACCGCATGTTCTCACTCATAGGCGGGTGTTGAACAATGAGAACACATGGACACAGGGAGGGGGGCAATACACACTGGGGTCAGTTGGGGGGAAATAGGGGAGGGACGGTGGGGGGTGGGGAGCTGGGGAGAGATAGCAAAGGGAGAAATGCCAGATATAGGTGATGGGGAGGAAGGCAGCAAATCACACTGCCACGTGTGTACCTATGCAATAATTTTGCATGTTCTTCACATGTACCCCAAAACCTAAAATGCAATAAAATAAATAAATGGGGGAAAAAAATGATCAAAAGAGACAAAGAAGGGCATTACATAATGGTAAAACGATCAATGCAACAAGAAGAGCTAACTATCCTAAATATATACGTGTTCAATAAAGGAGCACCCGGATATGTAAAGCAAGCTCTTACCTACGTACAAAGAGACTTACACTACCACACAATAATAGTGGGAGATTTTAACACTCCACTGTCAATATTAGATCAACAAGACAGAAAATCAACAAGGATACCCAGGACTTGAACTCAGATCTGGACCAAGCAAACGCAATAGACATCAACAGAACTCTCCACCACAAATCCACAGAATATACATTCTTCTCAGGACCACATCACAACTACTCTAAAATTGACCAAATATTGGAAATAAATCACTCCTCAGCAAATGCAAAAGAATGGAAATCATAACAGACACTTAGACCACAGTGCAATCAAATTAGAACTCAGGATTCAGAAACTAACTCAGAACCACACAACTTGATGGAAACTGAACAACTGGCTACTGAATGTTGACTGAATAAACAATGAAATGAAGACAGAAATAAAGATGTTCTTCGAAACTAACGAGAATGAATACACAACATACCAGAATCTTGGGACACATTTAAAGCAATGTCTAGAGGAAAATTTATAGCAATAAAGCCCACATGAGAAGCAAGGAAAGATCTAAATTGACACCCTATCATCAAAATTGAAAGAGTTAGAGGAGCAAGATGAAAAAAATTCAAAAGCAAGCAGAAGACAAGACATAACTAAGATCAGAGCCAAACTGAAGGAGACAGAGATAAAACCCTTCAAAAAATTAATAAATCCAGGAGCTGGTTTTTTGACAAGATCAACAAAATAGACAGACGACCAGACAGAAAAATAAAAAAGAGACAAAAATCAAATAAATGAAAAAAAAAAAGATAAAGGGGATATCACCACTGATTCCACAGAAATACAAACTACCATCAGAGATTACTGCAAACAACTCTATGCACATAAGCCAGTAAACCTGGAAGAAATGGATAAATTCCTGGACACTTGCTCCCCCCCAAGCCTAAACCAGGAAGAAGTTGAAACCCTGAATAGGCCAATAACAAGGGCTGAAGTTGAGGCAGCAATTAATAGCCTACTAACCAAAAAAAGCTCTGGTACAGATGGGTTCACAGCCGAATTCTACCAGACGTACAAAGAGAAACTGGTACCATTTTTTCTGAAACTATTTCAAACAATACAAAAGGAGGAAATCCTTCCCAAATCATTTTATGAGACCAACATCATCCTGATACCAAAATCCTGCAGAGACTCAACAAAAAAAGAAAGCTTCAGGCCAATATCCATGAAGAACATAGATGCAAAAATCTTCACTCAACATTCACAAGTCTATAAATGTAATCCACCACATAAACAGAACCAAAGACAAAAACCACATGATTATCTCAATAGATGCAGAGAAGGCCTTCAACAAAATTCAACAATGCTTTTGCTAAAAACTCTCAAGAAACTAGGTATTGATGGAATGTACCTCACAATAATAAACACTTTATGACAAACCCACAGCCAATATCATACTGAAGGACAAAAACTGGAAGCATTCCCTTTGAAATCAGGCAGTAGACAAGGATGCCCTCTCTCACCACTTCTACTGAATATAGTATTGGAAGTTCTAGCCATCTAACAGTCAGGCAAGAAAAAGACATAATGTGTATTCAATTAGGAAACGAGGAAGTCAAAGTGTCTCTATTTACAAACGACATGACTGTATATTTAAAAGACCCCATCATCTCAGCCCAAAATCCCCCTAACCTGATAAGCAACTTCAGCAAAGTCTCAGGATACAAAATCAATGTGTAGAAATCGCAAGCATTTCTATACACCAATAACAGACTTAAAGAGAGCCAAATCATGAGAGAACTCCCATTCACAATTGCTACAAAGATAATAAAATACCTAGGAATACAACTAACAAAGGATGTAAGGACCTCTTCAAGGAGAACTACAAACCACTACTCAAGGAAGTAAGAGAGGACACAAACTGAAAAACATTCCATGCTCATGGTCAGGAAGAATCAATATTGTCAAAATGGCTATCCTGTCCAAAGTTCTTTATGGATTCAACTCTAACCCCATCAAGCTACCTATGACCATCTTCACAGAACTGGAAAAAAACACCTTAAACTTCATATGGAACCAAAAGAGAGCCCACATAGCCAAGACAATGCTAAACAAAAAGAACAAAGCTGGAGGCATCATGCTACCTGACTTCAAACTATACTACAAGGCAAACAGTAATCAAAACAGCATGGTACTGGTACCAAAACAGAGATATAGACCAAAGGAACAGAACAGAGGCCTCAAACACAACACCACACATCTACAACTATCTGATGTTTGACAAACTGGACAAAAACAAGCAATGGGGAAAGGATTACCTGTTTAATAAATGGTGTTGGGATAACTGGCTAGCCATGTGCAGTAAACAGAAACTGGACCTCTTTCTGATACCTTACACTAAAATTAACTCCAGATGAATTAGAGTTAAACATAAGACACAACACCATAAAAACCCTAGAAGAAAGCCTAGTCAAAACCATTCAGGACATACGCATAGGCAAGGACTTCATGACTAAAACACCAAAAGAATTGGCAACAAACACCAAAATAGACAAATGGGACCTAATTAAACTTCACAGCTTTTTTACAGCAAGAGAAACATATATGAGGCCAACAAACATATGAAAAAATGCTCATTATCACTGGTTATTAGAGAAAAGCAAATCAAAGCCACATTGACATACCATCGCATGCCAGTTAGAATGGAAATCATTAAAAAATCTGGAGACATCTTATAAGACATACATTATGGAAAAATGCAAAGATTTTATATAACTGTAACTCTAGTAAAACTCAACAATGGTCTGTGTCTGCCATAACAGATAATAGAATCCCAAGCTTTCGTGATGGACAGAAGACATTCAGGTCAAATGAAGCAATGACCTATCCTAGAATGGTTAAACCATCCCTGCGGTACTGACTTCAATGTTAGATATTGCATTTTCAGAAGAAGCCAGGAAAATCATGATCAAGAAATCAGACTCTGATGATCTAAGTAACAAGAAGAGGGGAAAAGACTAATGTTATGAGGAATCCTGAAGCAAAGACAATATTCAGTCTAAAGAAAAGGAGAATTAGCCAACTTTATGTAGTTGAATGACTGTGATGTGGGTAACATTTTGGGAGGCTTTAGGAATAGAGTGGAAATCAATAGTTAAGAGTACTCACTGGTCAGATTTCAAGGCAACATAGTAATAATCATCTTAATGATAGTAAGAATAACAATGGCAGTAAATGCTTATATGAGGTCTACTATGTGCCAGACACTGTCATACATGCTATATAATAAGTCATTTAATCCTAATAATGATGCCAGGAGAAGATACTCGTACTATCCCCTATTTAAAGTTAAGGGACCTGAGATATGTAGAAATTACATAGCTTGCCCAAAGTTTCACGAGTGAGGATTCAAGCACAGTAGTCTGGAGACAGATCTCCAGAGATATGCTACCTAAATTTATAAGAATTTGAGCTCTCTTAAACACAAAGGATCATGGTGGTGGGGGGAGAATATGGTTTCTTTTCCTGATGTTGCTAATCACCAAGTGACTCTACGATCTCTTGTTCAGATAGGTAAATAAAATGACCTGTAGAGTTTTTTCCTTTTATTTATCAGCAGTACTGAAGAATGTCTATGAGCCAAGTTCTTCAGCAAGAAGTTGAGAATGCCACCCTGAACCCATGATAAAATGTTTACCCTCAAAATTTGCAGATGAATAGAGTATATAGATATTAGCAAAATTGTGATTGTTGCTACTAAGAAGTACATGATGATATAAGAACATTAATAGGGAACAAGATGAGGGATAGGAGACAGGGCTAACATTGTGGAAACTCATGCCTTTCTGTTCTTTTGCTTTAATGATCTTTTGCTTCAAAAATTATTGCAGGAATATACCAAGAAAACCAAAAGAATTCACGGATTTTTTGAAAGAAGCAGCATGCCACTGCAAATTCTGCAAAATAGGTAAAAAACTGTGAGTTCTCTAACTATGAAGCAGGAAAGTTCCCTCTTAAAACACATCCCCACTGGGGAATCTAAAAATCTAGATCACAAAAGGAGGACTTAAACTTACCTAGAGCTGAAACAAATTTAGGGAGTGGCATGAAATATAAAAGTAGAAGTAGCAGTAGGAAGTGCTTGCAGGCACTCCCAGTCTCCAGTTCAAACCCAGGGAAACCATTTCTGACTACATCTGACAAGGGCCCTTGGGGAAGGCAGCCAGATGAATTGTAAAGAAGTTGCAGGGCAAAGGAAGCTTCCAACTGAAATTGGTAGTAGTTTTGACTGGGCACAAATTTTCTCAAATGGAGTCAGGAATGAGAAGGAGTTGCTGCAGATATGAGATAAGGCACACAAAAGCCACTGGCAGAGTAAGCAGATGGGGAAGGGTGAGGTCTAAAAGCCATGCTTGCTTTCTCAGAAGGGAAGTTCACAGCCTGGGGCAAGGTCTGAGTCGGGTCACTGCAGGAGAGACCAGCTCCACCAACTGTGTTGAAGCATCTCACTACCAGCTTTCCCTGACAACCATGACAAACTATATGACACAGGTGAAGCAGTGAAGATCCCCTCTGGAACATAACCCCATTGTCCTGAAAACCAACCCCCATTCCAGTGGCCACAACAAGCCTGCCAAAGGAGAGTCTGAACCCAAACCTGCCTAACCCTGCCCCCACCAGATGGTATTTCTCTACTCACTTTTGTACCTGAAGAAAAAAGATAGAAATTTCGGGGCACTTTATGGTGCTGCCTATCACCTGAGAAAACAAAATACTTAACCTGGCCAACTTAAGGCAAGCTTGGATTCCTCTACTACTGCTGCAGCTGGTGCTCTCATGACATTGCCACCTCCTGGCTGGAGGCCAACCGACTCAGGCCATTACAGCAACTCATGACAGAATAATGCTGATCCCAGGAAAAAGAAAATAACATCTAATTCCACCACCTGCAACATACCAGCAAACCAGAGGTCTTGAATCTGTCCACACAACAATATCACTGCTAGCATAACCAGCATTCAAGAAAAACAGCACACTAAACAAAACTATACCCAACATCTACTCTGGAGGAGGTGATAGGGGAATGACAAAACTCTGTGAGAGTCTGGTATCCAAGTCTGGGAGACCTGAAAATGGATCACATCACAGGACTCTTTGCAGACATTCTTCAGCACCAGCCCAGAGCCTGGTAGCCCTGCTGAGTGGCTAGCCCCAGAAAAGCAATAACAATTACTGCAGTCTGGCTTGCACAAAGCCCTATCCTTAGGAAAAGGGGAGAGCACCACGTCAAGGGATTACCTTGTGGTACAAGAAAATTTATACAGCATGCCTTGAGTTTCAGACCTCTCTACTGAAATAGCCTACACAGATGAGAAGGATCCAAAAGAGTGATTCTGGTAACATGACAAAACAGGGTTTTATAACACACCCAAAGATCACACCAGCTCCCAGCTCCCTAGCAATGGATCCAAGCCAAGAAGAAATCTCTAAATTGCCAAAAAAAGAATTCAGAAAGCCGATTATTAAGCTACTCAAGGAGATACCAGGGAATGGTGAAAAACAACTTAAAGAAATTTAGAAAACAATAGAGGGTATGAATGAAAAATCCTCCTGAAATATAGATATCATAAAAAAATTCAATCACTACTTCTGGAAATGAAAGACACATGTAGAGAAATACAAAATACAGTGGAAAATTTCTACAATAGATGTAGAAGAAAGAACTTCAGAGCTTGAAGACAAGGCTTTCAAATTAACCCAATCAGACAAAGATAAAGAAAAAAGAATCAAAAAATAATCACAGCCTCCCAAAAATTTGGGATTATGTTAAACAGCAAAACCTAAGAATAATTGGTGTTCCTAAGGAAGAATAGAAATCTAGAAGTTTGAAAAACTTATTTGACAAAGTAATTGAGGAAAATTTCCCTGGCCGTGCTAGAGGTCTAGACATCCAAATACAAGAAGCTCAAAGAACACCTGAGAAAGCCATCACAAAAAGATTATCACTTACATACACAGTCATCAGATTATCTAAAGTCAAGATCAAGAAAAGATTCTTAAAAGCTGTGAGGCAAAAGCATCAGATAACATCTAAAGGAAAATCTATTAGATTAATAGCAAATTTCTCAGCAGAAACCTTAGAAGCCAGATGGATCAAGGTCTCATCATTAGCCTCCTGAAACAAAATGATTTTCAGCCAATAATTTTGTATTCACCAAAACTAAGCTTTATAAATGAGAGTCTTTTTCAAATAAAGGCTGAGAGAATTTGCACTACTAAGCCAGCACTACAATAAATGTTAAAGGGAGCTCTAAATCTTGAAACAAAACCTCAGAATACACTAAAATAGAATCTCCTTAAAGCATAAATCTCACCAATAAAACAATAACAGTCTCACACAAACAAAATAAAACAAGGAATTAAGGCAATGACTAGTATGATGAATAAATGAGTACCTCATATCTCAGTACTAAATTTGAATGTAAATGGCAGAATGGATAAAAATCAATGAACCAAATATCTAATGTCTTCCAGAGACCCACCTAACACGTAAAAAAAACTCACATAAGCTTAAGGTAAAGGGGTGGAAAAAGATACTCCACACAAATGGAAACTAAAAGCACCCAGGAGTACCTATTCTCCTATCAGATGGAAACAGACTTCAAAACAGACAAAAACAACAAAAAACACAAAGAAGGACATTATATAATGATAAAATAATTAGTCAAACAGGAAAATGTCACCATTCTAAATATATATGCACCTAACACTGGAGCTCCCAAATTTATAAACCAATCAATACTATACCTAACAAATGCGACAGATATCACCACACTAATAGTGAGGAACTTCAATGCTTCACTGACAGCACTAGACATGTCATTAAGATAGTAAGTCAACAAAGAAACAAGGGACTTAAACTACACCCTAGAACCAATGAATGTAACAGATGTTTACAGAATACTTTAACCAAATAATGAAGATATGCATTATTTTCTTCAACACATGAAATATTCTCCAAGACAGGCCACATGATAGGTCACACAACAAGTCTGAAGAAATTTGATAAAACTGAAATTATATCAAGTGTCCTCTCAGACCAAAGTGGAATAAAACTGGAAATTGATTCCAAAAGGAACCCTCAAAACTATACAAATAAACAGAAGTTAAATAATCGCTCTTGACTTATCTTTGGGACAACAGTGAAATCAAGATGGAAATTTTTTAAAAACTTGAGCTGAACAATAATATTGACACAAGCTATCAAAACCTCTAGGATACAGCAAAAGCAGTGCTAAGAGGGAAGTTCATAGAACTGAATGCTTACACCAAAAAGTCTGAAAGAGCACAAAGAGACAAAGTAAAGTCACACCTCAAGGGACTAGAGAAATAGACCAAACAAAAACCCAGCAGAAGAAAGGAAATAAAGATCAGAGTAGAACTAAATGAAATTGAAACCAAAAAATAAATGAAGCAAAAACCTGGTTCTTTGAAATGATCAACAAAATTGATAGACTATTAGTGAGATTAACCAAGAAAATTAGAGAAAATATTCAATAAGTTCAAGTAGAAATAAAACAGGAGGTACTATGACTGATACCACAGAAAAACAAAAGATTGTTCAAGGCTACTATGAACACTTTTATGAACAAAAACTAGAAAACCTAGAGGAGATAAATTCCTGGAAACACACAACCCTCCTGGATTAAATCAGGAAGAAATAGAAACTTTGAACAGACCAATAACAACTAGCAATATTAAACAGTAATAAACAAAATTACCAAGAAAAAGAAAGTTCAGGACCAGACGGATTCACAGCTAAATTCTATCAGATGTTGAAAGAATAGGTACCAATCTTACTGAAACTATTCCAAAATGTATACAAAGAGGGAATTCTCCCTAAATTGTTCTATGAAGCCAGTATTGCCCTAATGCTAAAACCAGAAAGGGACGTTACAACAACAACAAAAAAACTACAGACCAATATTCCTGATGAACATAGATGCCAAAATTCTCAAGAAAATACTAGCTAACCAAATCCACAGCATATCAAAAAGATAATGTACCATGATCAAGTGGGTTTCACACCAGAGATACAGGGATGGTTTACACAAATCAATAAATATGATACACCACATAAACAGAATTAAAAACAAAAATCATATGATCATCTCAATAGACACAGAAAAAACATTTGACAAAATCCAGCATCCTGTTATGATTTAAACCCTCAGCAAAATTGGCAAAGAAGGAACATAACTTAACGTAATAAAAGCCATCTATGGCAAACCCACAGCCAACAGTATACTGAACAGGGAAAAGTTAAAAGCATTCTCCCTGAGAACTGGAACAAAACAACAATGCCCACTTTCACCACTTCTATTCAACATAGTACTGGAAGTCCTAGCCAGACCAATCAGTCAAGAGAACGAAATAAAGGACATTAAATTGGTAAAGAAGAAGTCAAACTGTCACTGTTTGCCAATGATATGATTGCATACCTAGAAAACCCTAAAGACTTATCCAAAAATCTCCTACATCTGATAAATGAATTCAGTAAAGTTTCAGAAAACAAAACCAATGTACACAAACCATAGCATTGCTATACATCAATGACCAAACTGAGAAATGGAGAACTCAATCCTCTTTGCAATAGCTGCAAAAATAAAAATACTTAGGAATATGCCTAACCACGAAGGTGAAAGAGCTCTACAAGGAAAACAACAAAGCACTGCTGAATGAAATAGTCAATGACACAAACAAATGGAAACATATCCCATGCTCATGGATGAGTAGGATCAATATCGTTAAAATGACCATAGTGCCAAAAGCAATCTACAGATTCAATGTAATTCCCAAAGTACCATCATCATTCTTCAAAGAACTAGAAAATAAAATTCATATGATACTAAAAAGAGCCCACATAGGCAAAGAAAGACTAAGAAAAAAGAAATCTGAGAGCATCACATTACTCAACTTCAAATTATACTACAAGGCTACTCTTACCACAACATCTTCGTACTGGTATAAAAATGGGCATACAGACCAAGGGAACAGGATAGAGAATCCAGAAATAAAGCTAAATACTTACCATCAACTTATTTTCAAAAAAGCAAACAAAACATGAAGTGGGTAAAGGACATTCTGTTCAACAAACGGTGATGAGATCATTGGCAAGCCACATATATAATAATGAAACTGGATTGTCATCTCTCATTTTATACAAAAATCAACTGAAGATGGATCAAATACTTAAATCTACAACCTGAAAGCATAAAAATTGTAGAAGATAACATCAGAAAAAAATTCTTCCAGATGTTGGGTTAGGCAAAGAGTTCATGACCAAGAACCCAAAAGCAAACACACACACACACACACACACACACACACACAGAAATTGCTGGAACCTAATTAAACTGAAAACCTTCTGCACAGCAAAAGAAATAGTCAGTAGAGTAAACAGACAACCCACAGAATGGGAGAAAATATTTGTGAACTATGCACCTGAAAAAGGACTAATATCTAGAATCAACAAAGAACACAAACAAATCAGCAAGAAAATAACAAATAATCTCATCAAAAAGTGGGTAAAGGATCTGGTATGGTAGTTCACGCTTGTAATCCCAGAACTTTGGGAGGCTGAGGTGGGAGGATCACAAAGTCAAGAGATAGAGGCCATCCTAGACAACTTGGTGAAACCCCATCTCTACTGAAAATACAAAAATTAGCCAGACATGGTGATGGGTGCCTGTAATCCCAGCTACTTAGAAGGCTGAGGCAGGAGAATCACGTGAACCCAGAAGGTGGGGGTTGCAGTGAGCTGAGATTATACCACAGAAAAACAAAACAAAACAAAACAAAATAATGGCATTTGCAGCAACCTGTATGGGTTAGATCATTCTAAGTGAAGTAACTCAGTAATGGAAAAGCAAATATCATTGTTCTTACATGAAAGTTGGAGCTAAGCTATGAGGATGCAAAGGCTTAAGAAGGATATAATGGACTTTGGGGACTCAGGCCGAAAGGTGGGAGGGGGTGAGGGATCAAAGACTACACATTGGGTACAGTGTATACTTCTCGGATGACGTGTACAGCAAAATCTCAGAAATTACCATAAAAGAACTTATCCATGTAACCGAAAACCACCTGTTCCCCTAAAACTATTGAAACAAAAAATAAGAGGAAGAAAAATAATAATTTTAAAATATATATATCATGGGGGATTCTTTTCTGTCTGGAATATCTAAGTGAACATTCCTAAAAGACGTTTAACCCCTTTTTCACCATCTATTGAAACATGTATTTACTGGCCTTTTAACTTAACTCACTTAATTCTTGGTATATCATCAGAGTCCTCCGGACTCAATTTTAGTGTTTTAGTTTCCTTGATGAGAACTGCTAACTATTTATAAGAATTGACATTTCAGGACATCTAGTCTTTTAATTTTTATTAAAGGTCTACCAAGGAACAAAATTAAATTTACTTATTTTTAATTGAATAAATTCCATTCTATCTCGCAATTACAATATAAGTAATTGAAACTTTTTATAAATCTAAGATACTTTTTATCTTGAAACAATTTTCTATTTCATCATTCTAAGAAATATTTCAGTTATCATTGATTATTCCCAGCAATGCTAAGAAATATTAAATAGTAAAAAAACAGATAAATGTTGGAATCATCTAAATGATGATGTAACATTGAAAGAAATCATCACTATTGCATCGTCTTTCAATTTTCATACTGAGTTGACCAAAATACTACCTCATTAACTTCTAAAAAAATGATAAAGATACACTAGAGGGGGTGACCCAAGATGGCTGAATAAAAGGCAGCTCTGGAATGCAGCTCCCAGCAAGAGAGATGCAGAAGCCAAGTGGTCTCCACAATTCCAAGTGAGGTACCAGGCTCATTTTGTGGGTCTGGTTGGACAGTGGGTATAAAGCAATTGGGCAAGTTGAGGTAAGGCAGGCACTGCCCCACCCAAGGAGGTGCATGCAACCAACCGAAGGACTGGGGGATCTCCCCCTTTGGGACTTTGGTTTGGATACAGTGCTCCACCTAAGCCCTCAAAACAGGAGATCTTCACCGGGCTGAAAAGCCTCAGCAATCTGCCTGAACAGGGCAGAACAGCAACTTCAGCTGGTGCCAGGGCTGTCGGCATAGATCTAGTTGGAAGCACTGCCTGACACTGAGAAAGTCAGAATGCCAGTGGGATGGAGCTACCTGCCCCCCAGAAAGAAGGGGGACTGAAAGTAGGGAAACAGGCCATATGGCAGGATGGGTCTTCCCCCAAAAAAGCCTAGCAGGCTAAAAAACTCACTTCAGAGTTTTGTACCCAGAACATCAGTTAGAGAGCAACCAGGAACAATTGAGCTTGGCAGGGGGAAGGGCAGCTGCCATTGACAAAACTGGCCTAATTTTCCTGAGTAAATAAAAGACACAGCAGCTCCACTGAATCCATGGCATCCCAGCAGCACCTCTGCAGGCAAACAAAGGAAAGGCTGCCTCCCCACCAGCTACCTGACATCAAAGCTATATAAATCCAACAAGATGGGAAGAAATCAGCACAAGAAGGATGAAACCATCAAAAACCAGAATGCCTCTCACCCGCCACAATATCACAGCTCCTCACCAGCAAGGGAACAAAGCAGGATGGAGAACAAATTTGATGAACTGACAGAAGCAGACTTCAGAAGGTGGGTAATAACAAACTTCTGAGTTAAAGGAACATGTTCTAACACAATGCAAAGAAACTAAAAACTTGAAAAAAAAAGGCAAGATGAAATGCCAACTAGAATAACCAGCTTAGAGAAGAACATAAACAACTTGATGGAGCTGAAAACCACAGAACAAGAACTTCATGAAGCATGCACAAGTTTTAATACCCAAACAGATCAAGCAGAAGAAAGGATATCAGAGATTGAAGATCAATTCAATTAAATAAAAGAAGAAGGCAAGATTCAAGAAAAAAGAGTGAAAAAAAATGAAAAAAGCCCATAAGAAATATAAGATAATGTGAAAAGACCTAATGTATGCTTGAGCAGCGTACTGGAAGAAGATGGGGAGAATTAATCCAAGCTGGAAAACACTCTTCAGGATATTATCCAGGAGAACTTCCCCAACCTAACAAGGCAGGCCAACATTCAAATTCAGGAGACACAGAGAACACCACACAATACTCCTCTAGAAGAACAACCCCAAGGCACATAATCTTCAGATTCACCAGGGTTGAAATGAAAGAAAAATTGCTAAGGGCAGCCAGAGAGAAAGGTCGGGTCACCTACAAAGGGAAGCCCATCAGACCCACAGCCAATCTCTTGGCGGAAACCCTACAAGCTAAAAGAAAGTAGGGGCCAATATTCAACATCCCTAAAAAAAAAGAACTTTCAAACCACAATTTCATACCCAGCCAAACTAAGCATCATAAGTGAAGGAGAAATAAAATCCTTTACAGACAAGCAATTGCTGAGAGATTTCATCATTACCAGATCTGCCCTATAAGAGATCCTGAAGGAAGCACTAAACACAAAAAGGAAAAACTAGTACCAGCCACTGCAAAAAAAAAAAAAAATCAACTGGTAAAGATCAACAACACAACGAAGAAATTATGCCAACCAAAGGGGAAAACAACCAACCAGTAACAAAATGTCAGGATCAAACTCAAACATAACAATATGAACATTAAATGCAAATGGACTGAATGCCCCAATCAAAAGACACAGACTGGCAAATTGAATAAAAAGCCAAGAACTATTTGTGTGCTATGTGCTATATTCAGGAGACCCATCTCACATGCAAAGACTCACATAGACTCAAAATAAAGGGATCGAAGAAGATTTACCAAGCAAATGGAGAACAAAACAAAAAAAGCAGGGGTGACAATCCTAGTGTCTGATAAAATGGACTTTAAACCAAAAAAAATCAAAAGACACAAAGATGGGCATTACATAATGATAAAAAAAATCAATACAACAAAAAGAGCTAACAATTCTAAATACATATACACCCAATACTGGAGCACCCAGATACATAAAGCAAGTTCTTAACAACCTACAAAGAGACTTACACTCCCACACAATAATAGTGGGAGATTTTAACACTCAACTGTCAATATTAGACAGGTCAACAAGACAGAAAATCAACAAGGAAACCCAGGAACTGAATGCAGATCTGGACCAAGTGAATTTAATAGACATTTACAGAACTCTCCACCCCAAATCCACAGAATGTACATTCTTCTTAGCACCACATCACACTTACTCTAAAATCAACTACATAATTGGAAGTAAATCACTCCTCAGCAAATGCAAAAGAATGGAGATCAAACAGTCTCTCAGATGACAGTGCAATCAAACTAGAACTCAGGATTAAGAAAACTAACTCAAAACCGCAAAACTGCATGGACAACTGACTCCTGAGTGTTGACTGGATAAACAATAAAATGAAGGCAGAAATAAAAATGTTCTTCAAAACCCACGAGAACGAAGACACAAGGTGCCACAATCTCTGGGACATATTTAAAGCAGTGTCTAGAGGAAAATTCATAACAACAAATGCCCACATGAGAAGAAAGGAAATATCTAAAAATCAACACCCTATCATCAAAATTGAAAAAGCTAGAGGAGTAAGATCAAAAAAACTCGAAAGCTAGAAGACGACAAGAAATAACTAAGTTCAGAGCAGAACTGAAGGGCATAGAGACACAAAAAAACCTTCAAAAAATCAACAAATCCAGGAGCTGCTTTTTTGAAAAGATCAACAAAATAGATTGACCACTAGCCAGACTAATAAATAAAGAGAACAATCAAATATATGCAATAAAAACTGATAAAGGGGATGTCACCACTGATTCCACAGAAATATAAGCTACCATCAGAGATTACTACAAACAACTCTATGTACACAAACCAGTAAATCTGGAAGAAATTAATAAATTCCTGGACATTCGCAACCTCCCAAGACTAAATTAGAAAGAAATTGAAAACCTGAATAGACCAATAACAAGGACTGAAATTGAGGCAGCAATTAATAGCCTACCAACCAAAAATGTCGAGGTCCAGATGGGTTCACAGCTGAATTCTACCTGACATACAAAGAAGAGCTGGAACCATTCCTTGTGAAACTATTCCAAACAATATAAAAAGAGGAAATCCTCCCCCACACATTGTATGAGACCAACATCATCCTGATACCAAAACCAGGCAGAGACTCAACTACAAAAAGAAAACATCTGTGATAAACATAGATGCAAAAATCTTCAATAAAATAATGGCAAAATGAATGCACCAGCAAATCCAAAAGCTTATCCATCACGATCAAGTAGGCTTCATCCTGGGGATACAAGGCTGGTTCAACATACACAAGTCTATAAACGTAATCCACCAAATAAACAGAACCAAAGACAAAAGGCCTTTGACAAAATTCAACAGCCCTTTATGCTAAAAACTCTCAATAAACTAGGTATCCATAGAATCTGTCACAAAATAATAAAAACCATTTATGACAAACCCACAGCCAATATCATACTGAATGAGCAAAAACTGGAAGCATTCCCTTTGAAATCTGACACTAGACAAGGATGCCCTCTCTCACCACTCCTATTCAAGATAGTATTGGATGTTCTGGCCAGAGCAATGAGGCAAGAAAAAGAAATAAAGGATGTTTGATTAGGAAAAGAGGAAGTCAAATTGTTTCTATTTGCAGGCGACATGATTGTATATTTAGAAGATCCCATCGTCTCAGCCCAAAATCTCCTGAAACTGATACAACAACATCAGCAAATTCCTGGAATACAAAATCAATGTGCGGAAGTCACAAGCATTTCTATATACCAATAACAGACAAATAGAGAGCCAAATCAAAAGTGAACTGCCATTCACGATTGCTACAAAGAGAATAAAATACCTAGGAATACAACTAACAAAGGATGTAAAGGACCTCTTCAAGTAGAACTACAAACCACTGCTCAAGGAAATAAGAGAGGAGAAATAAACAGATGGAGAAATATTCCATGCTTATGGCTGGGAGGAATAAATATCGTGAAAATGGCCATACTGCCCAAAGTAATTTATAGATTCAATTCTATCCCCATCAAGCTACCAATGACCTTCTTCACAGAACTGGAAAAAAACACTTCAAACTTTATATAGAACCAAAAGAGAGCCCGCATAGACAAAACAATCCTAAGCAAAAAGAACAAAGCTGGAGGCATCACACTGCCTGACTTCAAACTTTACTGCAAGGCCACAGTAATCAAAACAGCATGGTACTGGTACCAAAACAGAGATATAGACCAATGGAACAGGACAGAGGCCTCAGAGGCAACACCACACAACTACAATCATCTGATCTTTGACAAACCTAACAAAAACAAGCAATGGGAAAAGGATTCCTTGTTTAATAAATGGTGTTGGGAAAACTGGCTAGCCATGTGCAGAAAACAGAAACTGGATCCCTTCCTGACACCTTACACTAAAATTAACTCCAGATGGATTAAAGACTTAAACATAAGACCTAACACCATAAAAACCCTAGAAGAAAATCTAGGCAAAACCATTCAGGACATAGGCATAGGCAAGACTTCATGACTAAAACACCAAAGGCATTGGCAAAAGCCAAAATAGACAAATGGGATCTAATTAAACTCCGGAGCTTCTTTACATTAAAAAAAAAAAATCATTTGAGTGAACTGGAAATCTACAGAATGGAAAAACATTTTTGCAATCTACCCATCTGACAAAGGGCTAATATCCAGAATCCACAAAGAACTAAAACAGATTTACAAGAAAAAAAAAAAAAAAAACATTCAAAAAGGGGCAAATGATATGAACAGATATTTCACAAAAGAAGACATATATGAGGCCAACAAACATATGAAAAAATGCTCATCACCACTGGTCATTAGAGAAATGCAAATCAAAACCACATTGAGATACCATCTCACACCAGAATGGGGATCATTAAAAAATCCAGAGACAACAGATGTTGGAGAGGATGTGGAGAAATAGGAACAGTTTTACAATGTTGGTGGGAGTGTAAATTAGTTCAACCATTGTGGAAGACAGTGTGGCGATTCCTCAAGGACCTAGAAATAGAAACTCCATTTGACCCAGCAATCCCATTACTGAGTATATACCCAAAGAATTATAAATTGTTCTATTATAAAGACACATGTACACGTATGTTTATTGCAGGACTGTTTTCAATAGCAAAGACCTGGAACCAACCCCAAATGTCCATCAATGATAGACTAGACAAGGAAAATATGGCACATACACACCATGGAATACTATGCAGCTATAAAAAGCAATGAGTTCTTGTCCTTCATAGGGACATGGATGTATCTGGAAACCATCATTCTCAGTAAACTGACACAAGAACAGAAAACCAAACACTGCATGTTCTCACTCAGATGCTGGTGTTGAACAATGAGAACACATGGACATAGGGAGGGGAGCATCACACACTGGGGTCTGTTTGGGGGGACTAGGGGACAGGAAGCAGTGGGTAGGGAGGTTGGGGAGGGATAACATGGGGAGAAACGCCAGATATAGGAGACAGGGGGATGAAGGCAGCAAACCACCTTGCCATATATGTGCCTATGCAACAATCCTGCATGATCTGCACATGTACCCCAGAACCTAAAGTACAATTAAAAAAAAAAGATAAAAAGAGGCTGGAGATACAGTCTTTGTAGACTGATTTTAGTTTTCATTAAACACAGTTGAGAATGCAGAAATTTTGTTTTCTTCTCATATTGACAAAATTGACAGAAGATAATGATTCACACTTATTAGGTGAATCAGAAGATGAATACAAATTGATGAATCACAGCACTCTAGACTAGAATGAAGATAATGAAATTGATGTTGCAAGTGAAATCTCAGACTATGTGTCATCAGACAACAATATCCTGTATAAATTGCCTCAAATTTAAGATTGGCAAGTGAACAATATTTTTAAGAATGAAAGGGAAATAAAAATAGTATTCTTTTTCACTTAATAATTGAACAAAGAAATTTGTAATGTAATATTTTAGGAGAGCAACTTGGACTATTCTGTTTGACTAAAAGAACGTGACCATATCCTTTCATCTTTTGCAATCTTAAGGTTCCTAAATGGACTTATGAGTAGACAAAAGTAACTAGAGGAAAATAAGTGATGTAAAATGAAAATCAAATTAATCATAATTTGTGTTTATAAACCTAGAAATAAAAATGTTTTGTTAAAGAACAAAGAAGATGGCCATCTTCAACAAAATTATAAGATGTTAGTATTTCAAAAGCTTTGTTAAGGAATGCATTTTGGTCATGCAAGTGCAAGAAGATTCAGTTGTAATGATAAACTAGGATCTACCTAAGATATATTTAAAATCTGACATCAGTGTTTACAAGATGAATGTGTTCCTGGTACAGACATGACAACTGACAGCTATTAGTTTCATTCAGAGAACAGGGTCCATTTCAGATTAATGCACCTTCAAAAGCCGGAAAACGTGAAATACAAAGGTAGGTTTGCTCTGTTTAGATAGTTATGAAACTTTCAAGTAAATTGTTTTCCTATTCATTATTCTTACTTCCATATGAATTACATGAATTAGAAATGTAAAATATAAAAGTGGTTCCTTGGTCTCATGGTAAAAAGGTGGTAAGGCTTATAGTTAGTGCTGAAGGCTGAGAGACAGAAGAAGGTCCAGGGAGCAAGAATAAGCAAGGTTTGTGGTGCTTTCACAAAAGCACCTATCCTCTTCTAAGCCTGATTCCCAAGTTGTGGGTTCATACTTCTTTTTGTATTTTTCTTCTTAATTTGTATGTTTCACTCTACTCTTGTAGTGGCCTTGAAGAACTGGCATTGATTTATCTTCTTACTTCCAGAGTGGGAATTATACTGTAATCCAACTCAAAAAAAACAAATGTAGAGTCAACAGGCAAAATTGAAATCAAAATTTTTTAGTAAGAAGCAAATGATAGAAAGCAGAAACTGCTCCCAATAAGTTGCCAAATACAATTGTATTTATTGTATGTTATTTTTTTCCTAGAGCTCTCATAACAAAGTACCAAAAACTGAATGGCTCAAAATAACAGAAATTTATTATCTCATAGTTCTGGAGGCTGAAAGTCCAAAATCAAGTGCCTGCAGGATTGGTTTCTTTTTGACTGCTCTCAGAGAGAATCCATTCTGTACTTTTCTCCTACTTCAGGTGATTGCCAGTAATTCTTGGTATTTCTTGTCTTATAGATGCATCACTTTCATCCACCTGTGTCTCAATACATTGTTCTCCTCTTCTTTTGTCTGTCCCTGTATTCAGATTTTTCTTTTCTTATAAGAACACCAGTCATATTGGATTTGGGACCCACAATAAATCAATATGACTTCATTTTAACATGTTTATAACTGCAAAAATCCTATTTCCAAGTAAGATCATGTTTACAGGTTCCAGGTGAATATAAATGTTGGGAAGATGCTATTCAACCTAATACAAATAATATTATTTACCAAAAATAACATTAATTCAGGAGATGGATGGGTGCTTCAACTGAATAAAAATGTACGAAGAAAACATTTGATAGTTTACAAGAAGAGTTTAATGTTTAAATAAAAGTGATTTGAAAGTAAATATTAATATAGTTAAAAAGATTTTTTTGATGCTTGACTAAAGCTTCAATTACTTTAGGAAAAATTTTAAACAACCTAAAGTTGAAATTTGGAGTTGTTTTTTTCTTGCTGTCTTTTAACTTCTTGATTTTTTAACAAATTTGTATTAAAAATTTATTTTGGTTATACCTCTCACTTCAATGTTTCACAAAAGTAGCAAACATCTAGTTCTTACTTCTGCCTGCATGCCAAGAACAGCATTCTATACTACTCTGTGTCTTACGTTTGCCTGTTTTTGTTTTGCTTTGCTTCGCTTTGTTTTTATAGGGCTAATATCCCGTTCTGGTGGGCAATATCAAAGACTGTCTGATAATGATCAAGCCAAAGATATTTAAGAGATCAAAGATTCATTTGATCATCCACATTTCTGCAGCTCAAAATGTTATTTTGTCCCCAAGTTGCTTTCCTATCAAAAGATGGATTTCTTCATGTCAACTTTCATTTCCAGAGTCTGTTTTACCAGTGATCTCCTGTTTCCACAGTATGCAAGACTATGGGGTGAAGTGTTCAAATAATTTGTATGGAAAAACACTCACGAATCCTATTAACAATAATGGGACCAAAGTGAAGATTCTGCAGTCTCCACTGTGAAGCTACACTGCCTTGAACTATTTCAAATTATTATTGAAAGTCTTTAAGTCAATGTCATTGTCAGAAATGTGTTAATGACAAATAATGTTATTTCGTACTTTTCTCCTAGCAAATACATATTGTTTACTGAAGTTGCATACATTGTAAAGGAAGAAAACAGAAATCTGTTTCTCTTAGTTAAGCATGAATTTATTTGTTTGGACTCCTGTGTTGAATGGACAGGCAGGAGGTGATACAGTCAGTAGTGAATGACATATTATGTTCCTTAGTGCTGCCTGTGTGGCACCTTTTGTGATGTTTCATGTGGTTTCTACTAAATTCCACTTCAGAATTATCCCCTACCTGGAAGCACTAAGGGTGCAAGGCTTTTCATTTACAAAACTCTTGGTGATCATACTTTTCAGTCTGCTGGTAAGTAAAGAAGACTGCTAGTCTGAAGCATTTGCTGTTATCTGATTTTCAAGGGGAGCTTTTTAGTCAAAGATGTGCATTGATTGACATCTCCATTGTATTAGGTCCTCCTGCCAATGAAAAGACTGTAGAAATGGTACTGAGCAACCAGGTGTGAGTACAGCCTCTCTTACCCTCTCCTAACCAGAGGAAACCAAAAGCAATTCACCTTAAATAGAACTAGTTGAGTCACATAGTGGCAGAAAGGTAGGTTCTCTGTCTTTGTCAAGAAAATAGCTACCCAGATGACAAGCTCAATAGTTCCCCTGTCTCGGTCTGCTGCAACTACTACAAAATTATTTCTCCAAAGCATTAATGCTGCTATCTGAGAACTGGTGTATTTATTTCCACCAGCATTATGTATAATCAGAAAATAATTAGATCAACAAATTAGAAATATAAAGAGAATCTCATAACTTAGGCATGCAGTATTCCAATTTTAAAAAAGATATAGAACAAAAGGAAAATTTCTATGCCCCTCAATTAAGACTCTTGCTTTATAATTTAGTCTTTAGGATGCCCACAGTGGACACTTGCTGTAGATAATAATTTTGAGTTCTGAAATAAAGTACAGAAAATTTCTTTAAAGTTTTATTAATTAAATAGTAGATAGTTCTCTAAGCACTATTTCCCTAACACATGCATGCACAAAGAACTACATTAGACAACAGTTACATATTTGAAGGAAAAAGGGGAAGATATTTTTAAGACTTCCATAGTTAGCTCTCAAATATGTATGTTCTTATCCAATGGAAAAGAATTGGACAATCTTAAGGATTTAGTTAAAATAGTACAAAAGATATAATAACAAAAATAAATATTTATTGAATATGTATTATTGCCAAATACCATTACAGGTACTTTTTCTATATTAACTCATTTAATCACTTGATTCCCAGAATAATCATGTGAAATTAGTACTATTTTTGGTTTGTTTGTTTATAGAGACTATATTTTATTCTGTCACCCAGGCTGGATTGCAATCGTACAATCATAGATCACGGCAGCCTCAAACTCTTGGACACAAGTGATCCTCCCACTTCAACCTCTGAAGTAGCTAGGACTACAGGTAGGCACCACAATGCCCAGTTATATATATATATATATATATATATATAGAGAGAGAGAGAGAGAGAGAGAGAGATGAGGTCTCCCTGTGTTGCCCAGGCTAGCCTTGAACTCTTGGGCTCAAGTGTTCCTCTCACCTCAGCCTCCCAAAGCACTGGGATTACAGGCATGAGTTACCATGCCCAGCAAAATGGGTACAATTTTTATCTCCAATAAAATATACAGAATAATCTTTAAGAATATTATACATATTTCCAGCCAGCCACAGTGGCTCACACCTGTAATCCCAGCACTTTGAGAGGCCAAGATGGGAGGATCACTTGAGGCCAGAAGTTTGAGACCAGCCTATCCAACATGGTGAAAATCCTACTAAAAACACAAAAATTAGCCAGGGGTGGTGCTAGGTGCCTAAAATCCAGCTACTTGGGAGGTTGAAGCACAAGAATCCTATGAACCCGGGAGGCAGAAGTTGCAGTGAGCTGAGTTCATGCCACTGCACTCCAGCCTGGGTGACAGAGTGAGACTGTCTCAAAAAAGAAAAAGAAAAAAAGTATATTATACCTATTTCCAACTGATTTACTCAAAATGCAGTTGGTAGATGCTATAATATTCCTGTTAGTCTCTTCATACCCTTTAAACATTTTAGTCCTCAAAAGTTAGTTACCATCTGTTTGAATGTTACATTTCGATACATAGAAATGAAAAAATTACATATGGGCTATATATGGTTTCTGATTTCATTGGAGAAAGGGGTCGTTATCAAGTATACGCCTTTGGAAATTTCCTAATATGCTATGATAAGAATCATCTTCCATTCCCTCTTTGTTTCACTCACCTTCTCCATCACAGCTAGTTACCCATCACCCAATAGATTTCTTCATAGTCTAATAATCATATTGTTCAATTAAATACCCAAACAGGTTATAGTTCTCCCATGAATCATGGTGAGCTGCCAAGGCACGCTAAGAGATTATAAATGATTTTATATGGCTAATTGCCCAAGATCATCATAAGAAAAATGTCCCAAGATATATTAATAGAGATAATAGAGAGAGGATAGATGTGGATATTTTTGACTTTAAATCTACAATGCTTAGTGAATAATTAGATATGGAGGCATGATGACAAACAGATTTATAGCTAAACCAATCCCATAAACAAAAGAGGAGAGTTAGAAGCAGAGCTGTCCACCTTAAAGGAGGGAACAACAGAGAAAATGCAAGAATGTGATAAAATGGTTTACATGAACATCTTTGCTAGATTTATATATATATTACCTAAGGAGCTAATGAAGTCACAATATCAGTTATAGATTATAAATAGCCATAGCAAACATCTCTTATAGGCCACTCAAATATTTTGGGCTTTACCTCTTACTCTAGATGCTGCCTTAGAATTGAGTCCCAAACAGGATTTGACTAGCTCCCCACTAATGCAACCTAACAGCACCCACTTGTTATATAACATACCTCTTTCATTATTCCCCAAGGTTCTTTGGACTATAAGAATCCATTGGCACTCAACACATGTCCAGTCCAGAAATGCAAGGTAATTAATCTTTTCCATGAACATGGGGAATGAGAACCAATACATAAATGCTCTCCTGTTTGGTCTCCTGGACATAAGGGTTTAGTGACTCATGTCACAGAGTCCTCAGCAAGTCCTATAAAATAAGAGCAATGTCACCTCTCATTGTGACCAAGTCCATAATGCGCCCTGTGCTGCCCTCCCTTCCTTGTTTCACTCCTCTTGTCCATTCCTCTTGCTCCCTGTACATAAATTACCTGCATGCTGGGCTCTGCTTCATATCTCATGCTCTGCTTTCAGGGGAACCAAGCAGTGGTAAAAGTGAGTTTTATACTTAAATAGCAAATGAGAAAATTTGCTATTTAAATGTAAACATTTTGTCACAAACCCAACAGGATATACTGATTAATTCAAATTATCAAGGTTGAAATTTCATTTCTGTCCGAATTCATAGTGGTATTATGAATATGAAAGCAAATCTGAAAAATTAATAATCCTGCATTATAAGATAGTAAATTCTTATCTTCTATATTTTACTGCAGACATTAGTAATTTTAAAATGGTCAAATATAGTATTATTTTAAATATTGACAGGTTAGGCTGGATACAGTGGCTCACACATGTACTCCTAGCACTTTGAGAGGCCAAGTTGGGCGAATCACTTCAGGCCATGAGTTTGAGACCAGTCTGGCCAGTATGGTGAAACCCCATCTCTATTAAAAATACAAAAATTAGCCATGTGTGGTGGCGTGTGCCTGTAATTCCAGCTACTTGTGAAGCTGAGGCACAAGAACTGCTTTAACAGGAGAGATGGAAGTTGCAGTGAGCCAAGATTGCCACTGCACTCCAACCTCAGTGATGGAGTGAGACTCTATCAAAAAAAAAAAAAAAAAAAAAAAAAGTTGGGGAGAAACACTTTAAGGTCAATACTGTGTCATAAGTAAATATATTATTAGCAAAGTTCTTCTAAACATGCCATATTTTGTTTTCTATTTAGTCCCTTAGGAGTACAAAAATGTAAAGATTTTCCATTATAATTCATGTAAAAATATTTGTATACACTCCAGTGTCAATATTAGACAGATCGAGACAGAAAATTAACAAGGATATCCAGGTCTTGAACTCAGATCTGGACCAAGCAAACCTAATAGACATCTATGGAAATCTCCACCTCGAATCCACAGAATATACATTCTTCTCAGCACCACATCGCACCTACTCTAAAATTGACCATGTAATTGGAAGTAAATCCTCCTCAGCAAATGCAAAAGAACAGAAATCATAACAAGCAGTCTCTCAGACCACACAGCACTCAAATTAGAACTCAGGATTCAGAAACATTCAAAACTGCACAACTTCATGGAAACTGAACAACTGACACCTGAATGTTAACTGGATAAACAATGAGATGAAGGCAGAAATAAAGACGTTATTTGAAACCAACGAGAACAAAGACACAATGTACCAGAATCTCTGGGACACATTTAAAGCAGTGTCTAGAGGAAAATTTATAGCAATAAATGCCCAGATTAGAAGCAAGGAAAGGTCTAAAATCGACACCCTATCATCAAAACTGAAAGAGCTAGAGGAGCAAGACCAAAAAATAAATAAATAAATAAATAAATAAAAATCCAAAGCTTGCAGAAGACAAGAAAAACTAAGATCAGAGCAGAACTGAAGGAGATAGACATTTAAAAACCCTTCAAAAAAAATCAATAAATCCAGGAGTTGGTTTTTTTTGACATATCAACAAAATAGAGAGCTAGCCAGATTAAAAAAAAAAAGAAAGAAAAGAGAGAAGAATGAAATAGATGTAATAAAAAACTATAAAGTGGATGTCACCATCGATTCCACAGAAATAAACTACTATCAGAAATTACTACAAAAAACTCTATGCACATAAACAAGCAAACTGGGGGAAAAAAATGGATAAATTCCTGGACACTTGCACCCTCCCAAGACTAAACCAGGAAGAAGTTGAAATCTTGAACAGAAAATAACACGGGCTGAAGTCGAGGCAGCAATTAATAGCCTACCAAACAACAAAAGTCCAGGTCCAGTCAGGTTCACAGCTCAACTCTACCAGATGTACAAAGGGGAGCTGGTACCATTCCTGCTGAAACTATTCCAAACAACACAAAAAGAGGAAGTCTTCCCAAATCATTTTATAAGACCAACATCATCCTGATACAAAAATCCGTCAGAGACTCAACAAAAAAAGAAAACTACAGGCTAACATCCATAATGAACATTCATGCAAATATCTTCAATAAAATACCAGCAAACAGATACAACAGTACACCAAAAAGTTTATCCATCATGATAAAGTAGGCTTAATCCCAGGGATGCAAGCCTGGTTCAATATACGCAAGTCTATAAATGTAATCCATCACATAAACAGAACCAAAGACAAAAACCACATGATTATCTCGATAGATGCAGAGGGGGCCTTCAAGAAAATTCAATAGCATTTTATGCTGAAAACTGTCAATAAACTAGGTATTGATGGAACGTATCTCAAAATAATAAAGCTATTTACAACAAACCCACAGCCTATATCATACTGAATGGGCAAAAACAAGAAACATTCCCTTTGAAATCTGGCACAAGACAAGGATGCCCTCTCTCACCACTCCTATTCAGTTTATTATTGGAAGTTCTAGCCAGAGCAATCAGGCAAGAAAAAGAAATAAAGGGTATTCAATTAGGAAATGAGGAAGTCAAATTGTCTCTATTTACAGACAACATGATTGTATATTTAGAAGATCCCATTGTCTCAGCCTAAAATCTCCTTAAACTAATGAGCAAATTCAGCAGTCTCAGGATACCAAATCGATGTGCAGAAATCACAAGCATTCCCATACACCAGTAACAGACTTAAAGAAGCCAAATCAAGAAAGAACGACATTCACAATTACTACAAAGAGAATAAAATACCTAGGTATATAATTAACAAAGGAAATAAAGGACCTCTTCAAGGATAACTACAAACCATTGCTTAAGGAATTAAGAGAGGACACAAAAAGATTGAGAAATATTCCATGCTCATGGTTAGAAAGAATCAGTATCATGAAAATGGTCATACTGCCCAAAGTAACTTATAGATTCAATGCTATCCCATGAAGCTACCAATGACCCTCTTCACAGAACTGGAAAAACAATATCTCAACTCCATATGGAACCAAAAGAGAGCCCACATTGCCAAGTGAATTCTAAGCAAAAAGAACAAAGCTGGAGGCATCATGCTACCTGACTTCCAACTATACTACAAGGCTACAATAATCAAAACAACATGGTACTGTTATAAAAATAGAAATATAGACCAATGGAACAGAACAGAGGCCTCAGAGGCAACACCACACATTTACAACCACCTGATCCTTGGCAAAGTTGACAAAAACAAGCAATGGGGAAAGGATTCCGTGTTTAATAAATGGTGTTAGGAAAACTGGCAACTGCCTAGCCATGTGCAGAAAGCAGAAACTGGACCCCTTCCTGACACCTTACAGTAAAATTAACTCCAGATGAATTAGAGACTTAAACATAAGACCTAACACCATAAAAACCCTAGAAGAAAACCTAGGCAAAACCATTCAGAACATAGGCATAGGCAAGGATTTCATGACCAAAACACCAAAAGCATTGGCAACAAAAGACAAAATAGACAAATGGGATCTAATTAAACTCCAGAGCTTCTGCACAGCAAAAGAAACAACCATTAGAGTGAACTGGCAACCAACAGAATGGAAAAATATTTTTGCAGTCTACCCATCTGACAAAGGGCTAATATCCAGAATCTACAAAGAACTAAAACAGATTTACAAGAGAAAAACAAACGCTTTCAAAAGTGGGCAAAGGATATGAACAGACACTTTTCAAAAGAAGACATACATGATGCCAACAAACATATGAAACAATGCTCATCATCACTGGTCATTAGAGAAATGCACATCAAAACCACATTGAGATACCATCTCACACCAGTTAGAAGGGCAATCATTAAAAAATCTGGAGACAACAGATGCTGGAGAGGATGTGGAGAAATAGGAACAGTTTTGCACTGTTGGTGGGAGTGTAAATTAGTTCAACCATTGTGGAAGACAGTGTGGTAATTCCTGAGGGACCTAGAAATAGAAATTCCACTTGACCCAGCAATCTCATTACTGGGTATATATCCAAAGTATTACAAACTGTTCTATTGTAAAGACACATGCACATGTATGTTCGTTGTGGCACTGTTCACAATAGAAAAGACATGAAACCAACCCAAATGCCCTTCGACGATAGACTGGACAAGGAAAATGTGGCACATATACACCATGGAATACTATACAGCCATAAGAAACGGTGAGTTCATGTCCTTTGTTGGGACATGGATGAATCTGGAAACCATCATTCTCAGCAACTGACACAAGAACAGAAAATCAAACACCACATTTTCTCACTCATTGGTGAGTGCTGAACAATGATAACGTGGACACAAGGAGGGGAGCATCACACACTGGGGTGTGTTGGTGGGGACTAGGAGAGGGAGAACTGGGGGTAGGGAGGTTGGGGAGGGATAATATGGGGAGAAATGACACATATAGGTGATGGGGGGATGGAGGCAGCAAACCACATTGCCATGTATGTACCTATGCAACAATTGTGCATGTTCTGCACATGTACTCCAGAACCTAAAGCCCAATAAAACATTTTTTTAAAAATCTGTATATATTATACTAAATCTTGAATGATTTCTGCAGATGTAAACATGTCTTTTCCTCTTCTTACAAAGATGATGAAGAATGGAAATATAGATATTTGATAATTTCCAAGGTTGTTATGCTTGTTTTAATCTATGCATCAGGATATAGGACAAAACAATTCAGCTTTAAAATATAACAGGATAACCAAAAATATCACATTAAATAGTAATTAGATTAATGATACTACCCAATATCTCTGAATAATTTTATTTTTATAATGTTTCAAAGCTTTTAGTTACAAATATTATGGTAGAAAAGTAAAAGCCAATTTATTTCCAGTATTTAGTGAGCTTTCCTACCAGTAATCCTGCTTAAAGCAGAGCTTTTCTTCCAAGAGCCTATTTGTGAAACCCCTTGATAACCTTTTGTGTACAGTAACAGATTGATTCATGTGTGGCATGTATGGTATCATACTCAAAGTCTTTTTGAAAGCAACTTTCCAGTTGTACCATAGCTTAAAATGGAAAGCTGAAAAGAAACACATAAGGGCATAGGATAAATCCCCAGACCAGAAGGTATAATATTACTAACGTTAGTGTTTAGCATCAATATGTCAAAACCCCTCATGCCTTATAGAATATAACTTCAATTCTGAACCTTTGAAGAGATGGCCACTTAACACAATTACTATTTCTTCTTCTTAGTGGCAATAAAAACCTTCCTTAAGAAGATTACCTACAATCAGCACCTAACCTTAAGTGGTTTGCTAAGCACATGCCAACAGACAAGAACAGATACCCAGCACTAGGGTTACAGGAACATAACTCTTTTTTTTTTTTTTTTTTTTTTTTTTTTT